>NC_141614.1:4310000-4682500 GCF_047967505.1 Dipteris shenzhenensis | reverse complement strand
ATTTTTAAAATCATCCAAATCATTATGATCTTATAGTTTATAGATGATTATATTATTGAGACGAAAGAACTAAAAGATAATGGAGGCGAGAGAGAGAGAGAGAGGGAGAGAGAGAGAGAGAGGGAAAACATAATGGTGGATAGAAGTGAATTAAGTTAGTGTATTAGTTAGAGACAAGGCCATGATGTGGTTGGACCAGTAATCACCGAAGTTAATTGTATCTTTCCTAGGAGCATCTTGATGACCTGGCAGTATGTGGAGAGACAAGCTTGCACCATCTACCCTAAGTGATCTAATCTAACCTCATATTTGAGAAGCTAGCCTTGCTTCTCAATTAGAGTAAAGCATCAAGTATGTTTCATGTCATGTGGACTATAGCCATGAGAACTAAGCTCGAGACGTGAGGCGATTGGATGATAGGTGGGGCTACACAAACATTTCATGTCATGTGGACTATAGCCATGAGAACTAAGCTCGAGACATGAGGCGATTGGATGATAGGTGGGGCTACATCGAGAGAGAGATAGAGAGAGAGAGAGAGAGAGAGAGAGAGAGAGAGAGAGAGAGAGAGAGAGAGAGAGAGACAGAGGGGGGGGGACGAAAAAATATAATGGTAGGCCAGAAGTGAAATAAGACAAGGCCATGATGTGTTTGGACCAATAATCATTAAAGGTATTTGCATTTTTCTTAGGAGCATCGAGCTGGCAGTATGTTTAGAGATAAGCCAGCATCCTCTGCCCTAAGTGATCTAATCTAACCTCTTTGAGAAGAAAGCCTTGCTTCTCAAGGAGAGTAAAGGATTAAGTGTGTTTCATGTCATGTGCACTATAGCCATGAGAACTAAGCTCGAGAGGTGAGGCGATTGGATGATAGATGGGGCTAGAGAGAGAGAGAGAGAGAGAGAGAGAGAGAGAGAGAGAGAGAGAGAGAGCAAAATATAATGGTGGACAGAAGTGAAATAAGTCCATGATGTGGCTAGATAAGAAAGCTCCAAAATTAATTGTATCTTTCCCAGGAGCACCTCAATGAGTAGACAGTAAGTTTAGAGACAAGCCTGCACCCTTGCCCTAAGTGATCTAATCAACCTCTCAATGAGAGTAAAGGATTATGTATGTTTCATGTCATGTGCACTATAGCCATGAGAACTAACCTCGAGAGGTGAGGCGATTGGATATTAGTTGTAGCTACATCTCAAGAGGGTTTCCTCTACTTTTGAATCAAAGGCTTGCTTTGCAATTGGATTTTCATTCTGACACACACCATGATGTCTACCTGCTTCTGCCACATCCTTAGGTAATCTAAGCCAATTGGATGATGATGAACCTACCACCTGTGAACTTGAGAAGGCATCTAAGAATTGTGTTTTAATAGGTTGGCTTAGCTTGATTCACAAGGATCTAAAGCCATTAAACATATTGCTTGGTGATGATCATAGGACTAAGGTCTCATATTTAGGGTTGGGAAAGCTCGCACCTAAAGGTAACAAATGCCATGGCGTAGGTAGAGGAGGCTAATGCATGGCAAGGGGAGGATAGGGGGATTTGATTTTTGAATAGACGCAAGAGCCATGTGCCTTCCATGTGGATTTTTCCTTTTAACATGTCCTATGATTTCTACTTCCTACCACCATATCCTTGGTCACTCTAAGCAACTTACCACCTTTGAATCGGAAAATATTTGCATGAGTGCTTGGCAAGAGCTCATTCACAAATATCTCAAGCCATCCAACTTGATTCCAAATTCTTTGTTGAGAGGAGATGGGCTAGAAACCTTGGGTATCTACCTCCTAAATACGTTGGTATGCTCGCTTTTGATTTGGTAATCATGCCAATTGATTTCTGCTCATGTTTGTTCTATGGAATCTATGTGATCCAATTATACAATTGAGCCAATACATACCTGAAAAGGTTTTTGTATTTTGTTTTGGATGTAGCTCCAGAAATGGCTTCTACCATTGTTCCAAATCTTGGGGAGTCGGGTTCCCATGGGCAACAAAGCCTTCGGGCAATGAAGCAAGCTGCAAGGGTGGAGGGCTTTGCAATTTTTGACATTGTGTTGTCACCTTTTCGTGAGCCACATAGCCTTCATGTGACAAATCAAGTTTTTGCAAGGGTGGAGACTTCAACCCATGGGGCAAATCAGGGTCCCAAGTTGCCTTCAAAGCATTTAAGTCTAGCCACGAACGTTGCACTGCAAATATAATGAAACGACTTAGAAGGGGGAGAGCTTCAACCCATGCAACTGAGCATTTAAGTCATTACAATCTTTTAAACTCCATTCAAGCCATGTGCGAGGATGATAAGGATGCATGTGCCATGAACACATGATATTTGGCCTCTTTATGGGGAGAAATCCATTCAGATGGTGGTGCAGTAATAGCGCAAGGCATGGGAGAATTCCCTGGAACTCTCATTGCAAGGATTTCTCAAATTGAGAATAGCGTTAAGGACTTTAATCAATGGATGCAGCAGATTTTGGGGAGAGGTGGAGAAGGGGCAGTTGTATGTAAGAATGGGTGTAGACTACAAGTTAATAAGCTGAAAGAACAAGTTCGGCTACTGTACACTGAGGTGTCAATGTTTAAAGTTGGTTTAAATAGGCTAACTGCTTTGATGACCAGGATGAGCCATAAACTAGAGCAGGTCGCAACCTGTGACAATTAAGAGACTCTTGAGACTTTTATGTCACTTTTTATATAGGAACCCCAAATGCTTCTATGGGATTCCTGTACTTGGGTTTCCCTTATGTTATTTGGCAAGACAAGTTTTTTGCAAATGATTATATTTACTTTCATTTGACGTATATATGGCAATGGAAGCTAATTTAATTCAATATTTGAATTGCCTATTGTTCCTTCCCATTTTTGTTTTATTTAAGATATACTCAAATATTTGTAATTTTTTGCATCATGTATTGGCATAAATGCTGATGCAATGCTTATACTTTTTTATTTGAAAATATTCATTCATATACACATCGTTTCTTGAGATGGTCAACTTTGAGTTTTTAGATATGTTAGCTTTGGTTTTTATGTTTCAAATGATGGTTGCACATATGGTATTGTATTTTGCTCATATGTTGAAAAAATATGAGCATTACTCTTACCAAAGATAGTGACACACTGAAACTTGGTCATGGGACACTATGAGTTCAATGCATAGATGGTCAGCTCTCAATTTTAGATAGATGGGAAAAGGATGGCTTTGCTAATTAACCTTGCTTCTTGCTTTTCTAAATTATTTTCTTCCTTAGTTGAGATCCATCAATTTTGTCATGGTTAGGGATGATGCATAAGTTATTTGATAAAGCTATTTTTCCCTTTGAGGAATAATCTATTTATGTAGTTGGTTGAGTGGATACAGAAGATGGACTTTACCAATTGTAGATAATGAGCATGAACATGCTCCAGTAATAGGTACAACCACTCAAATGATGGATTCAACGCGGGCGGGTCGTCGCGTTTATGCTATACAAAGAATAAGGTCGAGAACACAAGTTGCTAGAAGTGTGAGGCTGGCAGTGGAATCTATGGATGTAAAAGTTGGCCTATGCAAACCACAGAATCAAATGCATGGGCAGAGTAATGTAGCGTGCATTGCTGAAAATACAATGGACCTCCATATTTCACCAATAGTAGGTAATGAGAATGACCTGCTCCAGTAGTACATACAAATGGATGCAACAAGGGATGCTACTCATTTAAGAGCCCGAAGGCATGTTGTTCACAAGAGGGCTATGATTTTGGGTGCAGGGGGGAGCCTCTTTATCTTGCATACTTTTTTGTTAAGGGAAAATGTAGAGCATCCATCTTTGTATCCACTGGTCTTCAATGCTCCTTCTCTTCATGCACTCGGATCCATGGGTCATACATGCAGCTTTTGCCATGCTCAACTGTGGAAATAAGAGACGTGAATGCATATGCATCAAGTTGTGGGCAAGCACTGTTGTAAAGTTGGTCGTGTGTCATTGTTGCCGTTAGAAGAACCACCAAAGATTTTGAGAGTTCTACTGCACGGACATGATGCTAGAAGCAGACTGTTTAAGAAAATCATTAGGGCTTATAATAGTGCCATGGCATTTGTTTCATTGGGAGCCCATGTTGATCAAATGTTCCGTGGGAATGGGGGTATACAAAACTTTCAGGTCCATGGTAGTGTGTATCATCGGGTTGGAAATTTGTTGCCCGATGAGGCTAGGCAAGAGATGCCATGTTTTGCATAGTTGTACGTGTATGACACTGATCATGAACTAGAAGACCGTTTGCATGGGATGCCTGGTTTGGATCTAGGCATTTTGGAGTTGTTGCATAGGATGATACACGAGTGCAATCCATATGCCAGTGCATTGATGGCTATCGGGCAAGTGCTAAGAACAAATCCACATACAAACCTGAGGATGATTATTTGTGAGAGCCGCTCCACCTCAAGGCAGTACTTGGCTCCTATGGCTAGCGAGGTTGCTGCAATCATGCCAGGACAAGGGGATGACTTCGATATTGGAAATCGAGACATTCAGGTTTTTAGCCGCAATGGGTTTGTGCATAGAATATCTAATTTGCAATGATCATACATGCCTCTCATGTATGTTCTTTTGTTCCCTCGGGGGAAAGATGGTTGGCATTCATATATCCCATATAGTGATGTTCCTAATCACACACCATTGCACGAGATACGTGGACAGAGTTGTCACCTAGAGACAATACTACGCATATTGTTTGCAAGTGAGATATGATACAAATGCATGTCTTTTGCGTGGGGGTAGATTGCTGCAGCAATACATGGTTGATGCTTACAGTAGCATGGAAGAGTCTAGGCTGGTGTGGATACGAAACAACCAAGCTTCCCTACGCACTGAAGTCTATCAAGGGTTGATGGACATGGTGAATACAGCTGATGGGACACATACTGTGCTTGGCAATGATGCAGGGCATAGGGTGGTGTTGCCTTCTTCTTTTACGGGAGGGCCTCAGTATATGTGCCAGCTATACCAAGATGCTATGGCGATTGTCAGGAAAAGGGGCAAACCTGATTTATTCATTACATTACGTGTAATCCCAAAAGGCCTAAAATATCTATAGCATTGTTACCGAGGCAAACTGCGCAAGACCGTCCAGGTTTGATAGCCTGTGTGTTTTCCAAAAGCATAAGGACATGATGCAATCAATTACAAAACATTATTTGTTTGGAAAGGTGGCTGGATATGTGAGTGTGATAGAGTTTCAAAAGAGAGGTCTGCCACACTCACACATATTGTTGATATTAGAAGGTGGTTTCAAACCAGTGGAGATCGGTCACTGTGACTGATTCGTGTGTGTAGAGTTGCCAGATAAGGCAATGTTCTCGGAGTTGCATGAGATTATTGGGCAATGTAATGTCCATGGTCCGTGTGGTGCACTAAATCCATCTGCAGCTTGCATGGTTGATGGAAAATGCATTCGTCATTATCCACGTGGATTCTCGTAGACTACTGTTGTTGGCAACGATGGCTATCTAGTCTACATGCGTCGTGATGATGGTAGAAAGATACAAGTGAAAGGGGATGTGATTGATAATCGTTGGATTGTGCCATTTAATCCTTTCCTCTCCATGAAGTACAAGGCACACATAAATGTTGAAATATGCTCCACAATCACTGCAGTTAAGTATTTGTATAAATATGTGTACAAAGGTCATGATAGAGCCATTATCAGGATGCAGCTAAATAATGCAGGAGAGCAAGGGCATTTGCATAACACAGTTGACAGTGGCATTCATGAGATTAGTAGTTACTTAGATGCACATTACATGTCAGCATCAGAAGCATGTTAGCAGATTTACGAGTATGCCACGCACGATGAAAAACTCGATGTGCAAAGATTGTAAGTTCATCTTCCGATGTGCAATAACATCATCTTTCGAGATGATGATGATTTGCAAAATGTTGTAGGCAGGGAACAAAATCAAAAGACCACCCTCACAGAATGGTTCACTTACAATCAGTTGCAATATGATGCAAGCAACTTGCTGTATGGGGACTTGCTAGACAAGTTGGTTTGGAATAAAACTAGTAAGCAGTGGACTAGAAGACAAAAGGGGAATACCATCAATCGAATGTACAATATTTCCCCCTCAGCTGGTGAGCTCTACTTCATGCGTATGCTTCTTAATGTGTGCACGGGATGCAAGTCCTTTGATGACCTACGTACTTTTGACAATCAAGTGTACCCTACTTTCAAGGCAGCATGCATAGCACGGGGATTGTTGGAGAGTGATGATGAATGGTTTGTGTGTATGCAAGAGGCTGTGTTTTATCAAAATAGTGCACAACTGAGACACCTATTTGTCACAATATCAATTTTCTGTGAGCCAATGTCTCCTTGACTTTTGTGGGAAAATTTTTTCGCTGAGCTTTCGGATGATTTTTTATATATATTGAAATCAAGTATGGGGAATTTAATTGGTCGTCATGAACTAGCGATAAAGAAGGCTGTATTGCACTTGGAGCACATTCTTCAACAACATGGGTGAAGGTTGGCTGAGTTTGACGGAATGCCTGCTGTAGATAGAACATCTTTGTCAGAAGCTGGAAATGGCTTATTGCAAGAAGAAAGAATGTTTGATTGTGTGAAAGAAGCATAGACTGCCCAGCAAATGGAAATGTCCTTGAATCACTGTCAATGTGCTGCATTCGATCGGATTTTGGCAAGGGTCTATGGAGATGGTGGTGAGGTCTTTTTTCTCGATGGTATAGGAGGGTCTGGAAAGACCTTTCTCTACAATTGCTTGCTCTCTTGATTGCATGGGGAGGGGCTCATCATTTTAGCATGTGCATCTTCTAGGATTGCTGCATTGCTACTAGCCAATGGACACATGGCACACTCACGATTCAAGATACCGTTGTAGCTGGATGGTACTAGCAGTTGCAATATTAAGGTTAATAGTCAGCTCGCAGATGTTTTAGAGATGGCTAGGTTGATAATATGGGATGAGGCACCCATGACTCACCGGTTTGCTTTCGAGGCACTAGATAGAACATTGCGAGATATCATGTCCAATGAGCAACTTTTTGGTGGGAAGGTGGTATTGTTAGGGGGGGATTTTAGACAAGTCTTGCCAGTTCTTCCAAAGGTAGGACGAGAGGACATTGTTAATGCTACCTTATGCCAAGGATTTGGGGTCGCACTACAGTATTGAAGTTGATGCAAAATATGCTGGTCGTTCGGAATGGTGATGATTGTGCTGAGCAAGAGTTCATGCAATGGGTTCTGGACATTGGCAATGGGATAAATAGATGTACAAAAGAAGATATTGTTGTGATTCCATCGCAGATGCTTTTAAAGATAAAGTCCATAGAAGGCCTCATTGGATGGGTGTATCGAGGGCTTGCAACTGTTTTGGACTGTGCACCATACTTTTGAGAGCATGCTATTGTTGCACCTCGAAACATCGAGGTTGTTGCAATTAATGCTACGGCATTGAAGGCAATGCCCGGTGAGAAAAGGGAGTACCTAAGTGCAGACTCAGTGGACAACTTAGGGGGAGATTCCTTTTTATTTACAGTCGAGTATTTGAACAGTCTTGATCTTGGTGGTGGATATCCCCCCCATCGATTGGTTTTGAAAAGGAATGCTCCTATAATTTTGATGCACAATTTGAATCCTCGCCAGGGTTTGTGCAATGGGACACGGTTGATATGCAAAGAGTTTTACACAAAAGTGTTAGAAGCTGAAATCATTACTGGTACCAATGCTGGTGATAGAATGTTTATTCAAGCATAACATTCATTCCGACCAACCTTAAACTTCCATTCGACATGAGGAGACGGCAATTTCCTATCCAATTGGCATTTGGCATGACAATCAATAAGTCACAGGGCCAAACATTATCTGTTTTGGGACTGTACTTAGCGACACCGGTATTCAGTCATGGCTAACTATACGTGGTATTTTCACATATCTGAGCATCAAACACTGTTAAGGTTTTCATTTTGCAGAGTGCGTCTGATGCCAGGGGCGAGGAGATGGATAATACTTCTACCACAAATGTTGTGTACAAGGAAGTTTTGCAATTGGCAACAGCAAGAGCCTAAGAGTATGACATTGCTCTTTCAAGTCCTCCTCAGACTTTCTTGGGTGGCAAATCTTCATTTCGGTAATCTTTGTATAGTTTTTTTAAAGTTCTTTCAATATTCTAACTATCATAGGTCTTTGGGAATGTTGGCTATTTATACAAATATGAAGTGAGACGTAATATTTCATGACTTTGTTCTTGATAATGTTTAGATTTCATTTTTCATTTGAGTTATGGGTTTGCAATATACTACAGGCTATTTTCTCTTTAAAGCCTATTGTTTTTTCCAGTATATGTAGATTGACACGTGCATTCTTTTTTGCAATGCGATAGGATGTCTAGGTAGTTCACGTTTGTCACCGAAACAAGAGCGCAGGTGCAAGGTACATAGTTGCTTGACAACCACCATTTATGTTGACATGTTTAATAGTATAGTCACTCACTTTTAGAAAATTATAGATCTTGCGGGCTGGGGATCTCTGGAGAGCGCGCAGCTGTTGTTGGATTTGCTTGAGCTGGAGAGCTACCTTGGGTAAGAACTGTGTACATTGTTTGTTTCTTTATTTTTGTTAAAACAAAAGGTTTTTTGGATTATATGTGAGTGGGAAAACATGCTATTGTTTGTCTTTTAGAATTGTTCCTGATTCAAGGTTTCTAATGAATCTCCACGTCCACAATCCTTTGGATGGATGAGTCCATTTGGGATATTATGCTGTCCTGGCTTGCTGGCTTCATAGGGATGATGGACCACAGACCATCACTGTTCGCTGGCTCGGATACTACGAATATATGTGGACACGAATTTTCTATCGAGGGCAAAATGGAAACTACATGTATACCTTTGTCAACATTGTTGACAGCCCTTTGCATCTGAGTAAGTACTCTAAAGAATGAGTTGGGTTTTACCAACATACATGTATAAAAGTTTTATGGCTCAATAATTATAGTTCCTAAATGATCTTTCTATGTGATGCTCGTCCAGATACGATTGTTGATACTCCGTTGTATGTTCGTAGCTGCGGTGGACACGGCGGATGTGGTGGATGTAGAGTGAATGGTCGTCGCAGGCTTTTCCTTGCAGTACATGGCCGCTGACTTTTCCCTTAGGGATGTTTGTGTGTCTATTGTAGATTTTGTATATTCAGCTATGACTTAATTTGCGGCTGTGTATTTGGATATATCAATCAGCTCTTTGATGTAGTTATTGCATGTTCAGACATGTGACTGCACTTTTGGATGTGATATTTTGAAGTACTCTATCATAGATAAATTTTTTTGGATGTGGCGGATGTGGAGTACATGGCCGGTGCAGGCTTTTCCCTATAGTACATGGCCGCAGACTTTTCCCGTTAGGGATGTTTGTGTGTCTATTGTAGATTCTGTATGTTGAGTTATGACTTTGTTTGTGGATATGTATTTGGAAAGAGTTTCACACGAAAGTGTTAGAAGCTAAAATCATTACTGGTACCAATGCTGGTGATAGAACATTTATTCGAAGGATAACATTCATTCTGACCAACCTAAACTTCCATTCGACATGAGGAGATGGCAATTTCCTATCCGATTGGCATTTGGCATGACAATCAATAAGTCACAAGGCCAAACATTGTCTGTTTTGGGGCTTTACTTGGCGACACCAGTATTCACTCATGGCCAACTATACGTGGCATTTTCATGTATCCGAGCATCAAACACTGTTAAGGTTTTCATTTTGCAGAGTGCGTCTGATGCCAGGGGCGAGGAGATGGATAATACTTCTACTACAAATGTTGTGTACAAGGAAGTTTTGCAATTGGCAACAGCAAGAGCCTAGGAGTATGACATTGCTCTTTCAAGCCCTCCTCAGACTTTCTTGGGTGGCAAATCTTCACTTCGGTAATCTTTGTATAGCTTTTTTAAAGTCCTTTCAATATTCCAACTATCATAGGTCTTCGAGAATGTTGGCTATTTATACAAATATGAAGTGAGACGTAATATTTAATGACTTTGTCCTTGATAATGTTTGGATTTCATTTTTCATTTGAGTTATGGGTTTGCAATATACTAAAGGCTATTTTCTCTTCAAAGCCTATTGTTTTTTCTAGTATATGTAGATTGACACGTGCGTTCTTTTTTGCAATGCGATAGGATGTCTAGGCAGTTCACGTTTGTCACCGAAACAAGAGCGCAGGTGCAAGGTACATAGTTGCTTTTGACAACCACATTTTATGTTGATATGTTTAATAGTATAGTCACTCACTTTTAGAAAATTGCAGATCCTGCGGGCTGGGGATCTCTGGAGAGCGCGCAACTATTGTTGGATTTGCTTCAGCTAGAGAGCTACCCTGGGTAAGAACCGTGTATATTGTTTGTTGCTTTATTTTTCCGAAAACAAAAGGTTTTTTGGATTATATGTGAGTGGAAAAACATGCTATTGTTTGTCTTTTAGGATTGTTTCTGATTCAAGGTTTCTAATGAATCTTCACGTCCACAATCCTTTGGATGGAAAAGTCCATTTGGGATATTATGCTGTCCTGGCTTGCTGGCTTCATAGGGATGATGGACCACAGACCATCACTGTTCGCTGGCTGGGATACTATGAATATGTGCGGACATGAATTTTCTATTGAGGGCAAAATGGGGACTACACGTACACCTTTGTGAGCATTGTTGATAGCCCTTTGCGTCTAAGTAAGTACTCTAAAGAATTAGTTGGGTTTTACCAACATACATGTATAAAAGTTTTATGGCTCAATAATTATAGTTCCTAAATGATCTTTCTATGTGATGCTAGTCCAGATATGATTGTTGGTACTTCGTTGTATGTTCGTAGCTGCGGTGGATGCAGCGGATGTGGTGGACGTGGAGTGAATAGCCATCGCAAGCTTTTCCCTACAGTACATGGCCGCAAACTTTTCCCTTAGGGATGTTTGTGTGTCTATTGTAGATTTTGTATGTTAAGTTATGACTTTCTTTGTGGCTGTGCATATATATCAATCAGTTCTTTGATGTAGCTATTACATGTTCAGATATGTGACTGTACTTTTGGATGTGATATTCTGAAGTACTCTGTCATAGAGAATTTTTTTGGACGTGGCGGATGTGGAGTACATGGCCAGCGCAGGCTTTTCCCTATAGTACATGGCCGCAGACTTTTCCCTTTAGGGATGTTTGTGTATCTATTGTAGATTTTGTATGTTCAGTTATGACTTTGTTTGTGGATGTGTATTTGGACATATCAATGAGTTCTCTGGCTTCACTTTCGGATGTAATATTTTGAAGTACTATGTCATAGAGATTTTTTTTGGTTAGAGTATGTTGCTTGTATTTAAATGTTTCTTTTGTTATATTGTTGGTTTTAGACATTTTTGCATCTTGAGACCCAGCGGAGCGGGTCGCTAGCCCGTCGTAGACGAGTCAAGTTACTCGTGGTTGCAATTAAGAGACGAATGCAATATAACCACCACTACATCAGTAGCTTGGTTCGTCCCACTTTGACAATGCTTGCACTGCACGAACAACTGAGCACACCTCTTTACTTGGACAACCACATCAAGATAAACCACGACTGGCACCAACACATCTGTGGACTGTTTCATTACGAGCAACGCAACAACAGACATTGACAACATCCGCGGTTACTTCAACAAATGTCTTTATACGCTGCCAAGTGCCTGGGTTCAAGCAATGGCAGGACTACAATTTGGAAGTTACTCTTGGGATGCAGTACTATTGGCCACAATAAGGCTGGTGAGGCACCCTGTTCTGGTCGGGATATCTGGAGACTTATAACATGACGTGTAATTGGATCATCAACCCAAGAATCTTAACCTTCAGAAGAATATCCGTCGTGCAGCTGCGACCTTGGAGTGAGCAAAATCAACAACCATCATCATTTTCTCAACAAGACAAACTGGAAATTAACGATATGTCAATGTACCTGAGTATCCTGTTTGCGAGAGCCTTTTCTATCTGCGCATCGGTGGGCAGCGCAGTCTGCAAAAGATCAACAGCATGGCTGACACCCTGCGTTTTCTGCCTCCTGCAAGCCGCCTGCCACTGTCGATCCACTGTTGGAAAACGCCGGCACGATTGCGCAGCAAACTTGAAGGATAAACGAAGATCATCAAGTGTAGGGATGAATGGATTGCAAATTCAACATCAACAGCAAGCAATCAAACCTGGAAAGGACGACATTGGACAATGCACGAATACTGCAGCCTGGCATGGTGGAAGCGCATGATTAGTGATGCAAGCTAAGGAATGTGTATTACAGCAATTCGCAGGGGAAAAAGACGAATGGAGAAGGAAATCATGCAAGGAAGAAGACGAAGTGCTGCCGTGAATCGAGATGGTGTTGCTGCGTAGGATATTAGAGATGTTGCTGCTGCGTCGAGGAAGCTTAGCGGGAGGTGCAAGGAATGTTTCTGCAGCGGAGCTCATGCTCTTGCTGGCAATCTTGCTGCTTCTACGGCCAGGAGCTTAAATTCAGTACTCCACAGCTATGGCGAGGATGATCTTGATCGCTGCGTTGAAGGAATTGCTGCAGTTTCTCCCTCTTCATCGCTGCAGCAAAGCCATGCATGACTGTTTCGCACTGCATGGCTACCATGCAACTGCGAGAGAACTCAAGATGCAACCAATCCCATGGCTGCCACATGGCTATAGCCTGCCCTGAAAGGGGCAATGCTAAAAAAGCATTTTCTCTTTGGAAGCAAGCCACGCCTTCATTAAGGCCTCCGGATGGCAGGCCAAAAAATTAAGATATAAAAACATCCTATTGGGCAGGCCCAATGAACTAAGTCACCAACCCAATGCGCCACACAAGGTTAACCCAAAACTCTCTGGTAGTCACTCCTACTCCTACTCGAAACAAGAGTATATTTCTCCAGGACTGGCTTTAATCGTCGTCTTCCCTCCGCTCTCGATGCTCAAAGCCTCACGAAAGGGTTCTCTGCTCTGCGTTGCTTTGTGTTTCCCATAGCTGCCTAGGGCCTATCCTTTGATCTCCCCGCCATAGCTCTGTATTCCTCTCGTTCTCCCTCCTGCTCCAATGGCCGCCACCCTTGCTCTCTCGAGCGCCACCTCCAATCACTGCACACATTCCTTTCCTCGCCTCCCTCGTCTCATCCCCCTTCCTGATTCATTCGTCCCCCTACGCTTCTCCCCCGCACCTGGCTTCCTCCGCATCCAACTCTCTTCCTTCTCAGCTCGTTGCTCTTCTCGAGACGCCGTCGGCATCGAGCCAGGAGAGAGCCTATTGCCTTCCGGCGACTGGCCCGAGAGTTTCTCCATTCTCAATTACGAGGATCTCTCCAAATATTATGAGTCGGTCGTCTTCAAAGACGAGGTTGGTGGCCCGCATTCTGACAAATGGCTAGGGCTAACTTGGGATTGTGGAATGAACCATCGGCGATTAAATCATACAACTTTTTGATGGTAGGCACTAAAACATACAACGTTTGAAGATAATGCTGCCGTATTTCCAATGGAGTGGATTGAAAAATCTATCGAGCCAAGGGAGAAGACCGTACTCTTCGATGTGGAGACTCCGATTAAACGCAGAGCTGGCAACATCGGATTCATTACGTTCAAAAACTTAGATGTGGTTCGGTCTATTGGGAAGCGTATTTTCGAGAGGAAATCTGTCCTGCAGGGATTGCTTACGACGCACCTTTAAAGCCAAATGACCATAACCGTGAATTAAAGCTATAGATATAGGCCTTTTGGGTCCTAAATATGGCGGACCAGGGGTTGATCCCTGTCCCGACCAGACCCGACTGAACAAGTTGGCTCAGCCAATCACCGATTGCCACGTGGCCGTGGCACTATGCCTACGTTGATGTGGTGCCTCTGTTGACGTGGTGCTCTTGCTGACGTGGCTGTCTGCACAATGTTGATGTGTGTTTTGGCTGCTTGTGTGGCTGTCTTCTTGGCCTGCTGACGTGGTTGCTTGTTGATGTGGCAGTCTAGCATGCCACGGGCTGATGCCCGTGACATCCCCTTCTATTGAAACTCAAAGTGGGTTACGAAGAGGGCCTCCTAATATGCTGGAAGGAGATGTCTGCTTATGGTATACCTGACTTATGAATCCGGATTTGATGGAACTGAATACCCGGCTCATAAATCGTGATTTGAATCCCAAGGTCTTCTTGCTTCTTGTAAGGATACTTGCTATGGGTTAACGATCTAGGGAGATGCTCAATGCGTTACTCCTCTAGTCGTGTAGGTGAAAGGAATGGAGGGAGACTCGTCATGAGTAAAACATCCTGGTGCTGATGGAGTATTGCTTCCTACATGGGGGTCTTGACTCGAGTGCTTTGAACTACGGAAATCAAAGGTAGAGGCAGAATATCCCAAGCCAAGAGATGAACTTGGACCCATAGCCTGAGATCTTGAAATGCAAGCTGTGGTTCTGATAATCAGGTTGAACTTAAAACTAGTGCCAACGTCGTGTCCCCAGGATAATATCTGCTGCGTGAGTAGGTGCGACCCACTGTCTACCCACCCTGATATCTTCAAAGTGGCTCCCCACCTGCTGTCCTCGAAATGCGCCATTCAAGGCAATGGTATATGTCAGGGTGAGAGTCAATTGGGCCTGCTTGGCTGCTTTGGTGGAAATAATATCCTTGGAACTCCCTAAATCTGCAAGGATGAGGGCCTTTTGACCACCAATTTGGCCATAAATTGGAACATGTGGGAAACTTACGAGGCTCCCCCTAGTCCTGGGACTTCTTGCTGTTGACCTTTGTGGATTCTTGACCCTTGTGCATGAGCTCGAAATTTTGGGCAAGCTCGTATGCACTCTCATAATCTCGTGGCCTGAAACTACAAACATACCATTGGATGCTTGTACGGAGCCCATGGAGGAACTTGCTCAGCTTTTGTCTGTCTTTCTAGTTGCAACTGTATGAACACCCGAGTAAACTTATTGGTGGAATGATTCACCCCCTCGCTGTCCCTCTGGCGCAGATCATAGAATTGACTTTGCAATCTGTCCAGGTGGCAAGAACCGTGTTTTGATATCTTTCACGAACTCTGTTCACCCATAACGAGGTGTCTCATCGGCTGCATTATAGTGGTCCTTCTACTACTTGTGTCACTAGGTGACCATTGTCATTCGTGGGCACAAGTGAAAAATAACTCTCAAATTGGTTTAGCCACAAAATCAACTCTAAAGGTTTGGTCTTACCATCATACCGAAGAAAATTGAGCTTCCCAGGAAAGAAGCTTGACAGGCTGTTGGACGCTCTTCCTTCCTTCATCTCCATGTGGATGGAGTAGAGAAATGAGAAGTTGCTGGTCTCGTTCTTCTTTCTCCTCCCAAGCATTGCGCTCTCTAAACTCCTTGGCTTCTCGTGCTTCGGTCTCTTTGAACTCTGCCTCGTACTGTCTCAGCTCCTTGGCTTCCTGAGCCTCGTGAGCTCTTTGCTTTCCTTGGCTTCATGGGTCTCTCGATCTTGGAGTTCCTTGGCTTCCAGAGCCTAACTATTTTGTTCTTCTTTGCCTCCTGAGCTCTCTAGCGGCCTGCTCATGATCATCCCGTATCTTTGAAGCTGAACCATGCGGGTAAAGAGACTCTCTGACTGGTGTTGCTGCATCTGTATCATGGCCATCATAGCATAAATTGTCATTGGGGCCTCTACGGGATTTTGTAATGGTAAGGCTTGGGATGCAGATCCCTCCTCCCCCCCTCGCGTCGGACTTGTCACTGGAACTCATGGTGTCTTTTCCATGATCTCGTTTGGACCATAAAAACGTGGCTGTCCCTAAATTTGAACCTTCCTATCTCAGGAAAGAAAACGTGACGTTGTGATACCAATGTATCAGAGAGACAGCCTACTCACTCTCCATCCCGCTCACTACTACTTGAAGTGATACAATAATGCACCCAAAGCACAAGTGGAACTATGAAGTGAGTGAGAGTTTGAGGGAGGAAATATAGTCGGCCTCTGAAGAGGCGATTGAACAACTGAATATCTGTTTGCCCAAATACAACTGAAACAATAAATATTGTATGGAGGGAATGAACCTGCACGGCAAAGGACTAGAGAAGTATTGTAGAGAAGGACCAACATTGCAAAGACTAAGAACTGAAGGAATAAAGGGCTGCTTTGATGTAGACCCCCTGCTGCTGCTGTCTGGAGCTGAACCCGGACTGTAGAGGAACCTGTAAATGCCAAGGAAGGGGCAGATCTGCTGCACCCTGAAGCTGGCCTATTTTGCTGGTGACCCCTACTGCTATTGGTGAGAACTGCTGCCCCAAACCAGCCCTGGAAGTGGATGAAAATGAAGGGCCAAGGGGCTGCCTTTATATAGCCCCTTGGGCCCTAAATGTGGCCGACCAGGGGCTGATCCTTGTCCCGACCAGACCCGGCTGAACAGGTTGGCTCAGCCAATCACCGGCTTGCCACGTGGCACGTGGCAGTCCGCCATGTGGCTGATGATGTGGCACTACGCCTATGCTGACATGGCCCTCCTGTTGATATGGCTGTCTTGTGCAGTGCTGATGTGGCTGTGCTGCATGTCTGCCTGTGGCAGATCCTGCTGACGTGGCTGTGTACTGACATGGCAGTCCAGCATGCCATAGGCTGAGGATGCTCGTGACATTTCTGAGACCTTTGTCAGAACCCTGCTGTCACAGGCCATCAGTTTGTGGTTGCTGCTGCTCCTTTGCGCTCCTTAGAAGTGTGTAATGCTAACCTACTCTCAATTGCCATGTTGCTAGTGTGGAAGCTAAGTTGAATTGAATGTAACGGGCAAGAAGTCTCTCTCCCACCTCTTCCTTCTTCGTCCTGTGGAGCTCTCCTTCCCCCCGCTCCTATCTGTCCACTGATCCTGCCCCCTCTTGTACGCTTGTGTCCATCTGCTAATGTTTGCCTGCTGCTGTACGCTCCAGCTTGCCTCTGTCCTCCCCAGCTAGTTGTGCCGATCGCTTCTATCTATCCCTGCGAGTTCCAGCCCACTACACACACCTGCTCCTGTCCAGTCCAGTCCACTGCCCACATCTGCTCCTATCCCAAGTGGCACACATTTAATTATGCCCACTCCAGTTTTGCTGACTCCAAACTGCTTTTATTAGAAATCGACTTACAGAGGGTACGCACAGCGGAAGACTGATAGAATAGCCCAGGAGCTCACATAGTGTGGTGTGGGGTGTGGAATCACGAACTTCTTAAACTTATGTGCATATCATGGGTGTGCAGACTCATCAATAGACAATGAACCAGCCAGATATAGAAGACACCAAAATATTATGAAAATAATATATTTCCGTCCAAAGCTATGGACACAATACAAAAGAGAGAGATCCAGAGTCCCACCAATGGTGTGGTTCTCTGATCTTACCACAAGGTCCTTCTTCTATTTGCCGGCTATCTCTAGATTCGAGCCCGCGTGCTTCACCTCGAGCTTCTGTAGACTTTCCGTCCAGATCCCTTCCACCTTGCTGTCTTTGCACCAGCCTAGGTGGGCAGCACTCTTAGCTAAGTCTGCAGCTCCTGTGTGCTCCCTTTACCTCCAATGATGAGGCCTAAGGCAAGCTCCCTGCTGCTCCTTTCTGCTGGTACTTGTGCTGCTCCTAGTGATGATTATGGAGGTCCCTAGGGCCCCCTTTTATAGGGCAAAGCCCTACTCAAAATAGCCGACCCAAACTGGCCGACTTCAGGGTCTGTTTGGGCCGATCGTGGTCTGTAGGAATACATGCTGTAGGCAGTCCCTTTTAGGGCCCTTGTGGACCCCGCCTAGCCACGTGGCTTTCCCCATAGCCTTTTCATTGGTGGTATTGTCACTCTAGAGCATGTCCTTTATGTTCCAGGCATTCGTAAGAACCTCATTTCTATTTCAGCCATTGCTACATGTGGCTTTCAGGTTATTTTTGATGGTGTGAGGTGTGTAGTGTATGATGTTACACATGCGTCTACCCTGGTTCTGACTGGCACATTGTCTAGCGGTCTTTACAGACTTGATGCTTATGACAGATGTTCAAATGATGATGCTGCACTTGTCGATGCACATGCCTTTGCTATTGATTCTACCATGGCAGATACTCATTTGTGGCATGAGAGGTTTGGACACCTCAATTTTGGAGCCCTGGTGAAGTTATATAAGGAAGATATGGTTGTGGACCTTCCCAAAATGCACATGCCTACCAAACATGTTTGTGAACCATGCTTACTTGGTAAGATGCACCGTGCTGCGTTTCTCAAGGATGGGAGAGTTGGTGCTTCACATAAGCTTTATCTGGTTCATAGTGATGTTTGTGGACCCATGAGGGTTGCAGCTCTTGGGGGGCTCTACTATTTTGTTACTTTTATTGATGATTTCACCAGGTACACTTGGATTTTCTCATTGAAATTCAAGTCTGGTGTTTCTTCATGCTTGAGGCACTTTATTGCCTTTGCTGAGAATGAGAGTGGGCTGCACATTGCTCACACTAATACAGACAGGGGGGGTGAATACATGTCGAAGGAGTTTGCTGTTTTTTTGGCTTCCCGTGGCATTAATCATCGATGCACGGTGCCTTATACTCAACAGAATCTCGTGGCTGAGCGGAAGAATAGATCAACGATGGAAATGGCGAGATGCATGTTGAAAGGCAAACATTTGCCTAATAAGTTGTGGTTGGATGTGGTCATGTGTGCAAATAACATCTTGAATAGATGTCCTACAAAGGCATTGCAGACTCACACACCTTATGAGTCTTGGACGGGTCATAAGCCTCGCATTTCCTACTTGAGGACTTTTGGATGCTTAGCTTATGCTCATGTGCCTTCACAAAGACGCACTAAGTTGGATGATAAAGCTGTTAAATGCGTTTTTCTTGGGTATAGTTTAGAGAGCAGGGGCTATAAGCTATATCAGCCCCGCACGGGCAAGTGTTTTGTCAGTCGGGATGTTGTGTTTGATGAATCTTCCACTATGCCTTTGCTGGACTGTCAAAAACAGCCCGTTGTTGATACCCCAGACATATTTGACAGCTTGATGCCTTTGTTTCCATCCGATGCTTGGGATGATGTTCCATTTGAGGTTGTCCCTCCTTAATCTGTTGGTCATTTACAGCCACATGTGCATGCAGAAATTTAGCCTGATATGCCTATCATTGATTAGGATCATTTGCACTGGGCTCTTGACCAGGAAAGAGTAGAAATTTAGGAGCCTAAAAAGGTACCCCGTTGGCTCCTTGACACATTAAAAGACAGCAAACAAGACACTCCTCTGCCAGCTCGCACGAGAGCAGCTGTCCGGAAAGAGCATGCTAGTTTTGTTGCTTGTGCTTTGGTTGCTATAGCATGCAATGAAGAGCGATTATGTCATCAAGATGTCTTTCAGAATGATTGTTGGATGAAGCCCATGCAAGCTGAATTGGATTCTATCCATCAGAATGACACTTGGGAGTTGTGTGATTTGCCTTATGCCAAGAATGCCATTGGAACTAAGTGGGTTTACAAGATCAAACGGAAAGCTGATGGTTCAGTGGATCGTTACAAAGCCTATCTTGTTGCTAAGGGCTATGCTCAGCAGCATGGCATTGACTCGCTTGTCTGCTCCGTGACCGCGTGAATGATCAGCTGGGTTGGCTATCCCTGGTGCATAGTGGAGGGCTATTTTCTGGCGCATAGCTTTTGGAAGATTTCATTCGTTCGTTTCTGTCCATGGTGCACAGCTCTTTTTTTTTTTGAGGTTTCATCTGCGTTTCCAGTCTAGTTCTGTAGGCCGGTCTACTGTGCATCATTGGTTTCTCCACTTAGGCAACCTGCTAGACCATAATTGTTCTCTCTCACGTTTGCGTAAGAGTTGAAGTGAACGGTGAGAGGGGAAGCAAGGGTGCCAGAGTCGGTGCTCTGATACCAATGTAGAGAAGGGGGTAGGCACAGATTTGGAGAAAGGGGAATAGAGGAGCAGAAGTGGGAGAGGAGAGAGAGGGGGGAAGAGGGAGAGGAAGGGTAGGAGAGAGAGAATGAGGTAGGAAGAGAGGGAGAGATTGAGAGGGAGTAGGAAAGAGGGAGAGAGAGAGTGAGTGAGCGTAGGCAGGAAGGAGGAAGGGAGAGTAGATAGGATTAGATGTCACATCAAAAAGTCCCTTACAATCCTTTTGGGTTGACTTATATAGTCCCCCACAGTTCCCACATTTCCCCTACTATTCTCCCATCTATTTCCCCCTTAAAATCCTTCTTTTTCCCACCTTCATTACAAGGAGGGACCCTAAATTGAAGACATGTGGCATACTAGATCCATCTAGGAAATTTTGGGGCTTGGTGGAAATTTAGTAAGCAAGAGCTTCAACGTAAGAAATTTCAGATAAGAAAGCTTACTACCACCGAGATCGGTTGGGAGGTGATTTCGTGTGCCTGTGCCTGTGATTCAATGTAAAGCTAGGAGTAAGCAGTTCTGGATGTGTCATTTGGTATCAGAGCGCAGGATTCGGTGATTATCGTGGTCTATCAACTCGACGTACAGCTTTAGACCAACGATGAATTGAGGAAAGCTTTGGTGTTCTCTGTCCACGGTACCTCCGTGTTTGAGTTATTTCGGATTGCAGGAGTTTCCCTAGTATAGGGAAAAGTGGGGTTTGGTTACAGTGTGATATATGCCTAGTTAGCTGTAAATTTGGAAGTTGGACTTTCGAATTGAAAATACAGTTTCAAGTGGTGTTTATTATTAAAAAAAAAAAAACACCCATCAACCTAAATGGAAATAGAAGAAGAAGCTTCTAGGATGGATCCCGTAGAGTTGGGAGTCCGGCCGACCCCGCAGGTGTCGCGCCCAGTGAGTAGAATTGCAATGTTAGAGGATGCCTTACAACAGATTTTAGGGCAGCAGTTACAAGCAAATGTAGGGCAATCTGAGCTCAGGAAAATGATACATAGTATGTCTGCTAGACCATCCCGTGAAGAGAAAGGTAAATCTCTAATGGAACCGGAGTCCAACGTTCATACGGTTGAGCCTAGGAGGGCTAAGGTGCCTAATATTGCCAATTATAGGCCAGAAAAGTATTCTGGTCGGATGTCTGACCGTAGTTTTGATATCATTGAGGCCTGGCTACACAAATGGGACGAGGCCTTCGCTATTTGTGAAATCAGGAATGATATGAAGAAAATCCGCGAGGCCACCCATATGTTTAATGAGGCAGCGGATAGGTGGTGGATAAAACAGCAGAAAGATGGAGTGGCATCCACTACTTGGGAGGGGTTTAAAAAAGAATTTAGAAAACACTTCTTACCTCCTGACGAAGCATCCCGAGCTTGGGATCAGTATCGAAACCTTCGTCAGAGAAATTTATCAGTAGCGGAATACACTGATAAGTTCAGAGAAAGTGTAATGAAGGTTGATGAACCGCTACCTCAATGAATTTAAGTAAAAGATTTTCTTTGGATTGAATGATCGAATCAAGATGGAAGTTCGGGCTAAGTATGCGAACATGCTGGATGAAGCAATTGCCATAGCCCTGAACTATGAGGATGCAAAAGGGAATAGACCAAGTGGGTTTGTGTAGGTTGGGACTCAGTATGGGTACCCGAAGAAAACTGGGTTTAAGAAGAAGTCGATTAGCAAAGGGAGTGCCTCACAGCCTAGTGGTCAAGCCAAGCAGGCGAAACCAGTTGAGACTCCTAAATCAAGTACCACCATTGGAATGAAAAGAAAAGTAACACCAATGGCAGCCCAGGCTTGGTCGAAGTCTTCTTTGAACCCAGAGCAAAGGAAAAAAGCGAGGAGAGAAGGCTTGTGTTTTGGATGCCTTCAGCCTCATCAGTGGAAAGATTGTCCACGAAACAAGGATCGTCAGATGGCCGAGATGGTGGTCCCAGAATGCGACGTGAAAATGGAGGGAAGTCCCAGAGCAGAACAAATGTAGATTCAGCTAGCGGGATCTTCTCAAAGGTCAGAACCTGTTTTGTTATGTGTGTCTGTTGCTAAGTTAGTAACTAGTGCACCTGATAATATCCTGTCAAAGCCCATAGTAACGGGGTATACAGTCTTTAATGATACGGAGTTAATTAAGATGAAAGGGCAAGTAGCTGATCATGATGTCGTTGTGTTGTTTGACTCAGCGTCAACGCACAATGTAATTAACTCCAAGCTAACTCCAAGCTTGTAAAGAGGCTGAAACTAAAGACTAGTCTATCTGACTATGTATATACAGTTAGAATGACAGATGGAAGTTCAACTGAAGTATGGGACCAAACGGTTATCTAGTTGGAGCTTCGAATTCGGGATTATGCTGAGAAGCTTGATTTTGAAATGACAAAGCTTGCTCATGCAGACATAGCCATGGGCAAGGCTTGGCATTCTAGGGTTACCTAGTTGGAGCTTCGAATTCGGGATTATGCTGAGAAGCTTGATTTTGAAATGACAAAGCTTGCTCATGCAGGCATAGCCATGGGCAAGGCTTGGCATTCTAGAAAGAATCCAACCATAGATTGGAAAAAGCACATTTATCAATTCAAGATGAATGATGTGCTGTATGTCTTACGAGGTGAAAAAGATATACCTCAAGGACCGTTGGTTTCCGTAATGGAAATTCAAAAAGCTTAAGAAGAGTTTTTGTTTCTTTGTACAGCATCGGTAGAGCCAATTGATGATTCTTCGGCTAGCATTGATGTTGCTCAAAATGGAGAGATGGCCAAGCTGGCTGATCAAATAACATAGGAGTTCTCTGATTGTTTTAGGGATGAGCTACCTTATGGGTTACCTCAAGAGCGGAATGTTCAGCATAAGATTGAACTAATCCCGGGGGCAGAACTTGTAAATAGACCTCCCTATAGGTTGAGTTTTACCGAAGAGGCGGAGGTACGAAGACAACTGGAAGAATACCTCAAGTTGGGGCAGATTCAACCAAGTTTCTCACCTTTTGCTTCGCCAGTGAAATTAAAGAAGAAGAAAGATGATACTTTTCGCCTCTGTATAGATTACAGAGCATTGAATAATATTATTATTAAGCACAGGTATCCGATGGCTCGGATCGATGATTTGCTATTTGCATTACATGGGGCCGTAATTTTCAGTAAGATAGATCTTAAATGTGGCTACCATCAGATCCGTATTAGAGCCGAGGATGTGCATAAAACCGCTTTTAGAAGCAGGTTTGGACATTATGAGTTTTTAGTAATGCCCTTTGGACTTACCAATGCTTTAGCTACATTGTCATGCTTATGAACGATTTACTACGTCCGTATATCGAAAAGTTTGTAGTATACTTTATTGACGATATTCTGGTATTCAGTAAAAGTATTACTGAGCATCATGAACACTTAAGAATAGTGTTCAGTACTTTGAGGAAAGCCAGTCTTTATGTAAATAAAAAGAAAACTATACTGTGTATGGTAAGACTTGAATATTTAGGATTCATAATTACTCATGAGGGGGTAAAAATGGATCCAAAGAAAGTGGCTACGATACTGACTTGGCCAATCCCTCAGAGTTTGACCGCTTTGCGATCATTCTTGGGATTTGTCCAATTTTATCGAAGGCATATCAAAGGATATTCTGAAATAGTATCGCCATTGACTGATCTAACCTCAGATAAAGTACCTTTTATATGGGGACAGAATCAATAGGAGAGTTTTAACACCATAAAACAAGCTGTGGTCTTAGGACCGGTGTTAAAAATAGTTGATCCCCAGAAACCGTTTTTCCTTGAAACCGATGCAAGTGGCATTGCGGTAGGAGCAGTTCTCCTCCAAGAGGGAAGGCCAGTAGCCTTTGAAAGGAAGAAGCTTTCTCCCTCTCAACGAAATTGGCCAACTCATGAATTAGAGTTGTATGCTGTTGTCCATGGTCTGAAAACATGGAGACATTATTGTATGGGTCAGAGTTTTATGTTGATGTTGATCATGATACTTCGAAACATTTTTGTAAACAACCTGACCTGAGAGGTCGCTAAGCTAGGTGGGCATAACTCATGCAGACGATTCGGTACCGAAGAGGGAAGGATAATAAAGTTGATGATGCGTTGTCACACATTATGCATAATATGAGTTTCACGGTATTAGAGAGTGCTTTAATGACTGAGATTAGAGAAACTCAAAAGGTGGACGAGTTCGTCCAGAGCCTTTGGCCTAAGGCTCATGTGTTCAAACCTGGGGAAACAAACCCGGGGAAAAAGGAGGACGTGGCATCTAGAAAAGGCCAAACTTATGCAAGATATGTCATAAGGGATGGTATGCTGAAAAGAAATGGCAAGGTAGTAGTACCTAATCAGAATGATCTCAGGCAGAGAGTCATTCAACAATGCCATGATAGCCCATGTGTGGGACATCCAAGAGTCGAGAAGACATATGATCTCGTGAAGTGAGATTTCTTTTGGCCAAGATGAAGAAAAAAGCATATTCATGAATATGTGATACATTGTTTTTCGTGTTAGGTAAGTAAGGCAGAGTGGGTGAAGCCACCCGGACTTTTACAGCCCTTGGAAATACCACTAGGTACGTGGGAGAGCATTTCCATGGACTTTATCGGAGGTCTGCCTATGACACAAGGTGGATATGATTCTATCCTTGTGGTGGTTGATCGTCTTACCAAGATGGCTCACTTCATTCCAACTAGAGAGTCTGTTAGTGCCCCGCGAGTGGCGGATTTATTTATTAGACATATATTTCGTTTGCATGGATTACCCAAATCCATAGTGTCAGACAGGGATGTCGAATTTACCGGTCATTTTTAGACCGCGGTGTTTGAGACACTAAGTAGTAGGGATCATCTAGAAACGGGTTGTCAGACGGAAAGAATCAACCAAATTTTAGAGGATATGCTTAGAGCATATGTGTCATTGAGGCAACATACATGGGACAAGTGGTTGCCATTGTTAGAATTTGCCTACAATGATAGAAAACATTTCTCTACAGGGTTCAGTCCGTTTGAGCTGAACTATGGTTACAGACCAGCGAATCCAACTACAGTTGGAGTACCTCAGAAAGTGCCTAGTGCCGCGAACTTTGTGATTCAGATGCGGGAGATGCTAGCACTTGCGAGAGCTAACATCTGCCAAGCTATGGATAGAGCTAAGGCGTATGCGGATGAAAACCGATCCGCTAGAGAATTTAAGGAAGGAGAAAAAGTTTTTCTCAGAGTTTCTTCACACTCTAAGTCTTTGACTGCAGGAGAGTGTGCTAAGTTATCACCTCGATATTGTGGGCCATGGTTAATTGGGCCATGGTTAATTCTAAAAAGAATAGGCAAGGTAGCCTATAAATCAGAATTACCATAGGGTTATAAGGTGCACCCAGTGTTTCATGTTTCTCGTTTAAAGAAATTTTTGCATACAGGCGACTCACTAATCGAGGGTGTTGTTTTGTTTCAGGAGATAGAGGATAATGCAAGACGCAAACCAACAACAATCCTGGACCAAGGAACAATGCAAGTACGCAATCGGAAGATACCCACGGTATTGGTTGCATGGCGTGGTTTACCTCTATCAGAAGCTACCTGGGAATCTGTATACCAGTTACGGAAAGTATTCCCAGACTTTATCATCGAGGATGCTGATGCTTGAAGAGGGAAGGAATGTTACGCTCAAGTCGAGGTAACATGACCTCGGAAGGGTCAGTTGACATTTTTCTTTAAAGGATCAATGCTTGTATTATATTTGTTTGGGCTTCATGTAAATGAAAAAGGAATCAAGGTCAAGGTCCTTGGTGAGGGTGACATGGCACTAGACTAGGTGGATCTAAGGCTAAGGGACCTAAATGCATGAAATGTGCCAAGGAGCAAATGGCTTTAATGATATCCCAAGAGAGGGGTAAAAGATGCATTAAGGAGGGATCCTAAATTGAAGACATGTGGCATACTAGATCCATCTAGGGAATTTTGGGGCTTGGTGGAAATTTAGTAAGAAAGAGCTTCAACGTAAGAAATTTTAGATAAGAAAGCTTACTACCACCGAGATCGGCTAGGAGGTGATTTCGTGTGCGTGTGCACGTGATTCAATGTAAAGCTAGGAGTAAGCAGTTCTGGATGTGTCATCTAGCTTTTTGCTAGACTAAGTCTATAAAAGAAGAGCCTCAATGCTCCTAGATTCATTCAAAAGTTGTACTTAGCCTAATGCTCTTTTATGATCGAGTTGTACAAAGCTTATTCTACTGCAATAAAGACCTTTGGGGGGGTCCAGCCCTTATTTTTGGGCCCTAGTGTGTGTGTTCTCTGTTCTTTCTCCCCCTCTCTGATTTTGTTTTGCTTGTGAGAATGGGAGATAGAGAGCAAATGAGAGAACAAGAGCAGGAGCATAAGAGCTGAAAGCTTAGTTGCAAAAATGAGTGTATTACAACTGAACTGAGTGATGGGTTTTGTCTAAGTGACAAAACCTTATCACTTCACTAACCATAGTTAGTGAACTAACTGTGGTTAGGGGAAAAAACCTCTAAGTGAGGGAAAAGTGCCTCTAGCCTACTTATTACATTACATTGGTCACTACTAAATTGTAGCAATAATTCTAACACCCCCCCTGCAGTGCCAATGTCATGTACAAGGAAAAGATCAATCACCAAAAGGAGATAAGTTTAGGGCACTGCGAAATGCCTTAAACTTTTCACGTGGAAGTGCTTTGGTGAAAATGTTTGCAACATTGTCATGTGTTGACACATAGATCATGCTGATCTCTCCTGCATGCAACTTCTCTCTGACGTAGTGATAGTGAATCTCAATGTGCTTCGTGCGAGCATGAAACACAGGATTCTTTGCCACTGCAATAGCACTCTGACTATCGGTGAGAATTGGAGAAGGACCCTCCAATGAAAGATGAAGATCAGCAAATAAACGACGCAGCCAAACACATTCAACTGTCGCTGTGAAAGCTGCCTTGTACTCAGCTTCACATGAAGAGGTAGCCACTGTAGATTGTTTCTTGCTCAACCAAGAAATACAAGCTTTACCCAAAAAGAAACAATTGCCACTTGTGGATTGCCTAGTGTCATAATCTCCAGCCGAATCTGAGTCATTGTAGGCATGCATCTGCAAGTCACACCCAGTGGGAAACATCAAGCCAAACGACTTGGTACCTTGCAAATAACGGAAGATGCGTTTTACAGCCTGCCAATGCATAGTCTTTGGGCTGTGCATATATCTGCTCACCTGAGAAACTGCAAACTGAATGTCAGGTCGTGTATTGCAGAGATAAATGAGGCATCCAACAGCCTGACTGTAGAGTGTGACATCAAATGATTCACCTGCTTCATGCATTGTAAGCTTCAGCCCCGGCTCCATGGGAGTAGCTATGGGCTTACAATCCTGCATGTTGAATCTGTCCAAGAGTTTTTGCACATACTTGGATTGAGACATACCGATGCCACTTTGCTCTCGAGTGAACTAGCAGCCCCAAATTTGACATGTCAAAAGTGGTCTGCAATTCAGCTTTAAAATCTGCAATATTATCTTCATTTGACCCTGTGAGCAGTAAGTCATCTACATAAAGAATGATGACTCAAATACCCCCCCCATCCTTTTTGATGTAGAGGGTGCTTTCAGTTGGACTCTTGTGCAGCACCTTGCTGGTCAGAAGGTGGTATGACATCCTGTGGCTGAATCGGAGCATGTGGAGGTATCTGAAAATTCTGATTTTCATCAGATATATCAGCTGGGGAACCCAAGGCAATGGGTAGTAACCCCTCAAAGACATCACCGAAAGAAGAAGGCATATCAAATTCAGCTTGAGTGTGAGCTGAATTCTCTGAAAATATTACATCTCTACTGACAATGATCTTGCGTGTGACAGGATTGTAGAGACGGTAGCCCTTGCTCTCTGCACTACCCAACAAAAATGCATTTGATTGCCTTATCAGACAACTTATGCCGAAACTCAACAGGCACATGAGCATAAGCAAGGCATCCAAAGACACGGAAATGATCCACAGAAGGCTTTCTCCCTTGCCACACTTCATAGGGAGTCTTGGTCTTCAAAGCTTTTGTGGGTGCCCGATTCAAAACATAATTGGCACACATGAGACCTTCAAGCCAAAATTTGTGAGGCAATTTTTTGCTTTTCAGCATACATCTATCCATCTCCATAAGAGTACGATTTTTTCTCTCAGCTTTCCCATTTTGCTGAGGAGTTAGCCTCATTGTAAGCTGATGTACAATGCCCTTGTCTTTTCAAAAAGCATCAAAATCAGCAAACAACTACTCCCCTCCTCTATCTGTGCGTAATGTCTGTATCTTGAGTTCGGATTCATTTTCAACCATGGCTGCAAAGTGTTTGAAGACCATAAACACTTCTGATTTGCGTTTCAGCCCATAAACCCAAGTGTAGTTGGAGTAGTTATCTATAAAAGTGACAAAGTAAAGATGACCACCCAATGATGGAGTCCTCATGGGACCACAGACATCACTATGTATAAGCTGTAATTTTTGAACAGGTTTGACTGATCCATCCTTCTTAAAAGGAGACCTGTGCATTTTACCAAGAATGCACCCTTCACACCCTTCACATGCATGTGGAGGAGGTGTTTCAAGAGGTGGCAATGCAGCATGTGCTGGTCTTTTCTCATACATGTCAAGCTGAAAAAGACCATGCAATAGAGTGTCAGACAATCTCAAGGCATAGTCATGCTCTCTATCATGGACTGCACACTTGTCATCTTCAAAAATGACCTGAAATCCAGCTTTGTTAAGAGTGGACACTGAAAGTAGATTTATTGTGATACCAGGCACATACAAGACATCAGAAATTCTGAATGTTGAGCCATCAATGGCTGTAAGTTCAACTTGTCCTATACCACGGACTGAATAGGAGTTGTTGGCACATGTGACCTTTTTACCAACAGGTGGTGGATGCAGAGATGTGAAGAGACACTTCTCGGAAGTGATATGCTTTGAGGCACTGCTGTCAAAATACCATGTATTATGTGTCTCATTGACACTAAAAGCTGATGCATCCTTGGAAGAATCATAACTGCATGTCAGAAAAGCATAAGTGTCATCATTACAAGTGGCTGTACTATCCCGAGCAGCCAATTGAGAGTCTGAAATACAAGACAAGAAGGCATAGTCGTGCTCCACAAAGTTGGCTGTAGCTTGCTCATTGTCAGATGCATGGGGAGCTGAATCTGAGACAGCCATACCGGAGCTGTTTTTCTTTTCTTTTGCAAGCCTTTTCTTGCATTCTCCAATGTAGTGACCTGGCTTTTTGCAGTAATGACATATTCCCTTCTTCTTGGGTTTACCTGCATCACCTTTAGCCTTTTGAGAAGGCTGTCCTGAACCACTGGAAGGCTGATTTGCTGAAGTCTTTGCCTGTCCCTTTGCTTTAGGCTTGAATTTTGAGAGCATGGCATGTTCACCTGCTAGTGAAGCCATGTTTTTCCTGGTTTGCTCTTCCTGCAGCATAAGTCCTATCAACTCGTGAAAAGTGAGAGAATTTGCACCCCCCCTCAACGACAAATTCAGTGAGGTATGAAAGCTGAGATAAGACTCAGGAAGAGAATTCAGAGTAGTGGTAATCATCTCTGAATCAGGAATGATCTCATCAATATTCAGCAACTGCTCTCGTAAATCCTGTAGCTTTGTGAGGTGCACTGACATGGAGTCACCCTCTTCCATATGTGTATGAGACAATTCTCTTTTCAGAAAAGACACCCTGGCATCATTCCGAGCTGCATACATGCTCTCCAAAATATCCCATGCTGCCTTTGAGGTCTTACACGACTGGATATGCGGAATGATGAATCTTTTCACTGAAAGAGAAATACACGACAAAGCTAAAGCATCACGTGAATCCCATCTCTTTTGCTATGGAGTGGTAGGTATAACTGCATGAATAACTGGTGCTGCAGCTGTACCCTGTGCACGACCTCTGCCTCCTCCTTGTTGGGGAGGGGTATTAGGTGCCACATTTGCTGGCCAGAACTCATCCCCACTTACATAGTCCCATAAATTACGAGAAATCAGAATATTGCATACCATAAAACTCCAGAGGGAGTAGTTGGTACCATCTAGCTTGTCCTCTTGTGAGAGACCACTGAAACTGAAATCATTTTGATTTTGCTGGGCCATGTCTGAGAAAGAAAATACAGCAAATGCAAATCTGAATTCCCTTGCTGAGAATGGAGTGCACAAATCCCAAAAAACACAGCCAAACATTGGCTAAAAATGCAACTCAAATCTCTGTAATGTCTCTGTCAGAAATCTGCCAGAGCATCCAATCTCTCCCAAAACCTGCCAAAAGCGCTTCAAAGCACTCACAAAAAAGGCAGTGTGAACTGAAATCTGTCAAATTGCTCTCCCAACACAAAAGCTAAATTGCAACCAGAAAGGGGCAAATTTACTAAAAGCCCCAAATCTGCAATTTCTGAACAAAAGCCCCAAATTTGGAGTTGAAATTGAGCCAAATTTCACCCAAATAGTTAATCTCTTGCAAAAGCCCCAATTTCTTGGCCAATCTTTGCAATTTGCTTGCAATGTGTGCCAAAATTTTTACAAAAGCCCCAAATTTCTTCAACACTCGCAGATTTACTGCAATGTTTGTCCAAAAAATCCAACTGTGCTCCCACAAAACTGAGCCAAACAATGGCTATATGCAAAGAATGCGCCTGCAAATGAACCTTGCATGTAGAACCCTGCTCAAAAGTCCTGCATAAATGCGAATTTCCAAGCCCACCTTCAAACTGTATGGCAGTTTGTATGGAAGTGTACGGAAGATGCTTGAAGCTAACTGCAGGTGTACGGCGCAGGTACGTACGGGGATGCAGGCTGTACGGCGCCTGTGTACGGAGCTGTACGGCAGTTTGTACGTACAATTCGGGATCTGTACGGCGCTGTCAACGAGTTGGGAGTTGTAACGGCGCATGTGTGAGCTGTACGGGATAGTATGGAAGGTACCGCACGTACAGTGCGGGACTGTACGGAATCAGTCCGTACGATCTGTACGGATGACGAGCGATTGAAGCAGGGAGCTGGAGGCGAATGTGCAGCAGGAGCAAGAGCAGGAAGAACCCGCTCTGATACCAAATGTGAGAATGGGAGATAGAGAGCAAATGAGAGAACAAGAGCAAGAGCGTAAGAGCTGAAAGCTTAGTTGCAAAAATGAGTGTATTACAACTGAACTGAGTGATGGGTTTTGTCTAAGTGACAAAACCTTATCACTTCACTAACCATAGTTAGTGAACTAACTGTGGTTAGGGGGAAAAACCTCTAAGTGAGGGAAAAGTGCCCCTAGCCTACTTATTACATTACATTGGTCACTGCTAAATTATAGCAATAATTCTAACATCGCTTTCCCAGAAGAAATCTGTTGCTGCTCCCCGTCAGATGAAGCTATCAAATGCTGTTTTTCCTTGGTATCTATGAAATTCGAAATCTATCTCGGTGATCATCTGCTGCGAATTGAGGATCCAGGCTGTGCTTCTACTAGAAGTGATTTGTTTTTAGGGGTTTTGGGCTGATTACCATTCATTTTAGGGTTTCAAGGCTGATTACCAGTTCGTTTTTAGGGTTTCTAGTCCGATTACATCACAAGCTACTAGTGTTAATGCTTTTGGATAATAGATAGTCCCTGCTATGCACGATGGACTCAACCCCGTGGGTATAAATGAGGTGATGAATGAATGAATATATAAAAAAACAAGAAAGAAAGGAGCTACAAATAAACAATGAAATTTTGAAAGACATACACACACATACACTCGCATGCACGTGTGTGGGCCCATGCACAGTTTCACAGCTCTGGTTTTCAATTCAAATGTCATCCGCAAATGCTATGATTTTTATTTGTCTTCTCAATGCCAGCCCCTTTGCAGTAGCTGTTAATCCAATGTTAAGTTTATATACTTTGTTTGCACCAACGGGGTTTGGATGCTGTTCCAGGCCCAGCCTTCAACTTTCCTTGCAGATATAATGTCGAAGGATATTTATATTGCAAAACCAGATCAGCTTCTTGAAGAAATCGACCTCTATTATATCAAAGTATCTGGGTTACCTGTTGTTGACAATGATCTCAAGTGCATTGGAGTCTTGTCTAAGAAGGACAAAATTAAAGCTTCAAATGGGGTATACTCTTTGGTGTACATTTGTGCTTTAATTTTCTGTAGAGAAGGTGCTATAATATTTACAGATCACAATCTCTCTGTTGGTATACTTTGTGTGTGTTTTACCTTCTTTGGGGACTGCTTCTTGTAACATAAGCATACATGGATCTCACCAAAAAACGTGCGTGCGCGCGCACACATACACATAGAGACATACACACACATACTGTGTGTGTGTTTATATGCATCTACACACTTTTTTTCAGGGTGAAACCCATGTATGTTTATATTACAAGAAGCAGTCCCTAAAGAGGGACATGCAATTACAATATCAAAAGATCTCATTGTTGCACACACGCGCACGAGCACACGGATATGCGTGTGCACATACACGCACATGCGCTCGAGCGCGCACGTGCGCGCCCGCACACACACACACGCAAAATCATTTTGTATGTATTTTTAGATTTGAGTAGGCACTTTCATGGCACCCTTTTTTGAAGTCTCAATATAGAGATAAGTGTTCCGAACAACTTGTGCACATATTGGCGCTTTTGTGGATAAGGGATTTTAAAGTTCGTCATGCTTGTGATGCTATTATGCAGTTGAAATCAAGAGTTAGAGATGTAATGAGCAGCCCACCCATCACCTTAGCTGCAGACAAAACTGTGTCAGGTGATTTACCCAATGGACCTGTGACTCTATTTGACCTCCCTCTCCACCCTTTTTTCTTTTGCTGTGCAACGCTAGATCCAGTGGATCTCTCTCCCCTCCTTATTATTCCTCCTGCTCGCCCCTCTTTCATGCCCTTGATAGTCCCATAAAAAGAATATATACATAGATATGTGAAACCCCTAATGTTATTTCTTTTCTACTATTTAACATGTCTTGGTTGTGGAGAGGGCAATTTGGATCGGAAATCATAGAGTTATGAAATTATTTCTTTCCAGCTGACATTAATGAATTTTAAGACGTTGCAATTTAATAAGACCACTTCTAAAAGCTCCTTGTGCTGCAGATGCTGCAATTTTGATGCTCAAGAACAAAATACACCGGATTCCAATTGTGAATGGATCCAATCAAGTGGTTGGTGAGTTGTCGTTCTAAAATTTTCTTCTTATAATCCTTCTAGCACTTTATATTATGTTCTTGTATCATTCACTTATGCCTCGCTATGTTGTTGTGGGTTGGTGTTAAAAACTTTCTTAGCAATCTTTGATGCAATATAAAAACTACATAAGAACAATGAGTAAACTTTTTTTTTCTTTGGAAACTACAAATGGACTAATTCAGTCACAAATTACAGAACTATAACGATCAGCTCTACATTGGCCAAGCTCTTCAGTACAGTGCTTGAAATGAAAATCAGCTCATGGGCAGAAGAGGCACAGAAAAGAGCCACCGGACAGGTGGGCTTTCGCAAGGAGCACAGGACAGCTGATCACCTTATTACCTTAAGGGTCCTCATGGATGAATGCAGACTGAGAGGACGCACTCTATTTTGTTGTTTTGTGGATTTCAAGAAAGCATTTGACACAGTTCCAAGAGGAGGATTATGGAAGAGAATGCAAGAAATAAGAGAATTCATTTTTGGGGGACAACCCAGGGCAGAGTACCTCTTAAGAGGGACAACTCAAGGCTGAGAACGGTTATTGACTTAACACGAACACACATAGCATATAGGGCCTAGAAAGCCCAAGAATCCTTGTCATAATGCTCCTCAAATGAGAGGCTATGAACCTCGGCTGTAGCTGCTTGTATCTCCTTAGGGGGGGCTCTTCAGGTTCAGCTTGTTCTCAACAAGGAGATTGGCATGGTGCTTCTCTTGTTCCTGTTCCTTCTTCTTGAAGCAATGAGCTTCAATGTGTCTTTTTTCTCTTTCAAAACCTGTAAATAATGTTCTTGTTGGTCTTCCATTTGCTTGTGGAAGCAAATGCTTGATGACTAGGAGAGGCAGGAGGGGCTTCCTTATTGCGACGTTCCTTCTCAATGAGTAGTGCCTCCATACCAACAAACGTGGTAGTGGCAAGGTGAAGGACTTCTAGAGTTTGCTCAAAGCGGGACATTCCATGCATACTCTTCATAACGACAACCATCTTATCTTGATCATGAGGTGGGTTTTTCAAAACTTGAAAAGGCACTAGATGATAACTCAACTCATCACTCTCTTCCATTTTCAAATCATAAAACTTGAGCTTCAAAAAGACTTTAAAGTTGGTGATTTGATTACCAAACAATGCCTCAAGGCGATCCTAAATCTCCTTAGCTGTTGACTTGAACTCCACATGATGGATTAGAGTGAGCCAAGCAAAGACCAATGACGGCAATGGCCTTTGCATTTTGCTGCTTTTAAATCCTTTGGTGTTGCTGATCAAGTAATTCCACTTTGTCGTCCTCAACAACGTCCCAAACACCTTCACGCATAAGGAGCAGCTGCATCTTGGTTTGCCGTGTGGAAAAACCTTCCCCCTTGAACTTCTCCACGAGCAAAGAACTATAAGACAATGAAGTCATGATGGCAAAGACCTTGATGAAGGCAGACAGCAAGCTGAATGAAGGACCAGCAAAGGAATGGACTGGTCTCGGGCAGATATAGGCGTCTAGTAGTGCTCCAAATGCCCCAAAATGCAGAACTGAGTGAACCCAAGTCCAATAACAGCAAGTAGATACCCTCAAGTGCAAGAATGGGCCAATGGAAGAGCACTTTGGACAAGATGAGCTCTCAAATTGCTGGAGCAGGTCTGAAATCCTCAAGAAGGTAGCTAGAGGAGAGCCAAATGCAATAATATATCTCGAAATGGGTGAAGTGCTTCAGTAAACCGGCTCTAAGCTATACGGAGATGCTGTAGTAGAAGTATAGGTGTACCAATGCAACAGCAGGTCACCAATCCAAGAATCGGCTATTCTAGATGAGTTAGAGGCTAGGAGCAGCCCCAAAATCTGTTGAAGGCGGTTCTGCAGCAGCAACCCTAGAACAACTCGGAAATGCAAGCAACAGCTCCAAAACTGACCGAAAATGCCTCCAAAAGTGACAAATCTGCAATCAATGCGTTGAGGTAGTCGGCTTCTGCTGCAGCGGCCTGCAAACCCTGAAAACTGCGATGAAACAGCTCCAAAAAGGCTGGAATATCCACATGTGCAGGCATCTCTTGGAAGGTGTACCAATTTTTGCCGAAAAAACAGTGCTGATTATATTACTTCGAGAACAAGATACAAGAGGTCAGCTTATAGCTGACGGGCTGCGTTCACAAACCGGACGCAGCCCAAAAGGTAGCATAATAGATCATACTCTCACGAAGGGATATGCTGAGTGTGAATGAACAGCCATCGGGGTGGTGAGTAGTGCCACCGAAGGCCCTGCGTAGTCTGCTCGAAGAAGAGGCTCTGTGTGTCCCAAGCCTGGAGGAAGCGTCTCCGCTTCTCCTGACCGGCCCGGGAGTCTCCCTGAATCTGGTCCCACTGGCCTCTGAGGGTATGAATAATCTCACTCCAAATCTCCGCCATGATCTGGGCAGTCGATAAGGAGGTGCCACCGAGGATCTGCGCGCATCGCGAGGTCCAGATGTGCCATCCTGTAATGCTGCTGATAATCTCCCAGACTGGCTGCCTCTCCCGAACTCCTGTATCAGCCTCTGCTAGGTGCTGTGGGATACCCTCGAGCGGCCCCCACGTCCCCTGTGTGATAAGGAAAGTGGGGTCCTGCTGGCATGCCTCGAACAAGTGATGAAGACCAGGTGTGGTGCTGCACCAACAGAACGCGCCCCAAGTGATCACTCCTAGCTCTGGTGCTGCACGAGCAAGAAGCCCGAAAGTCCACCTCCACACTTCCTGGGCGCGCGTGCAGCTCCACAGGCAGTGTTTTGGTGACTCCTCATCCGCATGGCAAATCTGACAGCAACCGTCCTGGCCTATCTGCCTCAACCAGCTCCCCACTGGAAGACCTTTGTGGGTAAGAAGCCACAGGAGTATGAGATCTTCCGCGGCCGCCAGCTCTCCCACAAGGCCTTCCAGAATGCCTGCAAAAAGAACCTGGAAATACCCTGTGCGTACCAGCTAGGACGCTGGGTGGGGGGGCGGCTCTGCATCCTCCCGAGAACTCGCCTGCCCAGAGTCGTGCTGTAAGCGAAGAAGGAAGTCGGCCCCTGTCCTGTCACAATCTCTGGCCACCACCACTCTCCTGGGTCCCACTCAAGTTCTGACAAGGCCCGCCCCTCCCAGAGCCAAAGACGCCAAAGCTGCAACTGGTCCTGCTCGATACTAGGGTCGGTATGCCAGACCTTCCCCAGAAGGCCTACGACCCTAACCCTCTGCCACGGGAGTAGGGGGTCGATGAGCGCATCCTCTCTCCTGAGTCGTCCATCCCCTGAAACCGCGAAGAAGGCGATAGAGGAGTCATCCAAACGTCCTGCGACCACCAGTGGGATGCCACGGGGGGTGAACTGTCCCAGCCAGTGGGTGTCTCCAGGCATGAGGACCTGAGGCTCAGGTGGAGCCAACCAAGCGGCTGGGATCGCACCGTCGATCTCCGTGCGTCTCGCCTGGACTCCGCGTGCACCTCCAGCTGCGTCTGCAAGATCGGCCATCTCTAGATGTCTGTACGTATCCCTCCAAACTCGAAGGGACCGGGCTGGCCCCCTCATCCAGTCGTCCCACCTGATATGTGATCTCTCCCCCAACTGAAGGCCCTCGGCGTCTCTGACCTGCCCATTCCAGACGAGCGGCTGGCGATCGATCTCCTCCTGACAGCTGGGCTGGGACTGAATGAGACTGAGACGGAGCCGCCTCCAAACCATGAGGAGGCTACGAACGAGTGGGGAGCGGGGCTGAGTGAGCGGGGCGGAAGTGAAGATCCACCTGAAGGACGGTAGCCACTCTCCACCTCGGCGCGGGACACAAGAGCCGACTCCCTGCTGAAGTAACATCTTCCACGTCTGCCCCCCTGGGGTCAAACCGCGGATGATAAGCTTGCCTAACAAGGCCTGACTCTGAAGCTCTGGATCAATGACCCCCAGACCACCCTCAGCCTGCGGAAGAATGACTGTCTGCCAAGCAACCCTGGCTCTGGTATCTCTATGCCCATCCTTTCCAGACCAAAGAAAGTTCCGAACCAACCTCCTGAGCTGTGCCACGCTGGATCTCGAGAAGCACCAACAGGAAGCCACATACCAAGCCGTGGCTAGAAGGACCTGGTTAACTACTAAAGCACGACCTGCAAGGGAAAGCTTAGCAGTGCTCCAGAAAGCCAGCTTCCGTCGGATGGAATCTAGCACCGGGAGAAACTGCTGAGCTGGCGTAATGTCTAGGCCAACCTGGAAGCCAAGGTATCTAGCTGTCTGTCCACGTGGAATCCATCTGAAGCCCAGAAATCGCCCCCACTGAGAACACGCCCCCGGGTCTGTGAGAAAACCAACTGATTTGTACCAGTTGATTTTCGCACCAGCGGCCGAGCAGAAAACCTCCAGGGCCATCCGCACCCTCTCTAGCATCCTCTCATCGTCCTGGACATAAAGGGCTGTATCATCTGCGTACTCTGAGTCCAGAAGCTCCGTGTCCTCCCGGAGTGGAAGGCGAACACCCCTGAGCCCTGTGGACCTCGCCCGAAGGTAGTAAGTCATGGCCTCGGCGAAGAAGAGAAACAGATAAGGAGCCAGGGGACAGCCCTGACGTACTGATCTCTCCAAGCTGAATCGCTCACCCATCCTGCCTCCAATGATGACTCTGCTGGACGCTGTCCTGTACAAAGCTGAGATACCCTGAATCCAGCCTGCCGGGAAACCTAGCCGCTCCAGAGTCCCCTCCAAAAAGGACCAATCCACGCGATCGTAGGCCTTCTCGAAGTCGAGAAGTAAAATGGCAAGGTGTGATCCGCTGTACTGAGCCCACTCCGCCGCCTCTGAAAAGGTGAAGACATTATCCAGGATACTGCGATCCTGGACAAAGCCTGTCTGAGTGTCATGGACGAGGTCTGGAAGTAGAGGTCGAACTCTGGCACTAATCATCTTGGCGAGGATTTTGTAGGCAGTGGTAAGGAGAGTGATCGGACGCCACTGGCGGATCTCCTGTCTATCTCCTCCCTTCGGGATGAGGCAAATCAGTCCCGAGGAAAGGCTCTCTGGCATCTGACCGCTGCTGAAAATCCCCTGCAGAGCTGCAAGGAGGGGCTGATGGATCTGGTCCCAGAAGGAGGTGAAGAAAGCTCGGGATAGCCCATCCTCACCTGGGCATTTCTGCCCATCAATAGCCATCAAGGCCTCCAACATCTCATCCGAGGTGAACGGCGCCAACAACGTCGCCTGCATGCTAGGCTGGACAAGGGATGGAATGTGCCTCCACACCTCCTCACGGTCACGACTAGCACGAGGGGCAAGTGGCTCCTGCTGGAAGAGGGTCCTGTAGAAGTCAGTGGCCAACCCCAGGACCTCCCCCGGGTCCGTAACAATGTGACCATCCGTTGTCCTGAGACTCCGTAGCTGATCACCTGCAGCTCTCTGGCCGTGTGTCCTGAAGAACTCCCTGCACATCCGGTCACCCTTCCGGGCCCAGAAGGAGAGAGAGGCGTGATAGGAGAACTCGGAGCGACGCTGGAGGGTCTCCTCCAAGAGGGCTCTGGCTCGAAGGGCCTGGATCCGAAGCTCCTCCGAGCCCGGGGAAGACTACTGAAGTCGCTGAATGGAGGCGAGGTCCCTCCGAAGAGCTCTCTCTCTGCCCCACCAATCCTGTCGAACCTGTAGGGCTGCGAGCTGGCAGATTTGGCTGGACTCCTGCAGAGCCTGCGCGACCGAGTCTACCAGATCCACGCCCTCCCCCCAGTCTCTGTCCCAAAGACTGCAAATGCTGCTACGGACGTCCACCCTCGAGAAGATGGAATCGGGAATCCTGCATGATCGGGGGGGGAGAGTCTGGGCTGCCGAATCTAATGAAAGGAGCGCAGGCGCATGGTCGGAGAGTGTCGTCCCTGGAACAATGCCCGCCTGGCCACCTCTGCTGATGGCCCAATCACTGACATAAAACCTATCAAGCCGCTCCAGGAGTCTGCCTCCTTCCCTGCGGAAGCCCCAAGAGAAGTCCAGGCTCCCGTGCCAACGCCGGAAGGACGGGTCTCTCCAACTGTCCCTCCCTCCTGTCGCGAAGATGAAAGAGTCCCAAGCTGACTGCTCTGCCTGAGCCATACCTGTGAACTCCGGATCTCTACCCTGCTGGTCCTCCAAGGTCTCCAGGTTGTTGAAGTCTCCTCCAACAATCCAGGAATCCATGTCTGGAAGAATCCCTGTAAGTGTCCTCCAGAAGGTGGCTCTGCATCGGAGGTCTGTGGGAGCATAAATGTTGAGGATTCCTATCTTGGATCCCTCCAAATTCAGGCCTACCCAAAGGGCTCGGCCTGGGATCAACGTGCCGTGACCGAAAACTAACTGAGCTAACTGCTCGCACACGGAGGTACAGACCCCCCCGCTCCTCCCCTGTGCGCCGATCGAAGGCTCCCAATAAGTGTAGGAGCGTCCAGGGAGAACCTTCCCGCAGCTACGGGCATGAGCCGCAGAAAGCTTGTGCTCCTGGAGCAGCAGTACATCCAATCGACCAATCACTGCAGGCTGAAGTTCCTGACGCAAAATGAGCTTCCTGGGACCACGGGTGCTCGAAGAGTGAAACCCGTTCACATTCCAGGATACGAGGTGTAGGCTCATGGAGAGGGATGGGGGGCTGCGAACAGCTGTCTGCTCGCAGTCGAAGTCGAAGAAGAATCAGACATATCGGAGTGGAGGCGCTGCCGCTTGTGAGAAGGTTTGGAGGGGGAGACGGGGTCGTCCTGCCCGTTCTTCAACACCTTCAGCAATGGCGAGAGGCCTCTAGTGCCATGAGCAAATGCTTTCTCGAGCCAGCTCGAGATCTCTGAAGTGGTCATCCCGTAGAAGGTTCGGAGTTTCTGTTGGGACCAAGCTCTGACATCCTGGGGAAGAGGCCATGCCAGGGGGGGTCTAAGGATCACGATCAATCGGAAACGTTTGGCAGCGCAACGCCACCGCAAGCGCACATCGCCCTCGGACCACTGAGTCTCGAGGAGCTGCCCACCGGACGGGCCTATCCAGGAGCAAATCTGGGCGTGTGTCTGCTCTCTGAGAGCCTCCCACACCGAGTCGTCTGTCCAGGTCTCGGTGCCATCGCTGAGGAACGTGAAGGCGAAGCTAGGGCCATCCCTGGGAGCCAAGGCAGCAATCTTCCCATCCGCCCCTTTGCGGAGCATGAAGATACTAATGTCGAGACAAGCCGGGAAGGTCCCAAGGTCGGCCACATCCAGGTAGTCCCAGGGGCCAGATCTGTAAAAGTCTCGAGGGAGCTCTCTCTCCTGGAGCTGAGACCCAGCTGAGTCTGCCACTGAGGGGCTAGCGGGAAGGGAAACCTGCTCCACTGGTGGTACAGACTCCGGGTGTCCTACAAGCGGGGGGGGAGGGGGAGGAGGCTGCGGGATAGGCGACTCGGGCTCCACGGAGGCGACTGGCGGAGAAGGTGGAGGAGGTGGAGCGGAGGCTGCACTCGGCTGGGAAGGCGACGGTGCAGCTAACTCTGTAGGAGGGGCGAGGGGAGCAGGGGGGGAGGGGGATGGGGATGCATCTGGAACTGGGGCTGAGGGGGAGGGGGAGGGGGAGGGGACTGAGGAAAAGGAGGCGGGGGCTGAAACTGCGGGGCGGGCGAAGGGGGGGGAAACTGGGGAGAAGGCGGGGGGGTGGGAGAGAGGAGGATCTGAGGCTGTGGAGGGCGGGCTGCCGTCGAAGAAGAAGCTCTCCCAGGTCCCTGGGGCATCTGCCTGTCAGGTCTCTGGAGTGCTGCTGCAGGAAGGGTGACCTCTGCCTCCTTGCCTTTATCCGAAATCTTCTTATTCTTTCCTCTTTTCCTTCGAACCTCGGTCCAACCGCCCACTACCTCTGGCCCAGGCGCCGACTGCCTCGGCTCCTCCTGACGTGGCTGTCCGGGGGGGGGAGGTGGGGGCGGAGGGGGCGGGGGCGGGGAGGGTCGAGACGAGCTGGCAAAGCGTGGACAAGCAGCCGCCAAGTGCCCAAAGCCATGGCACCGCAGGCACTGACCTGGCTGTCCGGTGACTATCATGCTCTGGGTGATACTGCCGGCACCTGTCACGATCTCGATCACTGCAGGGAGAGTCGCAGGATCCGCCACAGCCACACGGACTCGGGGAGCTCCTGCCGTGGTCACCGCGTCGGCAAAGGTGTCGTGCATAACCCATCCAAAATGGGAGCCCAAGTCCCTGACAATCGGCCGCAGCTCAGTAGCAAGCCCTGGAAAAACTAGTGTCACTGGGTGGCGAGGTATACGGAACCGAGTATCGAAATCCGCTGCGCTGAAACCACGGTACCACGGGACTATCATGATGATCTTCCCATCCACCGATGTGGGGGAACCGGCAATCAGATTGCTCGCAGCTTTCTCACTGGAGAGTTTGAGCCAGAAGATGCCCCTTCCCATAAGGGCCACCTCCTCAATATGGCCATCCTCTAGCAAGAGAGTGGACTGGAGCCAGTCCCTGATGGTAGACCTGGAGGGGGAGTGTCCAATGACTCTACCGTAAACAGAGGTACGAGCAAAGTCACTGGCTAACGCCTGAACACGGGATGATTGTTGCTCTGTCAGGATAACGCGGTAGGCATCTGGAGAGGGAGGGTCCGACTGGGCCTCCGGATCCGGGCTGGGGGCCGCCATACCGCCAAGACTAACTGCAAGCTTCCGATGAAGAAAAACAGGTTGCCACCCAAGAAGGGGATGAAGCGGCGGTGGAGCCTGGGGGTGAGGCGGGCGAGGCGAAATGAAGGGTCGGAGGGGTCGAAGCGGAGGGCGGGGCGAAGGCTGCGGGATGCGGGGAGTACGGAAGGGGGCGAGAGGGCGGGGGGGGGGGTGAAGTTGGAATGGCGGGGGTGGAGGGGTGAAGCGGGGGGGCGGGGGGAGAGGAATGAGGCGGAGGCGGGTGAAGCGAGGGGGTGAAGGAGCAGCGAGGGGGCGGGTTGGAGCGGGGTGGATGGCGAGGGAGCAGCGAGGGGCGGAATGGAGCGGAGGCGGGGCGAGGGCGAGGCGGGCTGGAGAGAAGGGGGGGGGGGGGACGAGGCGAGGCGAGGCGGGATGGATCGGAGGGGGCGGTTGGAGCGGCGGCGAGGGGGGGGTTGGAGCGGGGGCGAGGGGCGGGTTGGAGCGAGGGGGCGGGATGGAGCGGAGGTAAGGGGGCGGGATGGAGCGAGGGGGCGGGTTGGAGCGAGGGGGCGAGGGGCGGGGGGCGGGTTGGAGCGAGGGGCGGGTTGGAGCGAGGGGGCGAGGGGCGGGTTGGAGCGAGGGGGCGGGTTGGAGCGAGGGGGCGAGGGGCGGGTTGGAGCGAGGGGGCGGGTTGGAGCGGAGGTAAGGGGGCGGGATGGAGCGAGGGGGCGGGATGGAGCGAGGAGCGGCTGGAGCGGAGGTGAGGCGAGGGGTAGCGGGGTGCCGGCGGGGGGGGAGGAGAGGAGACGGGGGTCGAGGGCGGACGGGAGGGGTGGAGGTGGTCGCGGCGAGGGGGGGGAGCGAGGGGGGAGGTAGGGGCTAACGGCGAGGGGGGGAGGGGAAGCTCGCAGGAGCTGCTGATCCTAGTTCGGAGCCGGAAGGTGTACCAATGAGCAGACAAGGAGCCAGTTGGCTGTAGAAAGGAACACAAAAAAAGGCTGTCAAGGCCTGGGTATTGCTCCAAAAGATCCAAACAGAGGCGGCTATATGAAGGCAGGCTATGGAGAATCTAGACGGGCAGGTAGGAGCTCAAAGGGCTGCAAGGGAAGGTGGCGGCTATGCAGAAAGCCTAAACAGGTAGAGGAGGCTGAAATGCGAAGGCAGAATGAGGTAGAGCTGAGGCGGCTGTAGAAGGGAAGAGGCTGAGAAAAATTAGGGTTAGGGCAGAATTGACGTGGCAGGGTATGGCAGGGTGAACCTGCTCTGATACCATGTTAGAAACATGGAGTGTGTGAGAGAGTGAAAGAGCTAGGGTGTGAAGAAATGGTAGACAAATGTAGATTCCATGAAGGCTTTCATTCATTCATCATCAACAAATGAGACAATTGAAGTACAAGCCTTATAGGCTACACACTCACACGTGCCCCATAGTGACACGTGGCACTCACACACGACTTACACAAGGACTAGTACTAGATCTCCTAGTACTACACACCAACACATCACATCAACACACTCTTTGGCTATGATATCTCCAACAATCTTCCCCACTGATTAAGGATCTCTATTGGGCAGTTTTGGGTTTCATCCCATTGACTCCGGATTGAGGGTGGATGAGTTGAGGGAGTACCCACAGAGAGGAGGATTTGTGCCTTGTGTGATCTATAGGGATCGAGTCAGAGGACCATTTCATCTTTAGATGCCCAATGTACTATGAGATCCGAGGCCAATCCTACTTTCTCTTCAGAGATAGCTTCGGACTGCTCTCCCACTTTCTCTCCTATCTAGATTAGAGATGCTTAGCCGCCTTCATCCGTGAGGCAGTTAGGCATCGAGAGCATCTACTCAAATTACAGAGACATGGATAGGGGGACGCATCCACAGGAGTTACCATGGCCCTTGTCAGATGTAGAGCCACAGCTAGGAGGACACACCCACACACACATATAGATAGCTGCCAGCGCTCTATTTTTTTATATTGTACCACCACAGCCGCACCAATCATTGGGTCCGTCATGACCTCACCCTCAAGAGGGTCTGAGTATCTTCCATATACACTGGACTAGACTTGAGATTGGATCTGATTTGACATGATGATGGTGATGATGATGTAGATGTGTTTTGATGTTGGTACTGTGTAGTACTTTTTATGACTATATGACATTTCTTTAGCATCTAGCATGGATGACGATACTTGTCTCAGTAGCTCCACCCTTTCAGCTTGCTGTATCAACTTTCTTATAAATAATAGACCCATTGGTCTTTTAAAGACTTTAATAAACTTTTTGAGGGCAGGATGTGTTTGTGAATGCTTGGCTAAAAATTAATTGTAGCATAGCATGGAGGAGGAACTATAGTTCTAGTAAAGGAGAAAAATTGTAGATGATATGGAGAGTTGTCATAGGGAAGTATGCTTAGATCCGCAGAGGGGCTGCAGAGCTATGGTAACATCATCACAGAGAATCTGGGCAGCCAGGAAGATCATGTTTGCCAATTGTCAGCCTTGCACTTCCATACTCCGAAGGAATTTTCTATACCAAGTCCAAGCACTTCTTGCTCCTCAGCTGTGTTAAATATTAAGTGCTAGTCAACCCAAAAAACGATTCTAATTTTCTTATTCATTGGAGTTTTGCATGTCTTATTACACAAGGTAGATCTAGATTAGGGGAAGGGATACTTGCTTCAGGAGTCTATTTTTGCATAGAGCTTTGTGAAACATCAAGACTAGACTCGGCATTGCTACACTCTCACTTGCATTCTTTGCTTAATTTCAAATGCAACCTTCTGGATTGGTTGTAGACTCGCGCAGACTTAAAAACATATCACAGATGAGCTGCGAAATTTTTAACAAAACAAAGTGGCCTTGTTGGCAAGTTGCTCCTAAGTCCTTTCAGCAGCAGCAAATCTGAGATGTAGGAACATGTCGTCTTCTCTTCTCTTCAACCTTAGTATCTGTCACACGAGACCCCACTCATCCCAGCGTTAATGATTCCCTCCTCTAGCATCTGCATTCTCTAGCACTGATGTGTTCAAAGGAACATGGAACTCAAGCTCTGTATCTCCATCTAATGAACAGAATCAAATATTTTAATTGGAATATGGTGCTTTGTGTTGACATGTTATGAATGTGGTTGCTTTGGCAAACTATTGGACGATGGCAAGGCTATCATGTTTTTTTCGGTCTCATTCATTCTGAAGGATTTGTAGGTTTCTCACAGACTAGCAATGGTTGAAATTTGAATGGATTAAAGCTGATTAAGGTGAGGTGGCATGCACAGGTATTGTTACCAGGACTGATATTTTCAGTGCATTGGAAGGTATATCTTTAAATAAGCAAGCAATTTAAGGTACCTTTCAAATACAGACAAGAAGGTTCTGAAACCAGTAAAAAAAGACAGTAGACAGCTAGTTTCAGTCTCAGGAAAACGGTGCTTACATTGCCATTTTAAGACAATTTTGCGAATAGTCAACGGGATTCTGACGATGTGACAAAGACATCTTTGCGACTATGCAATGGACTTTGGAGAAGTATATCGAGATGCCATTGCAGGAAAAATAAGGTCTTAGGATTTTTCTGAAGTGCAGGAGCAAAGCTTTATTTCTAGGGGAATCCAGAGAGCTAACTGGGATCTTGAGACTGTTGCCATGATATAGCAGGACTTTTAGCTACACATAGAAGGCTGGCCATGGAAATACTCAATAAGAATTCATAACTGGCAGTAATTTTTGAGATTCCTTGTCTTGATTAAAAAGCTCTTTAAAGTCATATGGTTTGCATAAATATTCCCACAGTTTATATTCTCTTTTTTGGCTGGGGCTAAGAAGTTACAAAAGTCAGTGCACAGTAAAAGGTCAACAGGTTGATAAACTTTTAATCAAGGTTGTCCAACATTTCCTTTGCAAGGAGAGAGCCTCCAAGACCCTCGAGGTAATAAGTAAACTCCTAGACTCCTGGAATGCTGTTTTCCTATTCCTATGATTTCAGATGTTGGAACAAAGTGTTGAAGATTGGGCTTTTCTCAGTTCTTTAAAGATCTGAGCCACTGAAAGAGAAGTGAAAGTTTTAATAGCACTATGCCTTTCAACTCTCTGTACAGCTCCTTCAGAGTTATGGTTGAGATAATGGTTATGCAGAAGAGTGAAAATATGGCTTGTAATTAAAATGGGGTCATTGTTTTCACAAGAAGATAGCAAGTTTCACCTTATATGAATATAGATTATATGTTTGCCAAATAAACATGATGCAGTTTTTTAAGTGTGATGGCAAGTTGTGTGTATGCCTGACTCACTTTCTTGTGAAGAATCAATTGGGTCTTTCTATGTAGGATGTTGTAAGGAGAGATTCTCCTAAAGGACCTCATTTGTGGGAAAATTAAAGGATCATGCTTGCATAAAATAATAGACGACACAAAAGATAGAATAAAACAAGACGGCAGAATAAAACAATTGAATGAGAGCGAGAACATAAATTGTTAAAATTTATTCATGTCTTTGGCAGGTCCATTGGACTGTTCAAGGTCAGGTGTACTATTTGTAATTACAGTTATATTTGGAAATTTAGCTAGTGTAGACTTGCTACTACACAATATCATGTGATATTCAAAAAGTACTCCAATGTCATGCAGATCAATTATTTCACTTCATTTAATGCGTAACTGGTTTAGTTGGCTGCCTGTTTCACCTTCTCCTTCTCTGTTCATGGATGCATTTGTTCAGCTCTTTAACAAAGTTGAACCCATTTGTGAGAGGAGAGACCATTGATATGAAGAAATGTGGATGACTCCAGGAATTGTCAAGGTTCTGGGAATGCTTTGACAAACAACAAATTTAGTTTAAGGCATGCCATCAACCTCTGGGGTAGAGAGGGCATCTGCCTTGAAAGTGAACAGCAAGCATCTGAATTGTGTGCCTAATTGGGCACATGGGTTGCTGTGGACTTTGTACTGTGCTGCATCTGTTAGAAGATTGCCGCATGCAGGTCTTTACCTTCATGCTATACGGCGTATCGATAGTTTATGTATATTGTATATTGTGCAGCAAGATTTGATTAATTATTAAAGAGGTGGCTTGCAACATGTGCCTTGAATGTGAATGCGTGATGGAGGCATAGATGTCCAAGATTTGAGTTGGTTTAATACAAATGTTTAATTCATTAACAAAGAGGTGGCTTGCAACATGTGCCTTGAATGTGAGTGTGATAGAGGCATAAATGTCAGGAAGACTTAAGTCACCTCCCAGAACTGCAAGGTAACCCAAATGTTCATGTTTTTTTAGCATTGGAGAAGCAAATAATGTATGTGGTGTAGTTTGTGAATGGCAATTAGGGCATCCCCTAAAATATTTGGCAAGAAAGTTACTAAGATATTGTGAGGCATATTAGGGTGGGTGACATGAGTTCTCCTTCAAAATTCAACATGGTGGCCGGGTGCATATCACAACCCGCAAACTTCCAGCTTCTTCCTCTTGATTTTGTTTTCTCCATTTGTTACGCTCTCTCATCTTGTTTAGCCCCATTAGACATCCCGCATACACTATTTGCCTCAACTCTCTTCTCTCAACTTTGTTTTGTGTTGCACCAGAGGATTTTTCATGAGTGCATCCTTATGCAGCCTTGGGGTTGCCTTGACACATTGGGAGGTTCGTAAGGGGGTTTGTAGGTTTGGTGTGACCTCGTTCGGCAACTATACCAACCCTAGTTGAGTCAAGTCCAAGCAAAGCCCTCTACCTACACATTGAAAGGGGCTGTTATTAGCCTAGCAAACTAGCTTTGATTATTGGTCGCAATATTACATAATGATTTCTCATTGAGGCATTGTGGTACAAGAAAGGTGGGTTGAGAAAAAGATTCTACTCGCTCACTACCCACCTTGCTAGATAGTTTGGCCCTACCAACGGCTCCAATATTTGATTAAATTTCCAATTCTCAATGCATGCAATACAGCATAAATAGATGCAAAGTTTAGAGTGCATGCAAAATGATGACGTGGATTCATGCAAAGTGTGCACTTGTTAAGTATCATGATGATGTGGCACAAAGATCTTATGTATGCACTAGGTTTGGTAAGCAAGATTTGAAGTGCCTCAATGAGAGGCAGTTGTGGAAATGTAGCAAGGAAGAAGAACAAGATGAATTTTATTCATCGGGTCTGCCCGTTTTGAATTTGTATGCTATTTAGTTTTTTAGGCAATGTTGACAATAGTGTACATAAGTGAAATGTTAGACTAGTAGATGAAGTTCGTCCGTGTGAATCCATTATTTCCTATGGAATTTGTTGAGATGTGGTCAATGGTTGATCAGTGGATTGTCGTAGTTGACTGTATGAGTTGGGACATGTTGTTTTTAGACATGAATTGTTGTAGATGCAAGTGGGAAGGTATGTTTTTGTGTATGATATAAGTAATAATATTTCTTGGAATAATTTCTATTAGTTGTTGCAACTCATGTATGAGTATTGTAGTTGGTGTTTTGGGTTGTTTGTAAATGTTAATTACGATGGATTCTCTAGAGGATTTGCTTTCAAACATTCTTAGCAAGCATTGAGCTCCTTCGTGCGCATAATGTGTGCTTTTCAAAATCGTGATTTCATCTTTGTAATATGTCACAACACCTACACCATCTTCTAGTGCAATGTTTTTGAACCCTTTTATGACGTGTGTTGATATCCTTTTGCACGTGTTTTCTGCAAACAAAGAATTGTTGCAGACATGATGCTTGTTGAACTTTGAATGTCTTCCTTGTGAGAGAGCATCGATTTTGTGTTTAAAGATTGAATATTATCCTCTTTCTCACGTACGTTGGAGAAGTCAAGTTGGTTAATTTTCCATGGTAATTCAATTTGCAGCTGATCTATCTCTGCGAGCATGACTGCATCAACCTTAACATGTTTTGTGTCAATATTTTGAAGTAGGTAAAGGTTTGTGAGGTCCTGGACTCTTGATAGTGTTGTGTAAACCAACTATATTCTTTTGTGAGAAAATCCAATTGTCTTTAGTTAGGCTTGCTTGGCAAAGATCTCCACACAAGAGTACGTCGACTCCTCCAATAGTTGGCAATGGTTATGCTTAATCTCCCTCATTCGCATGTCAATGGCAATGAACGTGTTCAATCCTATTAAGGAAATTTCATCTAAAACAAGTAATTTGAGATTCTGATACAATGTGGAAAGGGTTTGTAATGTCTCTGGTGCAAGGCATGTGTAGTTGGACATAAGGAGAGGTAGATGTAGTGCGGAATGAATGGTTGTTCCACCAATGTTGCAAGCTCCTTTTCCTATGTAAACAAATAGTAGTGCTTGTGGTAGTTCCGTGTTACTATTCTCTTTGTGCAAGTAGTGTCATAGTAGTGCACTATCACGTGTAGAGTGTAAGTTTTTCCTATCCTTGCGTTTTTGGATAAGAAAAGAATGATTTGTTTATTTTTGCATTTTATTTTTTTAAACATAATGTCTTCCACTATCATGCATTGCTCATTGTTCAGATTTCAAAAGAATTTATGATATTCCTTGTTTTGCATCATGTTTTGTGTTTTGTGTATCAAAGTACTCCGTTTTGAACTCGTGAGGTTATTCCTTCTTTCTCCTTCTAAGACAAGTCTTCATTTAATCCCTTCACTATCCAAGGCCATTGTCAACTAGTGTCAGAATTTACTCCATGGTACAAATGGAGGCATACTCATCATTACAATGGTATCCCCCTCCATATCTAACAAGTATAAAGTATAAAAATGGAGGCATCAAAGTCGCCTAGCATGTAGTGTTTACAAATCGACATATAATCCAAACAACCTCAATATACAATGTATCTATGAATTAATAGTACTATGTATAAGAGGGCACTTGGAATCTAAGTCACATGAAATCAAGTTGATAATTGCTCCACTAATCCTTGCAACATGGTATAGTGTGTCATCAATAAGGGCACGTGATTATGCCTCCTAAGGATGGTTTCATGTATGTACACCCATGGGGATGCTTATGTACACCCAAGGGATGCCAGATCCATTCAAGCACTAGTTATCCTTGGAGTGCCTATGATTGTCGACATGCTGACCATATCATCTCCACTAAAGAGGTAGGATAAGCCAAAATTTGCTACCTTGTGCAAGCTCTCTCTCCCACGAAGCCCCTTGGCTAAGCTTTTGATAGCTAGTGATATATTTCTCTATCTACTCTCGATTCGACTTTTGCTTCTAGCCTACATTAGCTTCATTATCACTACTTTTTGCATGCTCTAGCATGGAACCATGAAAACATGAGAACAAAACTGGTGTGTTTGTGGTGCAGCTCAGAAGTGAGAGATCAACGTTTGATGGTCATGTTTGTGGTGCAGCTCAGAAGTTAGAACTACTAGCTCACTTCCTTTGTGTGTTAGAATGTTTGTCTCGCTGAGTAATGCCTGTGAGCCCACCTAGAAGCAAAATGCCACCTTGGGGGCCATGTAACCTTGCATACCCTTCATCCCACTTGTGCTCGTTGCCATTTTGGACCTCGTTGCCCTATTTATTTTCATTGTTCCTACTATATACATGGAGCATGATGATTTTTACAAGTAGCAGGAGAGTCTAGCACCCACATCACGATGGTGCAGAGATGTTCTATTGGATCATGAGCATAGAATTCATGGGGAAAATCCTTCTACTTTTAGCCCGCGTGGGCTAGATGATCTTTAATTATTGCATGCTCTAGCCTTGAACGATCAAGGCTGGATAGACTCCTTATGTATAAATTGACACCTACATGTATGACGAGTATTGTTTTAAATTGACACCCTTCATGGCTAAAGGGTTGGCTTGCTGACATGGCAAGTGGGACCAGCAAGGTTGATATGGTAGATGCACCATGTGGCAGTTACAATAAGGCTACCACGTGGTAGCTTATGGACCAAGGGTGAAAAAATGCCCAAGGGGATAGGGTGATGATAATTAAAAAATTCATGGATTCGTTAGAATCTTTGAGATTTATTCTAGCTTTTCCTCTCCATCATCATTGCGTTATGTGGATGCGGCGCCGTTTGGAGGTGCGGGTTGCTTTTGTTGTTCATCTGGTCTCATTGAGCTCTACTGGAGTTATCAGTGAAGGTACTGCCTTTTATTTGGATGCGAGGTGCCGCCCATGAGAAGGGTTGGCCAATCTGATGAGTCAAGGCCATTGTTATAGTGGCCGAGTGCCTACCTTAAGCTAGTCTTGCGCTATCATTTGGCTTTTGGGTTATGGAGCTTGTTGGAGGCAAGGTGTTGCCTTGTAATCATTGGAAGGAGGTCGTCGAGTTGTCGGTGGAGTGAAGCTCTATTACCATGATAGCGTTAGTGAGAGAGAGGAGTGCACACGATATATTGAACATAAACATGAATATATACATGAGTGCACCTTAGGGTTAGGGATTTCCCCTAATTCCCTATAGGTATGGTGCAATTTACACCATCCTTAACATATGACCTTATTACTAACACAATAATCCAAAGGAGAATATGGGTAGCCAATAGAAGAGGTCAAATATCTGTAGGGTAAAAGGAGAAATATTGCAGGTCAATATGGTGATTGGGCAGTCAAGTACTAGGCAAATATAATGGAGCACTAAATTAACATGCACCTAGAAGAGGTAACACCCATTTCACATTTAGTGAGGCGTGGTCCTGCTCCCCTTCCCCCTCGTCCCACCCTATTGAGAGTTCACGATCAACATCATGTGATCATATGTGCATAGCACCATCATGTGATCATATGTGCATAGCACTAACCTAATAGAGTGCTATAAGGAAAGGGTTAGATGCCCTAACCCTAACCCTAAATGGGTTTGTATATATTCTACATTTTTACCTAAATCTAGTGTATAGTTAGTCATTTGTGGTGTGCTCTCTAGCTGTGGCCTCTCTCCTCATCTCCACTCTTCTCCTCTCCCCTCTTCATATTTTGTCATGGTATCAGAGCTCCCTTGCCTTCCGCTGAGGCTTTGTGATCCTTGAGAGAGATAGAGTAATTGAGAGATTGAGAGCTTCTCGAGTGCTCTTTTGAGAGTTCACTTCCGTAGAGAATTTTTGTTCATTGTAAGAGATTTCTGTCCATTTTCATTCATTGAGAGTGAGAGTTGTTCATTCGGTTCTCTTCCGGTGAGAGAAGTATTTCTGTACATCTTCATTCTTGAGAGATTTTGTGAGAAATTTCACTTCCAATTTGAGAGAGACGGATTTCATTGAGAGAGAGATATGGACCTATTTTCATTCTGAGAGAGAGAGCTTCATTTGAGAGAGAGAACTTGAGGGAAAAAGAGAGTCCTCCAATTGTTCTACAACAAGCTTGTGGAAGAACTCCAGCTAGAGAGATCAAGCTTCCAAGGCGACCTCAACAGCAAGCTTCTATGTGTCTATCTCAAGCGAGCTAGTAAATGACTTAGTATAGCTACAAGCTACGACAAGCTGCCTCCACGCTTGCACGAAGGCTCCGAGGCCTTAATCTTTAGCCAACTCACAACTCCATCGACCAAAGTACCCTCAAGCTCCCTACGGTGCAGCCAACGAGCCAAGCTCCAATGACTCGATTAGCTGTAGCCTCCCAACGGGCCAAGGCTCCTTCAACTCAGGACTCCTTTATTGAACGACACAGCCACCCACAAAAGGCTCATACAAACTCTACGACAGAATATTTAAGAAAGAGACAAAATCTTTAGATTCTTGATAGAATCTTTTAAGATTCCGGTGGCAAACCTTTACCATAACACAAGGTTACCACACACTAAGGTGTGGTGTGAGGGTTGACATGTGTCAACCCCTATCTACCATGTGGTAGACCTTATCTGCCCCATCACCCCGTTTGCCACATCAGCAGCCTGATCCCAAGTGCCACATCATCATCAATTAACATGTGGCACTAATTGCCACATCATTTGATCTGTCATGTCACATTACATTCCATCACACCGCTTTAATGGGAATGTCCTTCCTTTGCGTCAAACCAAGAGCTAGTCGGTGTTTATCCAAAAGCTCTTTACCAATGGTTTGGTAAAGATGTCTACAACATTCTCTTTGCTATCACAATGCTGCAATGTGATGTCACCAAGTAACACTCTTTCTCTGATCAAGTGCTCTCTGACATCAATGTGCTTTGTTCTGGAGTGATATACTAGATTCTTGGCCAATGCTTGAGCCAATTTATTATCATAGTATATTGTTGTTGGTTTTGATTCATCAAAGTAATCTATTTTTGACAATAGTCTTCTGATCCATATAGCCTCACATGCACTTGTAGTGAGTGCCCTATGTTCTTCAGTCACAGACAAATAAATAGTTGGTTGTTTGTTTGACAACCATGATACAGCAACTTGACCAAGGAAAAATGCATATCCCTGTGTGGATCTCCTAGTCTCATGATCTCCGGCATAGTCACTGTCACAGTATCCATGCAACCATAAATGACTTCCTCTATATTCTATTCTAAATTGTCTTGTACATTGATGTATCTCAAGACTCTTTTGGCTACATTCTAGTGAGACTATTTTGGATTTGCCATAAACTGTGGTAGTGAGCTTACTGTGAATAAGAAATATCTGGCCGTGTAATAGTTAGACATATAAGAGAGATCTGATGATCTGGCTGTAGTACCTGTCATTGACTATAGGCTTTTCTGAATCTTTTGTAAGTTTCAAACTCTGTTCCATGGGAGTGGCTACAATCTTGCAATCTGCCATATGAAACTTCTTTAGGAGACTGTCAACATATTTGATCTGACTCATGAAGGTGCTGTCTGAATCTCTCCAGAACTCAATTCCAAGACAATAGTGCATAAGTCCAAGTGCATAAGTGCAAGATATTTTATGTCAAACTCTGCAGATAAGTCTTGTTTTAGCTTTTTGATGAAGCTATCCTTACTTTCTGTCACAATCAGATCATCTACGTACAAAAGTGCAATAGTAATGTCTTCCCCTTGAACTTTGTAGTAGAAAGTATGATCTGCATTGGATTTTATGTATCCCAGATTAGCAAAATACTTATCGATTCTGCTGTACCAACTTCTGGGTGCTTGCTTTAAGCCATAGAGTCTTTTCTTAAGATGGCAACCTTATTCTTCTTTCTTGGTTCAACATAACCTACTGGTTGTTGCTTGTAGACTTCCTCATCTAGATAAGCATTCATGTACCGTAATTGGAGTTTTCTAGCTTAGTAGATGCCTCCAAATTGAGTTTGCTAGTCATAGACATGGTGCAAGGAATGTACTCAAAGTGTCATGAAAATCACTATCTGAATCAACTGCAAAACACTAACTGTAGCAAGTAAAATCAGAACTGTCGGTGAAGGTAGAACTGCAATATATATAATCCGATCTGAATTACAAGGCTTGTGGCAAATGATGCTGGGAATAGCCAAGAGACTTTACAAGGCTGAAATGATGTGCACAATGCTATGAAATAGCCAAGTAGGCTTTATAATGATGGCATGTGTGTGTGTAATCAAATCATGTGCTATCTGACCACTGAACAATCAGCAATGTCTCGAAACACTCTAAAGTCTGCTCACTGAAGTGATGAACGTCAATTTCAGGTAATGTGATGATGTAAAACTGTATGTGAGCATAGGGACTGACTCCGAGTAGGAACTAGTCGAGAATTTTGGGCATGGCTTAGATTGGCAACTTGGGGAGATTCATAACATCTCCTCTATGGCAATCTAGTCTACTTTGATCTAGATCTATATCAACCATCGATCGATGAAAGAACAGCAAATAATTTCTTTTCTTTGATTCTTTTTATGTGCTGGGTCAGATGCGTCGATGTAGAGGCAGATGTGCATATAGGAAGTGGATTTGTTGGAGAGGCTCAAAAGTGAGTGATACTTGCGCCTAAATGTGCAAATGATGTACAAGCGCATAGAGCACAAAAAAATTAATCGTTTTTCCTTTTTGTAGAGATATGACTTGATCTAGGTGGAGGGGCAAAAGGAGTGAAAATGTGCTCAATGATGATGTGGCAGTCAGGGGGTGACATGCAGTGACTGTGCCTAGCAAGGACTGTACCTGTGGAGCAATGTGTTGAGGTGGCAGTGAGTGGTCACATCCAAAATGCCAAGTGTGCCAAGTAGGGGATTATTGTGCCTTGCAAGGGGCTATGTGCCACGTGGCATTAATGAGGTGGCAACTGATTGGATTTGGTGAGGTGGCAAGCTGGTGATGCATCACAAAGCCAGACTAGTTTGCAAAAGGATTTGCACAGCAATATGGTTAAGATTATGATGAGACTTATGCTCCAGTAGCAAACTTGATGGATTCCATATGGTTCTTGATATCACTAGCAAAACTCAGCAGATGGGATGTGTACCAGCTCAATGTTAAGAATGCTTTTCTAAATGGTTACCTAGACGAGGAAGTCTACATGTAACAACCAACAAGTTATGTTGAACCAGTAAAGGAGAATAAGGTTGCCATCTTAAGAAAAGTCTCTATGGCTTAAAGCAAGCACCCAGAAGTTGGTACAGTAGATACATTGCCCTGTGTAGGAGTCCCATTCTTGTTGTTGTAGCCTCTGCAAGCATAGTGAGGAGCAAGGCTACAAGACCATGCAATGCTGTGACCTCTTGTGCCTTTCACAACACCGAAAATGCAGTGGATGAGTGGATCCCTTGCACCTACAGCTTAAATGACCAGATAGTGAATGAAAGGATCGCCAAAGGTCCACATAAGCTTCCCAAGAGCAAGAGAGGTGATATCTTGCATGAGTGGAAGGGGCACATCTTGAAGTTCAAGTTTGGGACGAAAGGATGGCTCGCAAAAGTGCAACATGTTTACATGGGAAAAGATATGTGGCTTCCTCCATCATTCAATCAATCTAGGATACCATCACACTATGAGCCTTTCTATCTATGTACCTTTTTCACTTGTAAGTGTAATGAGTCCATTTGGAAATTTTGTGTTTGGTTTCTAAGCTCTTATTCATGGTGGCAGATGTTTTCCCTTCGGAATTCGAGGAGTGGAAACCAGTTGAATAATTCATAAGCAAATTCACTGCGATTCATGAGGATCTAGGTAAGCAAATGCATGCAAGGGAGAAATTGCCCTCCTTACGAATGAAGATTATGTATTGGTATAATGCAACATACATCACTCCAATGACATCATCAAGCTGCTATGGCCGTCTACAAACCATTGCACCACCACAACTTCAAGACATGGATTGCAGCAGCAATGTGGACTCAAGGACATTGCAAACATATAAGGACAGATTGCAAAGGATGTGGGCATGGTCATGAAGTTTACATTTGGATCTAAATGGGCAAGGTTATCTTGGTTTATGTCTCTGCACATTTTTGCTTCTTTGTTTCAAAATATACATATGCATAGAACAAAAACTATGGTCCTGCAAGCATGTAGATGAAAATGCTCTTGAAGATGAATTGGGGAACCAGGTCAAGCGACCAAAAGGGTGATGTGTTTCAATGTCATGCATGTAAAGACAATGTGGTTACTAGATACCATTTGTCATGCCAAATGTTGTATTTATCTTTTCAATACAAGTGCTAGAAAATAAATGGCCGATGGCTTCCCCTAGACTCAAATGATGAAGACAATACAGGGGTAAGTTTGTCTATTTATGTTGAAGAGGGTGATGCCAAGAATGTGAATGTCACATCGCAATGGACTCTAAGGGATGTGCAAGAACACCTTCTCTGTGTTGATCCTCCTCCAAATCCCCTTGTCACGGATATCTTGAGGTTTGTCCTTCTTTGGGATGGGGCTTCCTCGACGTCTGCTTTACCCTCTTTATGGGCACATGTACCATTCAGGGGAGGCTGAGGGGAAGGGAGGTTCTCAAATATATTTTGCTTGATCGGGGGAGTGCTCTCATGGGGAGGGGAAGGTTGAGGGGAAGACTAAGGAGAAGGTCGAGGGGAAGGCTCACGCTCTTGGGACTTGGGAGTGGGCTCACGAGACTGGGGAGTGGGCTCACGAGACTTGGGAGGAGGAGAAGGGTCATGAGACTAGGGAGTGGACTCATGGGACTTGGGGGAGGGCTCATAAGAGTCGGGGGAGGGCTCACGAGAGTTGGGGAAGGGCTCACAAGAGATTGATGAGGCACCACTAGACCCGGATAGGTGCATGTGCACAGATGCCATGGAGGTGGTGGAGCTAGGGGAGAAAGTTTTGAGGTGGTATCCTATGGGTCTAGCAGTGTTCTTCACTCGTACCATTGAATACTGAGAGTTAGGGTTTTTTAAAATGCTTTGTGGGCCCATCATCTTTTGACACCCTCTTTAATTATGTTTAGGGTTTCATCGTGCCACCCACCCCTACCCTAACCCCTCCAACCCCCCCACCCTTGTCACCCTCCCCCCTATTGCCCTCCCCCCTACTTGCCCCACCCACACCCGTCGCCCTCCCCCATACCCCTCATCCCGCCCCTCCTCCCACCCTTGCTACCACTCCACCCCCCCTTGCCCTACCTCTCTTCTCTTCGCCCTCCTTCACCATGTGCCCACATTCCCCAACGTCATTACCTCACAGAAACATTGGACCCCAAGAGTAAGTACAAAATTTATGGTCAAAATAAGCAAGATATTCAAGAGTGAGTACACAAATTGTGGTCAAAAATATCTGTATACTAGCTTTTGTTGCTGGTTGGACCCATCTGCTCCCTTCTCTCACTCTAGCTTGCACCCAACATGCGACTCCTTGACTCCCTATGGATGCTTTCCAAGCACTATGCCTTCTATTCTTTGATACAATTTCAACCGCTTTTGCAAGTTCTAATGCCTTTTCCTTTTCAGACTCAAGTCCTTCCTAGTAAACATCTAAAAAACCAGTTGAACCAATGCATTGCTATGAGTGACACCACCATGCCTTGAGTTCTTGAAGTAGGTTGCGTTGGCTCTATAGTGTGACTTCTCCATGCCTTGTGTATTCCAAATGGACAAAGGGCCCCAATTTTGCACATACCATGTTCCGTGTGCATAGAAAATATGCTACAAACATGATGAGAATCATTTTAGTGACAAAAACTATTTATAAAGCAAATACTAAATATTACATGGTGCCAATTTTACCATGTAATGCTTAATGTGTGACTCCTCCCATGCTTTCACCATTAAGTGCATAAACTCTTTCATAGCATTATGAACCTTTCATAATACATCTCATTGATTTGAACCTGGTGAAGCAATTTTATCAATGCATCTACCTTTGTCCATACTTTAGCTCTCAAAGTTGCTACTTGAGGATGAGAAGCCTTATTGGTCATGCATTCACACAATGCTTTCTAATATTCCCAACCCAAACTGCTTTGAGACAATGTATATTTGCCTTTGTCGAGATTGTGGTTCGATAGGAATCTCCTTGCCTTCCCTCCACCCATGGACACTTTTGCAGGAAGTTTCTATGCTGCACCAAAAATTTTCTTATCCTCCTTAAGTTTGACATGTCCTCAATGGAATCCCAAATCTGATAGCAACTTCTCAGCTTCTACAATGCACCGTGTGGATACTTCTTTCAGAATTAAATTCCAAGCATAAACAAGATCCAAATACAACAACTTATCAAGTACACATAGTTCTACGTGTAAATTACATGTGTACTCTCTTAAGTGGGATGGGCAAGATGGGACCCACTTTGGATCCTTCTTATTGCGATTGGGAGCTTGCGTTTGGCTACAAGATAGAATGCCATTCTCCCATTATAAGCTAGCCTTTTGCTTACGTTGTAAACACATGCAATAAAGGCATGTGTTCATTGCATTTGCCCTTGTATCACAACCATGCAAGCACTTGAGGGTTTTTAAATCACCAGTAAGATGCCATTCAACTCGAAATGCTCCATGGTCATTGAGTATCAACATTTGCCCTTCCTCTTGTCTTTGGATCGTCAATGGGATTCGTGTTCTATCTAGAATTCACTTCAATGTCTCATGGCACTCTTTCGGAGTCTCAAATGTTGTAAGCCACCATATATCTTTCTCTGATTGCATTGAGAAATCTCGCTCTACTTCCTCGTTCCCTTGAACAAAGGCTAAGGCTTTATTCATAATGCAAATGCTCACTCTCTCAAACTTGTGTTCTTTCACTAATTGAGCTCCATCTAATTTGATGACAAACATGAGCTTTGCATTGCAATCTGTACAACAAAAGAGAGAAATCGTTAGGACATGATATAGGAAAAATGAACTAAGTAAAGTGCAATGCTATAATGGATTTTCTTTTACCATCTTCTCTCATGCCATAGAATTTGACCATTGCTTGCCGTAGTTTCTCAACATCTAAGTAGACATTGTTGAAAGCATTCATCTCAAAGGTTTGCAAGAAAGATTTCTTTTTACTCTTCCAAGTCATTATGCCCCTTATGCAATGCTACCCTCCAAGCATTTCTCTTGCACATTGGTTTGTTTCTCACTGTGCACATCTCATAGACCAAGGTGTGGGGCACTATAGACTTCTTATATTTTCCCAAAATAGCAGACTTGAAAATTTTGAAAATAGATGTGTAAGCTTCACGACTTACACCAATAGTATCACAAGTTGCAAGCATCTCCTTTGCATCCACAATATCCCTGAAGTCCTTCATCACCTCTTCAACAACTTGCACATGTAGGCGCTTGTGTCTTGGGTCCCTTAGTATCCCAATGACATCGGTTGACTTCAATAAACTAGCTAGAGCATATGAACAGTAAATATCATCCCCGTCCATTCTTCCCATCACATCTTCCATGAAGTTCTTAAAGAAGAACACAAAAAAACTTAGTCACAAACAGTGTAGCACAAAAGAGTGTAATTTCATTGGAACATTTGATAACCAGCCTTGTAGCCCAGACTCTCCTCTTTCTAGTGCCACCATTGGGTACCAATGCATCCATGTTATGTAAGTACCTTCTTTTCCTATCCTTCAATCCCAAAGGTGTTTCTTTCATCTTTTGCACTCGTTCTTCTGCCTTCTCTTGTTCTTTCTCTATGGCTCATTGAACTTGATTGTATATAGATCTTTCCAAGCCTTTTTTCGACTCAGCTAGCTTGCAGAGTGACTCTTCTAATTTATGTCACTCCAAGTCTAATGCTTTGGCTTTATCATGAATATCCTAGTTCTTCCTTTGAAGATCTTGCATAGAGTTATGCATTGCAACAATGGTGCTATTTCCTAAATGTGCTAGCATCTCTGCTTGGGCTTTGCGCATCTCGCTTGCTTGCATAGCCATTGACTGAGCATTGTTTAACTGATTGCAATAACTAAGCAACCCCGCATGTCCATTTCCAACAAACTGAACTAGCTCATGCGTTGTATGGAAAGGAGGGCTCTTTTGGTTGGCAAGATCTAAAGGATACAAGGTTCCTTCTACCCAAAGTCGAGATGCTTCTTTCCTTGCAAATGAAGACTATGGATTTTGGAAGCTCCCCTCAATCCCAGACTACATGTCCTTGCATATTTAGCCTCCAACTCTAAGTGAATTTGGTACTTGTTGGAGACGTCCTCGAATGGTGCCATGAGTAAAGGAGTGTAGAGAAGGAGAAGGTGTGGAGAAGCAGGCTTGAAGAAGTAGCACACAGGAAGAGGGAGGGTGAGGAGGAGGAGGGATGGGGGAGGGAGGACCAAAGGGGGGCAAACCAGCAGGTGTAGAGGGTGAGGAGGAGTAGGCATGGAGGAGAAGGGAGGGAGGAGGGCGGAGCAAGAGGGAGGGGGCAGGAGGAGGGAGGGGGAGGGGAGGAGGACTAGGCATGGAGAAGGGAGGGAGGCAGGCATGGAGGAGGGAGGGAGAGGGAGGGGAGGAGGAGCAAGCATGGAGGAGGGAGGGAGAAAGGGATGGGGAGGAGGGAGTGAGGAGGGGGAGGGGGAGGAGGGGGGAGGGGGAGGAGGGAGTGAGGAGAGAGAAGGAGGGAGGGAGGGAGGAGAGAGAAGGAGGGAGGGAATTCAAAATTCAAAATTTGAATTTTGAATTTGCTGGTTCCCACCTAGGAGTAAGAGTTGTGTAAGAGGTGGGGTCACTTTTAGGCTTAACCCACCTAGGTGAGGGGGGGTATGAACTTTTTGGGACCTACCTTGGTTCTTTCATTAGGACTAATCCATTCCTTATGAAGCCCTTTTGAGACCCCATTTCTCCCCTAATGCCTCAAGATACCATTTCTTCTGAGGCAAGATTAGTGTCATATCCATCCCCTTTGTCTCTAGCTTCATCTCTAGATTCCTCACTATCATTGGTATCCTTGGTGTCCTTACTATCATATCCATCACTTTCATCATTTTCATCTTCTTTCTTGCTCTCATCACATCTCTATGTCGGCATCCTCTTCATGTGAGATCGGACCTTTTATATCTAACTAATTGTGAGAGAAGCTAGGGTATCAAAGTATTCCAAGCAAGCATTGCTCTCAATAATATTTATAGGATATTCTTTTCTAATAAGAGCTTCAAAAAAATGTTCCATTCAACACAGGGTGACTTCCCATCTGAGGGGCAATAAAAATTCCATCATACTAATTAAAAGATCATCACTTTTTGCTAGCCTTTCATAGTGATTGGCTTTACAATGGAGGAGACTTGGAGCTTCATGCTCTATTAGCATTAGTTGCAATCTCTTTACATTCCCTCTTATGTTATTCTGTAAAGAGGGATCAAGGTGAGGGCTCTTCATGCATAAGAAAAAGGTTTTAAGACTCTATATTTTGAGACTGCATTCCCTCTTGTCTCTCTTTCTTGAGTACACACCATTGTAAACCTTAAGTTCTCTGCCATACTATCTTTCTAGGGTAGCAGATATTTCTTCCTTGTCTTCTTTATTAGCAAATATAACAATGTCATATAGTCCTACTCTACCAATTGTGGTATGCAATATTCTGTCAAGGAGTTAACGAATATCATTGGGTGATATTTCATAGACAAAGAAAAGGTGAGGCCTGCCCCAAGCTTTATCGTCGGGTAAGAAGTCATTCAAGGAAACTCCCTTAAACTCTACACTCTTTCCAGACTCTGAAATGATCTCATGTATGAAATAAATGTCCCTGTTCAAAGTTTGTGCTTTTCTCAGAGTATGCTGATTGATGAGTTTGTGTACATATACATGCACATTTTCAGGGATGTCATTCATTATAGAAGGAGTAACTTCCAACCCATCCTCTTATACCTTCACCCATTTATGCACCCAAGCCTTCCATTTAACTGATGGTAAAGCTAATGCCATTTGCTTCACAATATTATGATCAACTTCACATTGACTAATTGGAATGCTTTTTTCTATTAGCATGCTAATTAATGATTGACCTGCTAGTTGATGCAATCGTCCATGCAATGCATTGTCTTTGTCCCTTTTGCCAAAAAACCATTCTTTGGACATTAATTTCTTTGTAGCTATACTTGCATACTTGTCTGCCACGTTTCTATAGGCCTCCACATCTGAGCTCCCATTCTTCTTTGCCTTGTCTATATAATTGAGGGAGCCTCATATGTGACTTCTCCTTTCTAACATGCAAAATAAATTTCTTTTATCTTGGTTGAAAACTTCTTCATCTTCACTGCAAAAAAGTATAAGAAAATTTTCTTTTATCTTGGTTGAAAACTTCACCATCACTGCAAAAAAGAATACTTGTGTAGTCTTGACACCTGTCCCTTATTGTCTTAAAACTTGTCATCACCTAACACCAATCACACTAGCGACATTAGTACTAACATGGAATGACCCAGAATATTAACCATCTAGCCTGGCAAAACATGGATACTTTGAATTCTTTGTGCGACATCGGTACCCTTTCACTATGCAACACCTCAATCGAGACCTCGTATTGTATCCAATTTTCATAATCATCCCTAATAAAAGAAAACATTTATGGAAAATACATTTTCATAACACCATCATAATGAAAGACATATGCTATTGCTTTGCTCGTATAGTTGCTATTTGCTAGCACTTTCATTGTTGAGTCGATGGAGTGCAAACACAAGCCTCACATAAAATGCCACAACACATACACAACCTCAACACCTTCTATAATCAACTTCCAACTTCATCAAGAGTATAGGTCCCATTAGTGCTTGGGCATGAGAAATTGGAGAGAAAGGGAGAGTAAGAGTGAGGGAGTGGAGTATGTACAAGTCTATTGAATAAAAAATTATATACAATTAGGGAATAGGGTTAGGGTTGCTCCTCATTTGCCTAGGCTTTCCCTACTATTATATGTTTGTCTTTTTCAATTTTTATTCCAAGTAAAGTACCCCCTTGAATCAAATTACTCTTTGAGAAAGATACACCCCATGCCTCCTCATCTTTCTCGAACTCTCCCTTTGTCATCACTAAAATGAGATTGTCATTGCTTAGTACCAAGAACTATGCTTTCTTAGTGGTGTCAACAATGGTCTAGTTTGTGAAGTCCTTTGGGGCATAAAATTTTCCATTGTACTTCAATGTTATCTAGTTGACAAATGTTGTAGCCTCAAGATCCATCCTATATTAAAGCACAATAAAAATTTTAGATACAAGTAAATACTTTTGAATGAAAAGTACAATTATTTTGATAAATCAAAAGTACAATGAGTCCCATTGATGCACCTCAAGTTTACATTTTGCCCAATGATATAACTGTCAATTTCACGCTTTGGAAATAGCCTAAAAGGCTTTACAAGGCTTAGATACATGCATAAAAGAGAAAAAAAAAAAGACTTTACAATGAACTCATGGATAGTGTAAAATGAAATAAAGTACAATCTGCACTCTCAATGATAGAACTGATACAACTGCAATTTGCTCTACCCACTACCATGACTGATATAATTGTAATCTACCATGCACACTGATACAACTACCAATCTCCTTGAAAATTTTAAACTTTAATCGTTGCTTAAATGGTAGGGTTGTTGTGAGTGTGAAACCACATGTGAGCGAAGGGATTGACTTCGATTAGGAACTAGTCGGGAAATTTCGAGCATGGCTTTGATTGGTTACTTTGGAGTTCTCTCCTCTACGGATAAAGTAATAATCAACGCAAATAAAAGCAAGAAATAAATTCTTTTCGTTTATTCCTTTTTATATGCTTAGGTTATGAGTTCAAAAATAATACTTAGGTCTTTTAAAAAAATAATTTAGTTCACTAAAAACTAAGAATAATTTAAAATTCACATTTATAAGAAATTAAAATTTTGACACAGTCAATAATGTAAATTCTTATTGATTTTAAATTTAAATTCTTAATAGTTTGAATTGAGAAGAATCTAATAAACAAACTACAAATTGAAAATTTTAATAAATTTAAATTTAATTTTATGAAAAATGAGAAAATTTCAAATTTTAAATTGAGAAAATAAATCTAACTATCTCTCCAACAAATTATACTTGTGGAGAAGGAGACTTATTTGTAAGGGACTAGACACTACCACATTAGTCTAACTACAAAATTTAAAAAGCAATAGTTTCTTTTCCTTTATTCCTTTTAATATGCTTAGGTTGTGCATTCCAAAAAGACTACTACATTTGAAAAAAACAAATTTAAAAAAACCAAAAAGTTTTTTTATTTAAATTAATTTAACTTAAAACTAAAAGAATTTAAAATTCACATTAATAAGAAGTTAAAATTTTAACAAAGTATATTTTTATTAATGTAAGTTTTTAAATTCTTATTAGTTTGAATTAAGAAGAATCTACCAAACTAACCACAAAAATTAAAATTTAAAGAAATTTAAATTAAACTTTATGAAAGAATTAAAAAAAATCAAAATAAAATTGAGAAAATAAATCTTTAACTAAAAAATTATAAATTCAAGTAAAATTTGTATAAATAGAAGGACTTTTGGATCTTTATATAGGGTTGGGAGGTGGGTTCTACTTTATTCATCTCACAAAAAGTCGAGAAATTTGAAATTTTAAATGAGAAATTGAGAACATAATTTTTAAACTACTAAATTTAAAATGTAAATGAAATTAATTTTAAAATTTTGAAACAGGGTGGGAAATTCGAAATTCTACATTGAACAATATTTCAACACAAAGTACATTCGTTCTTCTACTACATTCCATAGGTTTGTCTTCTACTACTACGTTCTACATTTCACAAATTTCTCTTTTCTTACACAAAGAGGCATTCTATATTCTGACACAAAGTACATTTGTTGTTTATCAAGTTCTACTTTCTACAAATTTGTATTTTCTCACACCAAGGTACATTCTATATTCTGACACAAAATTTTGTTTATTCTACATTCGACACATTTGTTCTTCTTCTACATTCCTTCTTATCTTCTCTAAGTATCCTCTGATCATTATTATTTTCTCTTTAGTCTCCTCTAATCTTCCTCCTCGATCATCGCCTCTAGTCTCTCTCTTGTAATATCCTTCCTTGATTGTCACCTCTAATCTCCTTCAATCTCTCAAAATTTACCTTTGTCCTCTCCTCGAATCTCCCTCCTTGATCGTCGCTCCTCCTCCGTAAGATTTTTTTTTCTTCTCTCCCCCTTCTCTTTGTCTTTCTCCCTCCCACCCTCCCTCTCTCCCCCTCTCTCTCCTCTCTCTCTCTCTCTCTCTCTCTCTCTCTCTCTCTCTCTCTCTCTCTCTCTCTCTCTTCTTTCTTTCTTTCTCTCCCTCTTTTTTCTTTCTTCACTAAAATTACATTTGAGCCCATATCATAATAAGTAAGATTATGTAGCTCCAAGGTAATCTAAACATATGTTTTATAGTTATCGTTAGAATTTAGGACTTACAAACTCTGTAAAAACTCATTCTAATTAAGAATGTGGCCACTTTATCTAAAAACTGAGAAAACAGCTTGAAATTTCAGTGTTAGGTCAACCTTAAAACTGTAGATATAACTCAAAGTAATAGGTGAGAGTTCCAATAATAAGTTTTTTTCAGCACATAAGCTATTATGGCAAATAGTCAAAACCCCAAAATACCTTATAAATGCCTTTGAATAATTCTAGGAAGTGGCTAAATTAAGAGGATATAAAAGTTTCTTGGGACATTTTTTTGTCCTTCTACCAAACTAATGTTAAAAAGCTTGCATGAACATATCATGGAATTTTGTCTTGTGTTCTCTCAACCTGATCGAGTGGAAAACCAGTGGTGGCTTGTGATTCAAGCTATCCCTAGAAACTAACATGTCTTTGAAGATGTGGAAGTAAAGAATGAAATGAAAGATTAAGAAATGGATGGGTTGAAAGACAACACTTCCAATATGCCTTCTGCAAGAGTTTTGGAACATGAAGATAGTTTGAGCTTCTTGAGGGTTTCTCAGATAGTGATTTTGAAGACCTCAATCTACATACGGAAGATGTGTGAGACCTAGCCACAGGGTGAGCATCAATTCACAATCAAGATTCCATTGAGAGTTTTATTGTTTGAAAGACGGAGGATAACATTGAGACAATATATTTTGGTTGTGAAATCATTTGACTTATTGCAAGGTGTAGGGTGAAACCCTAGACTGTCCAAATTTATTCAAATTTGATTATTGATGCTTTTTTTAATGCTATGTATATTTATAGTAACCTTTGTGAGACAGTATTATCAATGGTAATATCAATGCCTTCTTATAGTATGTATACTAATATCCACAAAAATTTCCAAAGTTACATCATTTTGGCACAAATATTGATGTATGTCATTTTTTATGAAAAATGAAGTAATAAGTGTCGATGTTTAGGATTAAAAAAGGAGCAAGTTGTAGTAGTGAGAGGTGGAGGTAAGAAGGAGATAGGCATGCCCACTTGAGGGAACTTTTGCATTCATGCCTCTTTGAAGAAAGTTTTTTCCTCATGCCTTGGAGCATTATGTGTTCCTGATCCTTTGAGAAAAATTTTGTACTCATGCTTTGAATCATAATATGTTCATGTCCCTTCATTGAGGGGGGCTAATTGTAGTAGTGTGAGGTGAAGGTGAGAAGGAGATAGATTTGGCCTCCATGAGTGATGTAAATCAACAAAGAGATAGATAAGGGCTCGATATTTTAGAGCTACACAACAACACAATGCATCCATAGACGCGTGTACAGATGCATTTCTTGAATTTAAATATAGAGTGATGGGCGCATCTATTTATGCATCTATAGACATGCATCTATAGACTCATCTATATAATAGAGAGATGTGCGTATAGAGGCACTATTAGACGCTTTGTAGAAATTTTTAGAAAATAGAAAGACACGCTTATAGATGCTCTACAAAATTTAAAAAAGAATAGAATTCTGTGTGGTTGAATAGAATGCTGTGTATGCTGTGTGGTTGCAAGAATCCCATTTCTATAGTGTGCAATTCAACTCTTACAGCCAAACGCATTTTAATTTGCACAATTCCAAGCATGTCTATAGCCGACGATTACAATTCTGAATAAAACATTACAACTCCAAAACGTTTAGATCACAAAGCATTCATTGATAGAACATTGCACAAGGAAATTGAATGCCAAGAAAATAAGAGGTGTGTATATTAATTCATGGTCCAAAAAGTGCTTGTATATACATATACCATGAAGCCAAGCCACCTATGGCTTTAAGTATAAAAAATTAGAGGAGTGTATATACAAGAGAGGCATGAAGCCAAGCCAATGGCTTCAAGTATAAAAAAGAGTAGCTTGCACTAATTCTATCACTACTTCTACGACTAATCCAAGTCATCCACGTCCTCACTCCCATCTTCATTGCCTTCTTCAATCTTCTTCCTCCTCAGTATCCTCACCTCACCTTCTACCTCCTCAATATCCCCAGGGGCCTATAAACGAGGGACAACTTATATCAATGTATGAAAAATCAAATCTTTATTTACAACATTGACATTTTTTAAGTACTTTTAAATACCTACAAGGGCGCTTCAGTAGCTCGGATATACTGCTCCTCAGTAATCAACCCCTCGTCATAGAAGTGCCTCCATGTATGTCACTTGAGATGTCCATGATGGTAGGCTATCTCGACAAGAGTAGGGTATCTGCCCACGATATCAAGCTGCAAGATGACACAATTTGCAGAGGGGTTAGTACAAAGGAACAACCTCCTAATAGACCACATAAACACAATATAATTTGAGATCGATACCTACAAATTGGTCCCCCCATGATTCAATAACCCCTACTCCAAAATGCACATTTCCATATTGCTCCATCTGGATCCTTTGTGCCTCCATGTGCTGCAAACTGGGGTCCACTGCCTTTGTTGCCTTCATTGCTTTCTTCCACTCGTGCTTATGAGTGGTGTGGGGCTAGCCCCTTGGTGGTTGACCTCCCTCTCTCCTAGCAATCTTGGCTAGTGCCTGCCTCTTAAGCAAAGATCTCTTATTGGCAAGGATAATGGTAATCTTTGACTTTGCCCATTTGTCTATGAACTTAAGACAGGATGGATTGGGATACCTAGAGCATATAGCATTGATGATACCATTAGCCAAACTTTTTTTTTGCTCTTTGAATGGAAGAAATAAATCTCTGTAGTTGTTATGAACTATGGAGCACATGAAGGCCATGATGTCCTTCCCCCGTGCATCCATCAAGATGCCACCCATCTCAGTGATATCATAGAAGACCGTACCATCACCCTCTGGTACGTCTATATCATCTCAATCCTCCTGACCTACAAATCCCAAATCCTTCATATCAAAGGCCTCATGCAACTTGGCCTTTAATGCATCTAGCTCATAAGTATTCTTACTAGCCAATAGCATATCATCCACATATAGTGCCAAGATTATCAGGCTATTATCCTTAGCCCTTTTAGTGTAGAGGCAGTGATCAATTTCACTCCTAAAACCCTGGGACCAAATGAAAGCATCAAACTTCTGATACCATTCTCTAGGTGCCTGCTTAAGACCATAGAGACTCTTCTTTAGCTTGCAAACTAAATGCTCTTTGCCCTTTTCTTCAAAGCCTTTCGGCTGCACCATGTAAATTTCCTCATGCAAATCCCCATGCAAGAAAGCTGTCTTGACATCCATTTGCATAAGCTCCATATCCTCTGATGCCACTAGTCCAAGCATGCATCTAAGTGTGGTCATCTTCACAATTAGAGAGAATATCTCATCAAAGTCCACACCCTTCTCTTGCTTGAACCCTTTAGCAACCAAACGGGCCTTGTACCTAGGCACATCATCACCTGTGACCTTCATTTTGTAGACCCATTTACATGGCAATGCTTTCTTTCCATGTGGCAAAGAAACCAAGTCCCAAGTCTTATTCTTCATAAGTGAACTCATCTCTGATTGCATAGCATACTCCCACTTGCGTTGATCCTCACGCATCATAGCCTCTCTATAGCAAGAAGGCTCCCCGCAATCAGTAAGCATCACAACCCCTGGAACAAACTTATTAGGTGGTCTAGACACTCTAGATGATCTTCTCAAGGGAATTTCAGCTTGCTATCCCATTTGCATATCAGCCACATTTGGCTCATCATTTCCACCAATAGATGATCCATCATCTACCCTTGATTGTATACCTGTGGGAGTACTTGGTGGTACCATTTCTTGCACATTTGGTGCATGGACAGCTTGCTGTCTATCAACATATGTAGTGGATTCACATCCTGGAAAGTGATTCTCCTCATTTCCACATCCCTCATGGGTGCCTTTTGAAACCACCAGAAAGACTTGCATTAAAAATCATGCATTGCAACCTTTCTTGAATGGTATGGTTCATCTTTTCTGCAACTAGATTTTGCTCTGAAGTACGAGGGAATGTGAGCTTCCTCTTAATCCCACGTGTATCATAGAAATGCTGAAAGTCATGAGAGAGATACTCTCCACCATTGTCAGTCCGTAGGCATTTAAGCGTTCTAGCTGACTGATTCTCAACCAAGGCCAACCATTTCTGAAATACCTGGAACACATCACTCTTCCGACCTATAGCATAAGCCCACACTTTCCTAGTTGCATCATCAATGAATGTCACATAGTATTCAGCCCCGCCTAATGACCGTGTAGGCATGGGACCACATACGTCTGAATGCACCAACAAAATTCAAAATCAGAGAAACTCACATGCGGTACATAACCCAAACGGCATAAGAGTTTCATTCCATTCTGGCTCATGTGCCCCAACCTGCAATGCCACAAAGAAGTGCTTTGGCTGCTCGGTTATTGCAACAACATGATCAAATATCCCTGATACATGTAAGGGATACAAAGTCCCACACTTGGCACCCCTGGCCAAAAGCATAGAGCCCTTCTGAATTTTCCAACTCTGAAAGCCAAAAGTGGTGTGAAAACCAGCATCATCTAGCTGACCCACTGAGATAAGACTCTTGGTCAGCTTAGGCACATGTCTCACATGTTTCAAAACAAATGCAGACCCATTTGCAAAAGAAAACTTTATGTCACCTGCTCCCACTATGTCACATGCATAGTCATTTCCAAGATGCACACAACCTATCTTTCCACTGTCATAAGTGGAGAACCATTCCCTATGGGAAGCAACATGGAATGAAGCACCAAAATCCAAAATCCAATCCTGGGAATATGCATCATCTGACGTGGTAAGCAACTCTACAGATAAACTAGACATGAAGAGAACGTCATTGTCACTATCATGTGTGACTGCATTGATCTCCTCAATCTTCACTTTTCCTTTGTCCTCCCTTGGACTCTCTTCCTTTTGATTTGCACCCCAATTTTCATTCTTTTTCTTATCCTTTTGCTCTCTTTTCAGCTTGTAGCAATCCTTTTTCATATGGGCCTTCTTGCCACAGTGGTAACACTCAATGTTCTGTGCCCTGGATTTGCTACAAGACTTTTCTCTTTCTTGGGACTTCCCCCTGAACTGTGATCTACCCCTTTGCACATTTAAGGCTGCATCCTACTTGTTGCCATCCATAGACTTCCATCTAATCTCCTCGGCCAACAAGCTACCCACAACATCATCAAATTTCAGTACTCTACCAGGTGCAAAGTTACTGACAGCTGTACGGAAGGTATTCCATGAGGATGGCAATGAACATAAGAGAAATATTGCCTTAGTCTCCGCATCAAAATTCATCTTTTGAGCCTGAAGCTGGCTGAAAATAATATTGAATTCATTCAAGTGAGAAGCAATGGAGACCCCTTCCTTCATCTGCAGCTCAAACAACGTCTTCATGAGGTAAACTTTATTAGAGGCAGTTTCCTTTACATAAGTGGCACATAATTTCTTCCATAAATCTTCCGTAGTCCGCTCATTTACTACTGTGAAATAAACTGACTCTGCAAGATGAAGTCTAATAGTAGACTTTGCTAATGCATCCAACTCATTCCAATCATCCTCAAACATATTTGTAGGCTTAGCTTCAATCCCTACCAAGGGTTTAATCTACTTCTTTTGAATAAGCACATTCCTTATTTGTTCTTTCCACAAAGAAAAGTTTGTCCCATCAAACTTTTTAACGCTGAAAATCTCCTTTTCAGACATGGAAGAGGATGCCATGATGCAAATGAAACAAAATCCCAAATGCTAGTACCTGCAAGAGAGAATCACACCAAATACCAGGTGCACCCAAATGTGTATGCCACAATAGACTGAAATATCACCAAAACTCAAAGCTCAAAGCATCAAAAGATGCATCTGACTCATGTGCATATACTATGCATCCATATGAGCAAATCTGGCCCAAAAGAAAATGCCAATAAGTGCCAAATGACTCAAGCATAAACACCGTCCACTAGCATATGCATCAATAATATCTCATCCAAGAGAGCATAGCACTATCAGTGCATCACCTGCAATGTGTCAAAGCTGTCCCTCAACATAAAATAGCATCCATGTGCAAAGCGTCCATAAAAAATAGCATCCCACAAGGCAATTTGGGCCTATCAGTGCATCCAATAAGGACCGTAATGCATCCAAATGGCCTATAAATCATCCACTGCAACCCCATGCACACCACGAATGAGCGCACTGCTCAAACTGCAACCAGAGTGATCTGCATAAGGTATGCTCAAGAAATCATAGTCCCACAGTAATGATTGCTACTGAAAATAGAACCTGAGATGCCTCAAAACATGGGCACCATTGCATAATTAGAATCAGCAAGAAAATCTGCAAATATCTCTCTTCTGCCAGAACTCCAAAATCCCAACCGACGAGTGAGAAATGAGAGTCAACACTTATCCACTGCCATGTGGCATAAATCTAAGGTTTCAAAACCTTAGAATGAAACAGAGAGACGAAGTCGAATACACAAAGATTTATAACTCTGAAAATCCTCCACCGAATTGTGCAAGAACTGACAGGTAGGGGTTTTTGGGCATCGGGAACGCAATGGGATAGACGGTTTTGAAAACCGTGTTCTCAATCACTGGGTCCAACACACGGACTGAAAAACGTTTTTGGAAACAGAGCTGTTTGTAAACTCCATCGGAGTACAAATGAAGAGCAACATAGAAGTTTTAGAACCTCCTGAGTCCACCGGAACTGACAGATCTGCAAATGGTTACTCCAAACTTGAGTTCCAACACTCAGGCAAAAAACGCAGGAACTAACACAATGAGTCAGAAATCCAATGAAATAATCCCAGATTCAAGAATGAAGGTGTTTCCAAGCTCCTGAAGTGAAGTGGACACCAAAAGCAAGCAATAGTTGCCTCTACAAGTCAATATGGAGTCTCTATCATCGAACGGAATAGGGAAAAGCTCCAAAAACGACTTTTTTTTTAAAAAACTCTTAACAGGCTCTCAAAACCACTTCGCAAAACTAGAGTGACTTTTCCAAAGGTTCCTCCAAGGTTTGTGACACACTTGGATGCAGGTAAAGTCACCCACAAAGCTTCCCATAGAGCTTCTCCTTCCTCCCACAGAGCTGCTGAGCTTCAAGCATTCACGCACGCTCAGCTAGATCACTCGAGCTCTGATACTAGTTGAGAGGGCTCTCAACGGAAGCAAGAACGGAAGAAGGAGAGAGAGAAACAGAGAGCCACACAAGTTTTTGTGGGTGCAGAACCACCCTAATCTTCTTTTTCATTCATTTATATATATGTGTTTAAGTATTGTACATAACCGAGGTAAAGGCACAGTGACCTTTAACCCCCACAGGATGTCTTTATCTTCAACAAGTACCTCCAGTGAGGATGAATCCCTTTGTATCCACCATTGAGAAATATGGTTGGAGCAAAAAATCAAATGTATGTGTGATTAATGTCGAGGAAACATAATCGTGCACATAAAATTACATTCAATCACATCTCAAAGTACGGCACATCTCAAAGTATGGAGAATGGGATACGACCATATCCATGATAAGTGTTAAAGTGTTGAGGTTTATTGAAATACCTATGAGTGTTCAAGTGTTTGATATATGATGCTTTTCTAATTTGATATAGGATACAGTGCCACACCCGCATATGTTGCCCTATGCTCGTCGTGAGGAGGTGAGGCGTCAGCGATATGAGGTGGGATATTTAGGAGAGACCGCTATGGATGCATGGAGTGATGGTGATAGTAGCCCTCCACCATTACCTGATGAGGCCGTGGAGGAGGAGGTATTTAATGATATGGTGCGAGATTTATTTGCCCATCAATCCTTAGGTAGGGATGATAGCCTAGAGCAGGACGATCTTTTAACTGCAGCATCAACACCAGTGTTTGAGGGGTGCACATTCTTTATTCTACGTGCCTCCCTTGAGTTACTAAACTTGCAGACCATTTATGGATGGAGCAATGCAAGTTTGAATGCATTACTCAAGTAGCTTTAATTTCTATTTTGCAAACATGATGAATTATGCTAATGGATCAATTACTGGAATAATTTTTCTCATTTATGGTCCACGTGCAGGCTATTATCTAAAATGCTTCCAAGGAAGAATATTAAATTGTACCGACCTCAAGAGATATGGCGAGGCAACATGTGGCCACTCTTGGAGGGTTGGATTACAATCATATCCATGTGTGCATCAATGATTGCATTCTATTTTGTGGACCACATAAGGAGGCAAGAGAGTGGAGAGAGAGTGTCTTACTTGTGGCGAGGCAAGATATAGAGCGAATCTCAAAACTTTGGATGTGTCTCATAATATGCAAAGAAAACGAATTCCTCTCTCTCTCTCTCTCTCTCTCTCTCTCTCTCTCTCCCATGTCCATTAAGGCAGGTGATCAGGCCGGCAATTACGAGCCACAAGCTTGACTGTGATTGACAATACACACAAACATTAAAAATAAAACTTCAAAACCCACTAGAAGAAGATGGCAAAAGCAGATCACAACAATGGAGGGTCCTATCGAGGCGCGTGTTGCCTTGGACCACTGGACACAAGGTGGCAAAACTTAGGCTCAAGCTCTAGCAAATGCAAGTTGGGGGTTACTTGCAAGAACGTTAGTGGGTAGGATACTCACTAGGTATCATATGAGCTCATAAGCGAAAAGTAGCTTGCATACTTTTCTTGGAATGAATGTATTGCATAATGCATTCGTAATGCAGTTTCCTGCGATTGGAGTGGAGCGTAGTGTGGGTTGGCGTGGCTGGTAAACCAAGGCTCAATGGGCCGATCCTGTTACGCATCTGACTTCTATCCACGTCTGAGTTGAAACTATTCGTTGGACGGCATGCATGTGATTTCATGCAAGAGGGGGTTGATCGCGCCTGGATTGAAGGTCATTGAGCTGATTGATGGAAACGCGAGAGAGTGATTGCGTATGATGTAATGCGTCTGTATTGCGTCTGTATCGAGATGAGGGAGCGATCATGGTGGTAGTTGGGTGTGCTGGCAAAAGTATTGGCGTCACAAGGGCAAGGTTGGCTGCGGAATTGTCAAATATACGACCGCCGGCAACAGATCAACAGAAAATTTGGAGTGGGAGAAATTGGAGTGGGTGAAAAGCAGGGGAAAATTCTTGCGATAGTGAGCGAAAATTCGCAACGGGATGGCCGTTGATCAACAGATTATATGGAGGAAAGTCCAAAGTGCGACAGTTTATGCTACAGGTCCAAGATGCGCAGTAGAGAGGTTTAGAGTGGGAATCCTGAGATTTGCAGCGATAAAATGATTATTGGCATTGCAACAGGAAAAGTCCAAAGTGTAATAGTTTATAGCAGAAGGATGCGGCGATGAGGTGTGGAATCCCTAGATCTGCAATAGTGATCATGAGATCAGTGAGCTAGTTTATATCACGCGTGGATTGAAATCCTTAGATCTGCAATAGCACGGAACAGTTTACTCCAGAAGTAGTTTTGTCTCACGATGAAGTATGGAGTGGGATCGAAATCCTTAGATCTGCAATAACAATGATGAGGAAGCTTGAAGATCAAATCTAGAATATGACGGAAGAGTAATCGATGGAGCAAGCAAGCTCTTGCTGCAGATCAACAACCCACAGCTTTTGTTGTGCGATTCTTTTCAGCTGATAGAATTGGAAGGTGAGGTCTCGAAATAGCTTACCTATTTGTTCCTTTCCACAAGTTCTTTGCTTTTCTTCCTGCCTTGCACTACAAGCCTCAATTTCTGAATTCTACCGCTTGCGTATAGCCACATTTCATGTCCTCGCTCGTTAGTTTTTTCTCCAATATCGGAGTCCTGTGTTCTTTGCTTTTCTTACCTATCTTGCTTGCGTGCCTTCACCCAATATTGTGACACGCGGTTCACCTTCCATATTCTTGCGCTTACGCAGCTGCACACTTCGGCTTCTCCTTAACGCTCCCTCGTGATGCAAGCACTGGATGATTGTTTTTTTTCAGAAGGCACCTGAAAAGCTTCATACTCCGTCTCTGGAAGGTGATGTAACCCACAAAGCGGCCGTTCCCTGCGAGCATAAACATCAGAGGGTGCACTACACGTCTGTCCACGAAGCTTATGCCCCTGACTTAATGCATTTGCGTGGACTCATAGGGTAATTTGTGGGGCTGCAGCCACGAAATTTTGCAGCGAATGAACGGAGCTGATGGACGTCGAACGATCAGCGACTCAGGTGGGCGATGTGTGCAATGTAAGGCGATGGCGGACACTGGAGTCGCAAGCAGTACTATGGTAGAATCAGTAAAAACTTCCTGGGACATTCCCGCAGACGACCAACATGTTCTGGGAATCACTGTGGAGTGTGGCCTGGATCACACGGCGAACAACCGGAGCGATAGGGTGCACTGGCAAGCTCTACCAGGGTCGAGGAAGGGTGCATTGGACTCGGATCAGCAAGTGATGCTAGAAGTAACGCTGGACGTGCTACAGAACAATGTGTCGTTGAGGAGCGTCACACAAGCTTCTCGACCTGGTGCAGGGATGCCATCGACGGGGAGCCCAGATCAGCAGAAAGGTCGCAAGAAGAGTCTGCAAACATACCTCGAGCAGGAAACTCAGGACTTGATGCGTGCGTCGTCCAAAAATAGCCCATTCGGCCGTGGACCTCCTCTTAGCTTGTCCCCCGAAAGGGAGCGGGACTGTTTGCTTTCGCCTGTCGCGCCTTCCAACGAACCCGTGCTCGCAAAATCGCTCTCCCGGACAGAGCAAGCTCTAGAAGGCCTTCGATTCATAAGCAGAACGACCGATGACAAAGATCCGGAGGCTTTGTGGAGGGATGTAGAAGCCCGGTTCGATAAGATGGCGGCAAATTCTAACGGGTTGCTGAGTCGAGCGGATTTCGCTGCATGCATAGGTCGGTCTTTCGCTGCATGCATAGGTCGGTCAGTCACTGCATTCGTGATATGTAAACTCCATTGTTCATCGCAGTGTGTTCGTGATGCGATCGGAGCTGCGATCTGGGTCGATACTGATGATGTTTCAAATTTGAAAATTCAAGCATTTATTGACCAATCTGATGAGGTGCTTTCACGTTCTGGCAGGGATGAAGGAGTCGAAGGAATTTGCTTTGGAGCTACTTGATGCTCTGACGCGACGCAGGTTGGGCATCGACAAAGTGAAGTGGATATCCAAGGAAGACCTACAAAAGTATTGGAATCAGATCTCCGAACGGAGCTTCCACTCTCGAACCCAGATTTTCTTCGACTTGTGAGACTTTTCATACAAATTTACAGCTTTTCTCACGACAGATATCCAAACTGTCAAAAAATCTTCAGCTTTTCATGGCTTCCAAATATTTGTCACAAAATTCTGTGATCTATGTGTAGGTGTGACAAGGATGCAGACGGTCGCATTGCTGAGAAAGAGGTCAAGGAGGTAAGTAATCCCTAAAGTTCAAAGGTTCCTTTGCTAAGTTTTCGATGTTAGAAAAAACTCACATAAACAGTGCGTACAATCTTGTCACAGGTGATCTTGCTTAGTGCATCCGCTAATAAGCTATCCATGTTGAGGGAGCAAGCAGAAGAATATGCAGCCCTAATCATGGAAGAATTGGATCGTGACAACAAAGGCTACATCGAGGTAATACTTTAGCATCACATTCAGTTTTCACCATTCAAGTCACTTTTAGGTTCAATTATTTTTAGTCACAAATAAACCTTTTAGCCTGTCTATAGCCATAGTAATGAACTCATCTTCAAGTAGTGAAATTAGGAAAAACAAATTCGGAAAATTCTTTCTCCCACATTTGGACATATTCCACATGGCACTATAGTCTAACTTCCACATAATCCCCCCTCCCCTAAAAATCCTCCTATTTTTTACGAGCCCTATGTGTGGGAAGGTTATACTCATGGTTCTCCAACTTTTGAAAGGTAAAATCATTTTCTTTTAATTCAAGGACTACATGCTAGGTGGAAATAATTGATTGGCCATTGAGAGTGCCACAAATGGAGAGGATCCCCTCTTTAAATGCCTGCACAGCTCTTGCATTTGACTTATTTGTTTATTGGCAAGCCATTCATCTTCTCTCTCTTTCTCTCTCTCTCCCCTTTCCGCCCTCTTTTCCACCCTCCACATCTCTTATGAATGATTTATGAGCATTGACCTTATTTTAAAAGTTATGAAAACCGAATGTAACTAGCGTTTTTAAAATGATTCGGCCACTGGGCTATATTATCAACCCCTGTATTGGAATACAACTACTTCACATTTAAGCTCTTGCTTGTGTTTGGATTGGTTTAAACCTTCACATGAATTAATTTGGACAGATTTCTCCATATCCATATGAAGGTCCATGAACAATATTAGTAATGATTAGGTTTGAATAATTTTCATACATTAGAAAGGACAAAAGTCATTTGGAATAGTAAAATTGAAGGAGAGGGACGTAGTTGGTAGATTTTGAAAGTCTTTTGACTTCATTTAGTCTTTAGGGATTGCATTGCCTTTTTTTAAAGGTGTTGATTTTCCTAGAGGAACAATCAAATATGATTCTTTTTCTTTTTTGAACTATGTATTCTAGATCAATTCGATAATTTAATCTAGATCCTTTTCATTACTTTTTCTTCCAAACTAGAAGTTCTTCTTTTTATGCCTTTTCAAGTATCCATTATTTTTCAATCTCCCTCTTGCCCTTGCGAGGGCAACATTTACACCTTGAAATTTTATGATTTATGGTCATAAAGGAGGCCCACTAGTGTTGAAGTGTACTACTTTAAAAAATGTTATTTAAATTATGTCTCCCTATTGTCCGATTTTGTTTGAAACATTGCCAAGTAGAAATTATGTTGACTTTTTATCATAGTTATTATGACTTCTCGATGTAAAGGGATTAACAAATATGTTGATATGTGGCAATGCAATATGGCAGCTTTCTCAATTGGAGGCACTTTTTCGAGGTGGCTTCGAGCTAAATGAGAAGAACCAAGAGGGAGGCAATTTAGTAGCAACATCTTTGCATTCTAAGAGCTTATATCGAGAGCCTTTGCGAAATCTAGCACACCAATGCAACTTCTACATGCAGAACCAATGGCAACGACTTTGGGTGGTGAGCTTATGGCTTGGTGCCATGACAGCTCTCTTTACTTGGAAGTTCATTCAATACAAGCACCGCTCTGCTTTCCAAGTCATGGGCTACTGTGTTTGCACTGCCAAGGCTGCTGCTGAGACTTTGAAGCTGAACATGGCTCTCATCCTCTTACCTGTTTGTCGCAACACCATCACTTGGTTTCGGTCCACTTGCCTTGGCAATGTCTTCCCCTTCGACGATAGCCTAAACCTCCATAAGGTACACCCTTCTTCTTCCACCACTTCATTGCCCTTATCTTTGTAAAGGATTGATTGCCTCTTTTCTATACTTGCTTCTATAAGTAAAGAAATGTAATCTTATGTTAAGGGCATAAGAAGGGTTCTTGCTTACCTCATGGGAAGAGTTATAGAAGCAAACCTTCTCATTGTGTTTACTCTTTTCTACTAGAAGCAAATGAGAAGGACTTCTTGAGAAAAAGAAAAAGAGAGATTATCTAAGAGTGTAAGTTAATCTTTCAGAAAGTCTAAGGAAAAGAGCGATGAGGATCCTAAAGAAATTCTAGGATTGTGGGAGATCTGGTGTGATGGGTCTTCAATCTAACTCGGCATGTGAGGGTTGCTACATATAACATATTTGAGTGTTGTATTGAACATTTGAATGATGTTATATAGGTAATTTGCTCGTAATTTGAAAATCCAAAGAGAATTAAAATGCAAAGAAGCTTGAGTTCTAGTGTGCATGTGTGTGTGTGTGTGCGTGGGGGAGAGAGAGAGAGAGAGAGAGAGAGAGGGATAGAAGGAGATTATTTGCTTCTAAAAAGGAGCACTCTAAAAATTAAAGTAAGCTTCATCTCCCTACTTCCCTTAATTAAACAATTTTATGAGCATTGCTTTTGCTATTTCTATGAATGAAGCATAAGACAATTGGACCGTGGAGTTCTTGGTTCTACATATATATAATGATGGCATGTGGGGATAATTTGTTTGTTCCTCATATTTGTTCTGGTCCATGGAGGCTAATTAGCCTCGGTTTGTGCATAGGTTAACTTATTTTAATCATAGGTTAATCCTTTAAACCTATTTCAAAGAGGCTTTTATTTTTTGGTTTTGGAATTCAAAGATAATTTGTCAAAATTTTTTGTTTATTCCTCATATTTGTTATGGTCCATAGAGGTTAATTAACCTAGGTTTGTGCATAGGTTATTGTGAGCATAGCTTTATCTTTTAAGCCTATGTCAATAGAGGCTTAGTTAACCTAGTTTAGGTTTGTTCACCTCTCCTATTCCAACCCATTAAATCTCATCGCGGGGACCTACTCCAACCTAGTTTTGGTGCATGGAGGCTTAATTAACCTATGCTTATCTATGGCTTAATTTATTTATGTTTTAATTAACCTATGTTTTCATATGGCTTATAAAAGATGTGTCAATAGAGGCTTAATTAATCTAGTTTAGGTTTGTTCACCTCTCCTATTCCAACCCATTAAATCTCATCACGGGGACCTACTCCAACCCGTTAATTTATTAGTTTTGGTGCATAGACGCTTAATTAACCTATGCGTATCTATGGCTTAATTTATTTATGTTTTAATTAACCCATAGAGAAACATATTCCACCCATTAAATCTCATCGCGAGGACCTACTCCAACCTATTAATTAATTAGTTTTGGTGCATGGAGGCTAAATTAACCTATGCTTATCTATGGCTTAATTTATTTATGTTTTAATTAACCTATGTTTCTCTGTGGCTTAATTTATGTAGGCATTAATTAACCTATGTTTTACCATGGCTTAATTTATTTTGTGTGTAAGAGGGGCTTCCCCAAAAGTTCAAGAAAAGAATTAAACCCAAAACCTACTTTTTAATAAGAGTGAGCCCTACCACTCAGCTGTGAAGTAATAATAATATGGCCCTTCCCTTTTAATTAACCTATGTTTTACCATAGCTTAATTTATTCTGTGTATGTGACCCCAAACGTTTAAGAAAAGAATTGAAACCTAAACCTACTTTTGGAAAAGTGTAAGCCCTACCACTAAGCTATAAAGTAATATTATTTTGGCCATTTCCTTAGAATAGTTACTAGTATTATAAATCCTCCCTCATCCCCCTCGCCCTTTATGCCCTTTATAAGTGATCGGCCCTCCCTAGGTGCCTCCCTCTTTAATCCCCCCCCCCCTTTATTTATTTCAAGCTCTCCCCCTCCCCTTGAGTGAAATTGTTGCCCCTCCCCTCTCCCCTTTACCCCTAAATATTTTCCCACCATATACCACTCCCCCCCTCCTCCTACACCAACTAATTAATTAATAAGGGGTTTTTCTATGGGCCGATTAGAGGCTTTTATTGAAATTCACATATTGGGGAGAAGGGTACCCATCTCTTACCCAAAGATTAAAGAGAGAATCTAACCCTCATCTCCCTTTATGAATGTCTCCCCCTTAGTTGAATCATGCACTTGCCCTCTTCAATCTCTTGATATTTTAATGGAAGTGTGCTGGTTGGTTGTGCAGCTGATAGCGGGAGCCATTGTGTTGGGAGTGGTATTGCACGGGGGGGTTCACTTGGCTTGCGATTTCCCTCGCATCGCTCAAGCCGATCGCTTCACCTTCTATACCACCTTGGCCTCTGACTTTGGCAACCATCAGCCCTCATATAAGGACATCATTTTCACCAGCGAGGTTATGACTGGCCTTCTTATGGTCTTCCTCATGGCCATCGCCTACCTCCTCGCCACTCGTTGCTCTCGCAGGAACATCATCAAGCTCCCTTGGCCCTTGCACAGATTGACGGGTTTCAATGCATTCTGGTATTCGCATCATCTGTTCATCTTGGTCTACGCTCTGTTGATTCTACATTCCATTTCCCTATTTTTAGCCCATGATTGGGCACAAAAGACGGTGAGTAAATTCTTTCTCTAATAAGTAACCCCCAAAAATTATGAAATTTTTAGGTACGCTTCTTGGTATAAAAAGCATGCCATGCAATAATACATCGTTGTTCCACTCTTTTAACCAAGATTCTATTGATTACCAGACGTGGATGTACATTTCTCTACCATTGGCTTTATACTGTGGTGAACGGACACTTCGTGCTGTCAGAGCAAGTCAGTACAAGGTCGATTTGCTTAATGTAAGTACCTCTTTCTCCTTGTAGCCCATATGGGCCTTGTCTCTTTGTATTTGTAACATATAAATGGCATGGTTCATATAATTTATTTATATTTGTGAATATTTATATATTTCTTGCATTAATGTGCAGGCTGCAATCTACCCTGGAGACGTGCTGGCCCTTTATGTGACCAAACCTCTCGGTTTCAAGTATCAAAGTGGAATGTACATCTTCGTGCAGTGCCCAAACGTGTCGCCCTTTGAGTGGTAAAGTTGGACACAATGCGAATTCTCTAGACATGTTACGTTTTATTAGACCTGTCCATAATTAATTCGTGTTAACTTCCGCCTTCCCAGCTCGGTATTTTGTTCTTCAGGCATCCCTTCACCATCACTTCCGCTCCTGGAGATGAGTACCTGAGCGTTCACGTTCGAACTTGTGGAGATTGGACAAGGGAGCTCATGAAGACGTTTTCCCAGGTCAGCATATTTCGCTCATGATCGCTACGCTTTCTAGAAAAGATGCAAGCGCAGTAAATACTGAGTATCTCCAGTTACACATGACGTCTTTTCGCTCTTCTTTTGTTATCAGGCTCTGGCTAGGAAGGACCCATCTCAAAACTACATTAAAAGGTAGCATAAGTGCGATTAGCGTTGTATGTGTTTTATGGTGAGGTTACTGTGATGGTATTTTAGTTGGCTATTCTAAATTATAGGAAGGGGGCTACTGGATCGATGCAGGTACCCGAGGCTTCTGGTGGACGGCCCATATGGCGCTCCTGCACAAGATTACAAGAAATACAACGTGATGCTACTCGTAGGACTGGGGATTGGAGCTACTCCATTCATCAGCATACTGAGAGATATCCTCAACGACTGGAAAGATGCGGAGAAAGATCAGAAGCAGAGTTCGGTAAGTCTGGCGAATTAATAATTGATGTACAGTAACTGTGCTTGTGTTAGATAGCTGCAAGTATGCTGAATTTTGGTAAGACCAAGCTCTAAGCTTGGCCGCACCTCCCAAGAAGCTGCATTGCAATGCTGATCCAGCTTCTGATATTTTGAAAAGTCTTGCTTTGATTTCTGACTAACAGGAAAACTTTAGCGCGTCCCCAAGCTTCAGCGGGTCGCCACTCCTCAGCGGGTCGAGTCCATTATTCAGCGGATCTCCCTTGTTCAGCGGGTCTCCCCTTTTTAGCGGCTCCCCGTTTAGCGGATCACCCAAACCCAGGAAGGTTCGTGCTCGGAAGAATGTCTACTTCTACTGGGTGACTAGAGAGCAAGGCTCCTTCGAATGGTTCAAAGAAGTCATGAATGAAGTGGCGGAGAACGATCAAAAGGTCATGATCATCAACCAAACAGGCAAATGTTGAATAGCTGTAGATGCAAATTCATCCGGTCTGGACCGGTAACTTATCCAATTTACGTAAGCTTGAATTTGCATCTACTAGTTTCAAACTGACACGCTCTGTGTTATAATTATAGGCCATAATCGAGATGCACAACCACTTGACGAGCGTGTACGAGGAGGGTGACGCTCGTTCAGCGCTGATCACCATGGTGCAAGCGTTACACCATGCAAGAAACGGAATGGACATCGTGTCGGGGACAAGGGTAGGTCTACAGCACCGGACAATCGACTCTGATAGAAATTTGTCGTCCACATCTCGAATCATCAATAACATTCTCGCAGAAGATGTCATCAAACAGCTTGCTAACAATTCTCGGTTTCCATGAACGTTATAGGTGCGTACGCATTTTGCCAGGCCCAATTGGCAAAAGGTGTTTGCGAGGTTGGCGGCCAGACATCCTTTCGAAACCATCGGTAAGGATGCATATTCTGCAAAAGAATACAAGGCGATAAGACCATATGTATTCGTTCAAATTTTGTAACTACAGATGGAGGAAGAGGACATAGTTTAGATCTTTCGCTGTTTATCTAGTTCCAATTGCTTATATCTGGTTGCCAAGTTCCAATTCGTTTCAAGCAACTTTAATCTTGCTGGATTCAGTTGTGTTCTACTCAACGTATTCTTGTTATTGCTGCTGGCTTCAGGTGTGTTCTACTGCGGGTCCGCCTGCCTTAGCAAAGAGCTGGACGCCCTTGCACGCAAATTCACCCAGAAATCCAAGACCAAGTTCATTTTTCATAAGGAGAATTTCTAATCAGACTACCCACTATTACTTTACCTGCAAATTTTCTTCTGTTCCCAGTAGAAAATTTATTCGAAGCAAATCGAAAATTTCACTCGATTAGCCCACATTATACGAGGGTGCAACCGTAAGCGATGATGACACCGAACGCTGTGAACATGAAGAGGCGTATTTGTAATTGAGTTATCTATATGAACGTGATGGAAGTATGCTACCTGCTCGAGTGGCCATAAATGTAATGCATATAACCTTTTTAAAAGCTCTTAAATGAAGTCAAGATGCATAACTTGGAATTAAGTATTCTCTCTCACAATAGAAAGAGAAAATTGTAATTTGGTGTGCAATGAAGAGCGCACAACGTGTGGATAAGGTGGCAACATGTTTTTGGCCCTGCAAGGGTCCTATGGGATGACTTGGTTAGTGAGTTGCTAATCAGGGCCATAGTCTTGAAGTTAGTTCATTTGGTCAATTTGACCTTGAAAATTATGGTTAGAATGAGGCTTAAATGTGAGTTAGTAAAAGTTTAAGAGCTTCTAATGTGTTTAGAGGTTTAAGGTTTTTGTTTGGTTTTGGAGGTGCTAAATGTTTTTTTGTCTTTTATCCCAAAGTTTTTGTCTTTTGTTAGGTGTCTCTCTTTGTCTCTTATATGACACCACATTTATATTACTTTTGTCAAAATAGGCATTCATCCCCACTTTTATTTAATGGCCCATCCACCACACACCTCCCTATGCTCCTATCTCTAGTGACGGGCCCTGCCCACCAAACAATCCCGTGCCAGGTGACTCATCTGTCTGCACCGAAGACACTGCCCATGCAAACCAGAGATCTCCACACACTATCTGAACTCGCCTCCATCTAAGGTCTCCAGGAGGATCTCCTTTGAGAGAAACTGTGGATGCTCTGCGATAACCCGGAGGTGGGGGACCCCGTCGTCTGTCACTACTAAATCCACTGTCTGTGGTAGAGATGCTAGAACTGTGCCATAATAATTCCCTATGGAAGGAAGAATAGATCTCTACTTCTTCGAAAGCCTCGGGAAGTAGAGTGTCACTGGGAATCATGGCATGTGATGAGTCGAATCCATGTCCTCGACTGTGAAGCCATGGTACCAAGGACGGAGGTAGATGACATGAGGGCCTAGTAGGATAGGGCTCTGCTCGACAAGGGAGGCCGTGGTATCGAGGGAGTTTAGCTGCATGAGGAAGACTCCTCCCCCATAGATCGTGACCTCCTAGATGTGGTCAGTCCCTAGGGCTAAGCTCGCATGAAGCCAACCCTGACGTGTTTCCTTGACGGGGTGAGCCCAACAATGTGACCCACCAGGGCCCTGTCCTGCAAAGCCTCTACTTCACACTTGACCTGCTGCTTGTCTTCCGGAGAGAGCATAATCTTAACCACAGTGGGGGTCGAAGGTACTACCATGTGAGCCCTTCTTGCCAGACCAAGGGTCGTTGTCAAGGTTCAATTCTCCCAAGAAACAAACACTGTTAGAGCTGTGAAGCAGAAGTTGCCTTGCACTTTTGCTATGCTGATTTTCTGATAGTAAAAGACTTATAGATGGGTGGAATCTGAAGGCAAAAACTGACTCTGCAACTGTCTCTTCTTTCCTCCTCCTCTTTTTTTTTTGCAGTAATTGAAAGAGTAATCGATTGGTTACACTAACCAAACCAACTGGCTCTGGAGGTTAGTCTATAAATGAGCTCTAACCAAAGTAGCTAGATTGATCCCAATCTGGTTACACTAACCAAACAGGTCTGATTAGGTCAGGCTAATTGGACCAAGGTTAGGCTAACTGGGTACTGGCTCAACTAACCAATGTCAACTAACCAAGGTCAACCAACCCAAGGTTATCTAATTGCAGTTAAGTTGACCAGTTTTGCCCTAAGCACAGTCATCCACCCTCAACTTCTGCTCCAGGACAGCCTGCAAGCACCTACAGCCAAGACGACACACCGCAATGCCTCCGTTTGCTCACGTCTGACACCCGTCTGCTCACGTCCGTCACCCATCTGTTCACGTCGATCGCTCATCGCATCTCCAGCTCGTCCAAGCACATTCAAACAAGCTCACTCACTCACAGGTCATAGAGACCATCCGCCAAGGCTGCGACGCTCCAGCATTGCTTCACAAAGACCAGGCACAGGGGGCTCCTAGAAGAGGCGTAGCAGCACCTCATCTCCAGAAAAGGTGCTGCGAAAGGAAGGGGGGCTCCAGATTGGTTCAATTGTGCCTTATGCTTCCGTAATGACCTAAGCCCTTCAACAACACGCAGCATCACGAACCACAGAGCGTTCAACATCAAAGGCGACTACCGAATGATACTCTACACGACTTCGTTGCGAGCTCTGTCGAATTCAACACTGTTGTGGACGCTGTCTTCCAAGAGCTTGACCTCGACCATGACGGCAGTTTGTCACGCACGTAGCTTCGCAGCCAACATTCAAAACAACTATGCGATACCTTGCTGCGCAACCTGCCTGAGTTGATCGAGCTTACGAGAGAGCTTGCGATGGGATGAGCAGAAAGTCGACAGGATGAAATGCCCTCTGACTGACAGACTGACTCCTGCGCGACGGCCTGAACGATGGCCTGAGTCCTCGAGGGGCTGGACGAGGGTAATCTATGGAAGAAAAGTTTAAAGGTGGATCAAGAGTTAATTGTAGGTTTGAAACCACGGCTCATGCTTCGCTAAAATTGGAGTTAGCCATGACATTGGTACATAGAGGTGTCTGTCATGCTATAGACTACACACATAGTTGTGGACTACTAGCCCATTGTTTAGTATCCATGAAATGTTCATGTGTCTCCCTCTCCCTATGGGAAGTTATATAAGGATAGTCAAAAAATGATTTCCAAGAGAGGAGCCTTGACATGATTAGGAGCATGTTGTTATGAAGTAATGAGCATGACTATGTTGTCTCCAATCTTTGCCCAACACCGCAGCAATCACTAGTTCCTTGAGAGTGGTGTAGAAAGTATGCATATAGAGATTTAAACGTAGGCACTTACATACTAACTTTGCGGGTGACAACAAATATGTGTGTGTTGGAGTAATTGATTGGGGGAAGTCCTTACGTTGGACAGAGGGAGCAAGAGTCCATGGGTGCAACCCCTGAAAGACTTCCATGCTTGCTCAAGAGCTTTATGCAAGAAAAGATGCACCCGCAAGACCAAAGAGTGGGTGGTCAACAAGTTATGATTTCTATGCTATGGGTTGGTTGTTTGGAGAAATGGCTAATATCATTATTGATTCTGACCCTCATTTAAGTGCCAAGCATGCTATTATAGTAAAACTCTTGAGTGGCTATCAAAGGGACCTAATACAGAAAGACATGCTACTATAGATGATATGCTGGCTAGATTGCATGTGCACAATGTTAATGAAGATGAGGCATTACAACGCATGGAAGAGATGAATATTCGCTTATAATAGAAAATCGATACTCTCTTGTAAATTATTATTATTTTTTTTAAATGCAAGTTTATATTAATATGGTAGAGTCAAATATATACAACTTCAAAAAATTCCATAAGACTTCAAAGTCATGCTTTAATCTCGATAACAGTGTCCTCCCTAACAGTTTCGGTAATAACAATCCGTTCAGTTGAAGCAACATCAACATTAATAGAAAACAAAAATCTACCCAGTCGTATCCTGCAACTCTTCTTTGTTGGGAGCCGTGTGTGCCACCACTCGAAGTACAATCGTGCCTAGAATTCACGGATGGGGGCACAGCTTTCAGACTCTGGTTCTTGGCTAGTCTGAGGAGGCTTGAAGTCAGGAGGGGTGACTTCATTGTGGACTTTGACAGTGACTCGAGCAGGATCAATATTCCATGAAACAGGTTTCTTGTAGACGACCGAGAGGGGATCGAAGGAGAAGGAGTAGTGTATGCCAGAGATCCTTGCAGTCATTTTGAGGCAGTAAGGAGATGCTGTACCAATGAGGAGGTTGTAGAAGCTTGACCCATAAGCACGGGGAAGGAGCGTTGTCTGGCCGTGAGAGAGTACCAGCTCAAGGGTGGAGCCCGAGGGCATATCTTCTTTTCCCACCTATTGTTGCATCTGAGCCGAAAGGGAGTCTCTTTCTTTGTGATTAGTTCGTCCTTTTTGCAACATTCCTAGATATGCTATTGCAGTCATTAGATCTTCTCAAGATTTGCACCTCTTTCTAGTGGTCAGCCATACATTTGTTACAATTTGATTAGTATCAAAAAACACATTACCAAAATCCTTAGAGCATCTCTGCACCCACAGAGACAAAAGAATGGAGCTGCGCATAGTGTTCTAGTTGTCCGAAGCTCTGGTTGGTACGTCTCCCAATAGAAGAAATGTATAATTGATCGTGAAAAATCCGAACAACTTCTCTCGAGCAATTGCAGTTTAGGAACAAGTGGGGGATATCTTCCTGAGCTCTGTTATATCTTTGGCATAGTCCATCTTCCTGTCCAATTGTTAGTGCCCGTTTGGCAGTCCAGACTCCTTTGTGCATGATGAGCCATAAGAGGCAAGCCTCCTTCTCTAGGAGATTTTTGTCTCACACTTTTTTGAATCTCTTTGTCTAAGCCCTTTAACACACTATTCAAAATTTTTGGACTTTCTCTCCTGGTTTGGACTTTTTTTTGAAGCATATCCTCTCCACTCAACTTCACTTAGTGAGCCCAAAAATTGGGTTTTTCAGAGCACGAAATGGGTCACTTATATACAAATATGGCCTTATTAAGCTAAAAAGTCAAGTAGTGACCTCTAATTTAAAAAAAAATGGCTCAATGAAGCTAAGATTCCCAAACTTGTGCATGGTGCCCCCATCCAATAACTATAATAATAATAATAGTAGTCTCCTAACTCTAGTTCAATTTTAACACTATGAAGTGAAAATATGACACCATATGAAAAGAGTTTGTTGAATTCAACATATAAGTGGTGTATAGATACACCATTTTTTTGAAAAAAAAGAGTTTGTTGAATTCAATATATAAGTGGTGTATAGATGCACCCTTTTTGTGAAAAACAAACCATACAATACATTATCTTATTGGTGGTGTATAGATACACCATTTGTATGGAAAAAAGCATACAAAACATTATCTTATGCATCTGAATCTCGTTAAGTTGTGTCCATATTAAACATCATTTGGCAAGACTTGTCCCATCAAGTGCAAATACATTAATCTGATGACTCTCAGGGATTGTGATACATTTTTCAACATTGTATCCATGCTTCTTTTTAAAACTTCGTGTCCTCGATTTCTAGCAATGAATAATGCTACTGACTTCCACCTCTATTAATCCCTCATTATTTGGAACCCATTCATGTTTCTTTTGCAAGCATCCCTCATAGAGTTGTCTTATTGTATATCTTCTCGAGAGATTTTTTAATGGCTTTGGTTCATACCATAAAGCTGTGAATTTTATAGGAGTTCCCTTGTCATCCCTTTCTATCTTAGCAACCTTTGCAACCCAGATTGGGCCACCTTGGTCATCCAACTCTGAACCTAGATCAGATGCCCAAACTGCAACAAATAGACCCTCTTCAATCTCATTAGATGGTATAAACTCTGGTAAGTGTTTGTCTCCATATCCCTTCCTACCACAATATTTTCGAGGTAAAAGGCATTCCTCTGCTTCCTCCATATCTACTAACATATTTATATCCAAAGAAAAACTTGGTGACCTAGCTTGTTCCAGCCAAAAGGATTCATAGTATTCAATGCTCATTAAGTTTTCTTGTCTTTCTAAAGATTGGATAAGTGATTGAGTTGATTTAATTGTCTCCAAATTCTTAGTTGATTGCTCAGGATAGTTTTGCATCATACTTTGAAGATGTTTAATGAAGGCTTTCAAGCCTTTCATTTCATCTATGTCACGTGATTTGTTTTTTGCAAGAACAAGTCTAGTTTCCTCCAATGGAATTATTCGTTGTAATAAAGCATATGACTCACTCCATAAATGATCTCCATCTACTAAGTAGTGCTTCCATTGCATCACTGGAATATTGTTATGCATGTGAAACCGAAAGTAGTGTGGATTTGTGTGTCCTATTAGGGCATCATCTCTTGTTTGTAAATGTGGCTCTATGAATGCTCTCCAATCTACCATCCTCTCTAAGATAGCCACTTCGGATTCTTCCTTGCCAGAACCTCCAATTTTTTTCCCAATTCGAAATAGCATATCCTCCATTGTCAAAACATCCATTGACTTCAACTCACTAGAGATAACACTAAAGATTTGATATATGTCTTCATGTGTATGGCCGACAAGAAGAAAGCCAACTTCCACTTCTTCAAATATTTTCAAACCAACTAGCATAGAGCATAAAGCAAATATATATTTATTCTTGTTCTCTCTCCAACAATTATCAGCTTGTATTTGCAATGTGTTAGGTAAACATCCGCGAGCATCTCTAACCTTTCTTATTACTTTCATGATTGATGTAACAACCTGGTTACTATCATGGTCATGCAAACTATCAATCCATACATCACAAAAGATTCGGTATCCATGTACTAATACGCCACACAAGTGTGTTTTTAGTCCATGTTTTCCCTCCAATGCCGATGGGATATGTCTATATCGTGGCAAAGTTGTACTCTGGTCCATGCCATCAATGGTGATGCACATGGACTTATCGACATGTGAAATAGCTTCCTCTCTCCAAGAAGCATACAACTTTCGAGCATCCTGCACATGACGTAAATGGATTGATCGCCATTTAATATATCTTCCTCGTTGCTGCTCACATTTACTATGTTCAATGGCATTTTTTAATTCATCACATGTCTTACACTTATGAATATGGTAGAATCAAAGAAACCATGCAAGCAGGATTTACATTCGGTCCGTCCAAGTAATCATTCGAACCGATGTATGTGAAGGCTTTATCGTTTGTATTTACTCAGATTATGTGTTTTCAAAGAAGTGTCATGGGTCTAACATAAATTACTTTGCTATTGTTGTTCCACTGTAGAGGACCCAAACGAATCAAACATCAAAAAACAAGAAGGTCTATCTGCCCCAGAGGAGGAACACTCTTCTGATACGCATCTAGATCAGAAAATGCATTTGTGTACTGCTAAATACTAAGGACAAAATATCAAACCAAAGTATCTCTTTTCTCCTGTCTATTAATGTTTCTCCCATACGTTATGGACTGGTTGTAACATTTGGAATTTCGAATGCATGTTCACGAACCAGCCTGTAGTCTTGACATGGCAAAAATCTCTACGCCAAATTTTGTACAAGGTTGACCATGAAATCATGCTCTCGTCTCTGTCTTGTAAAGTTTTATTAATAGTTTCTAGGACGACCTTCTTTGTCATTCCCAAAGGAAGATGTTGTTGACATTTGACATGTCCATCTAGTATTGTTTGTTGAAGATGAGGCTGTGGTAATGCATGGTCTTCGAGAACTTGCTTTAATGTTACGGTTGCATTTATAGTGCTTCCATGGCATTTAATCTTGTAGGTATTTCCATGAATTGTATGCACCACTTTTTCTTTCACCTTTGCCCAGATGGTCTAGTATGTGCCATGTGATAGTTTAGTTAACCATTGATATCCTCGATTGCAAATGGGTCTCCCATTAACCATGGGTTTCAGTCTAGGTTTACAGTGTCTTGTGCCCAAATCTTGATCAGTGCCTTGATGAAGATAGCATGAAAACTCTTGAAGAAGATAGTTATGTCTATTAGGCGCTCTCTTACTCCAAATACCAAGGCGTATAGCTGCACAACCATCTTTCCCAACTTTTCTAATGCAAAGTCTCTTGCAACAAACTCGCATAAGCATCCTTTCCATATTCTCCTCAGATAACATTACATGTCTCTTTGGTTCTGGAATTGATGCCATGATTCTTCTCCTCTTCACACTCATATACTTTCTTTTTGTAAATAGCATCTTGCGTTTTCTAGTTTCAAACCTCAAATCCATTTCCCTTGAATCTTCATCTCTATAATCAAATGCTGTGTGGGCTTGAGAATTATTTGATGTCTTATAATATCTTGGAAATGGCAATCTAGTAGACATGTTCATTGATGTCAATTTGTTGCCAATGCCTCTTGAATTTTGTGGTTGAACTCTTTCTCCTTCATAAATCAAGATTCTCCCATCTATATTCTCTGGCATGCTAGCACCAATATTATGAACAACATGACAAGTCTTAGATTCTCTGCCCCCTTTGCCCTGCATTCGAGTGGTAACATCATGATCATTGTCACTAATATCATCAATTCCTGTTATTGCATCACTTATCCCATCGATCTTTGCATGTATTTTTCTTTGTGGTCCCATCTTATTATTCTCAACACAAGACAAGTCTTCTATATCAGTAAGCATGTTTGAGTCACTTGCAACACAGGACAAGTCTTCTATACCAGTGAGCCTGTTCGAGTCACTTGCAACACAGGACAAGTCTTTTATACTAGTGAGCCTATTCGAGTCACTTGCAACACAAGACAAATCTTCTATACCAGTGAGCCTGTTTGAGTCACCTACAACACAACACAAGTCTTCTATACCAGTGAGTATACTTTGAGTCACATGCAACACAAGAAACCTTTTCTGCATCAACATCTATTACTATAATGTCCTCAAATACTTGTGAGCATGCCACTATGATACTCTTGATCACTACTATAGCTTCTTATCAATTTGGATCCCATTTGTGTTATAGTCCTTTTCTTCTGATAATATTTTGTTGTGTCTTCCATGACATTGAAGGGAACTGTCTTGAGCAAACTTGATTTCAAGAAAGCTAATCTCCATTTACAAGTACTATGAGCTTGTAGATGAGACGTAGTATTATGAACGTCTAGATGTGAAGTACTATCCATTGCATTTTGAATAACACCTACACTAGTCAACTTAATTCTCTCCACTATACAGAGAAAACTATTAGCATAGCCCTTAAAGTTGCCAATTGCTAAAACTTCTCCGGAGCAAGATAACATCTCTACTTTTTCCCCCTTAAAATAAGTTTTCTTGATATCTTGAAAGTACGTCTTTGAAACAATTTCATCTTGGTCCCAAAGCATTCTCAAATATGTCACATTGTAAGATATCTCCCAATGTTTCAAAGTCTCCATGTGGATATTTTAAATGTACTTCAGGATTTACAACGTTGGTGATTATCACTACACATCTTCTCTCACCATAACATTGGAAATGACACACATTCATAGGATCAAGACTATGAATTCGTCCAAAATCCACCACTTCATTCTTCTTATATAACACCACATCCATACCCTCTGTTAGGGTGAATACCTGTTTTATGTACAAAAATAGATTAGCAACTCAAAAAAAGACACAATAAATAATCATTGAGCTTATTATTACTTTAAACTTTAAACAATTAATACCAAAACATCTTAATCATCGTAAATCCTAAACTTTAAACATTTAATCCCTAAACCCTAAATCCTAAACTCCTAAACACTAAATCCTAAACCCTAAACCCTAAACCCTAAACTCTAAATCCTAAACCCTAAACCCTAAATCCTAAATCCTTAACCCTAAAATACAACCAAAATTTAATGAATTTTTTTTTATTTCTGCTTTTTTTATTTCTGCAACAGGTTGGATATACCCCCAAACCTCCAACCTGTTGCTTGAGCAACAGGTGGGGGTAATATCCAACCTGTTGCACAAGTTAAGAAAATTATTGATTTGTGCAACAGGTTGGATATATCCCCTAACTTGTTGCTCAAGCAAGCAACAGGTTGGGAGGTAAAAATATTATAAATGGATTTGTCATATTAATAAAGTTGTCATATTAATAAAGTGTCGTGAGAAGAGTTTTTGGAGAGATTTATGGTTAAATTTTGTTTTGAAGTTATTGCATATGCAATAGGTAGGGAGGTTTGAGTGGTTTTGAGGTTGAGAGAGAAATTTGTAATAGATTGTTTTGTTTTGTTTTTGTTTTGTTTTTTTTTAATTATTGCGTGGCCAATAAGTTGAGAGAGTTTGAGTTTAAGAGAAATTTGTGACAATAGGTTGTGAGAGTTTGAGGTAAAGAGGGAAAAAAAAGGTTTTTTGAAGTTGTTACGAATGCAACAGGTTTTTGAGAAAAGAATCGGATTTGAAAAAAATTTTAAATTTACAAAAAGTTAATTCTTAGAAGTTCTTGCATACACAATACATTATAAATGAACTCACCTCTTGCAACATTTTGAAAATTTTGAGAATCCTACAACAAGTTGATGAGAGGAGAGAAGCGTGAAGTATGAAAGAATGAACTTTGAATGAAAGAGAGAGTGAAGAACGTTGTACTTATAGTGAACCTAAAAGAACTTAAAAAAACCTTAAAAACTAAAAAAAGCTTACTTGACCTAAAAAAGCTGACTTGCCCGAAAAGCTACCCATTTTCTATAAAACTCTACTTCTCCTCATTCTCTCTCAACTTTCCTAGAGCTCCTCCACCACCTCCCCACCCAGGTACTCCCTCTCTGCCTCCCTTCCCCTCTCCTCCTGCTCCCCATCCCCTCTCCTCCCGCTCCCCTCCCTTCCCCTCTCCTCTCCTCCCGCTCCCCTTCCCTCTCCTCCTGCTTCCCCCTCCCTGCTTCCCCCTCCCCTCTTCTCCCTTTTCCCCTCCCCTCTCTTCCCTCTCCTCCCACTTTCCCCTCCCCTCCCCTTCCTTCCCATCTCCTCCTACTTTCCCCTCCCCTCTCCTCCCTTCCCTCCCCTCCCGCTTCCCCCTCCCCTCTCCTCCCACTTCCCCCTCCCCTCTTCTCGTGCATCCTCTCCCTCCCTCCCCTTCCCCTTCGATCCTTTTTTTGTCTTTTTTTAAGGAGCGAGGAGGCTGGGAGCAGAGAGACAGAAGGCTTTTTTTTTCTTTTTAACGGGTAGGTAGGGACGGGTTTTAGGGAGGAGAGGTAGAGGCGGGAGGCGAAGGTGGGAGGCGGGAGGGGGAAGTGAAGGTGGGAGGCAGGAGGCAGGAGGGGGAGACGAAGGCACGAGAGGAGAGGTAAAGGTGGGGAGGGGGAAGTGAGGGGGGAGGCGAAGGTGGGGAGGGGGAAGCGAGGGGGGAGGCGAAGGCGAGAGGGGGGACAGGGGAGGGGGGACGGCAAGAGGGGGGATGGGGGAGGCGAAGGAGGGGGGAGGCGAGGAGACGGGAGGGAGGAGGGGGGACTACCACCCCAACCTATTGCGCACGCAACAGGTTAGGGGGAGGGTTAATCCCCTCCCCTAAGGCCCCTTGGGCCCCTCTTGTGCACGCAACAGGAGGCTCGCAAGGGCCTTAGGGAAGGGGATTAACCCCTCCCTTAAGGGGGGCCCTTTGGGCCTCCACCCAAAAAAACACACACACACACACACTGTACACATGAAAAAAAATCAAATTTTAATAAATTTAATAAATTTTAAAAAAATAAAATAAAAAATATTTTAAATTTAAAAAATAAACTAAATTATATTAAATTTAAATCAAAAATTAAAATTAAATAAATAAAAAAAATTGAAACTTAAAAAATAAAAACAATTTAAATTTTAAATAAAGTAATTAATTATAAAATTTTAAAAAAATTAAATAAAATTTTAGAAAATTTAAATTAAAATTTTTATTGTATGTTTATGAAATATTTTGAATTAAATTATTTATGTAAAAAAATCTTAGATAAAAAAATAGTATTTAAAAATATAAAAATATATTTAAACTTTTAAAATTTTAATAAAATGTATATTTAAAGATATATTTGAACTTTTGAATTTTCAATTAATTTTTAATTTTTAATTTTTAAATATTTAATTAGCATTTTTTTTTTAATATTTTGAGTTTGAAAATCATTGTAATTCTCATTTTTTGTTTTTGATTGCTTTGCAGAAAACTACGGCCTTGAGTTTTGGTTCCAAGGTGTCTTTCAAATATCTTGAACATGCTTAGTATTTTATGGAGCACAAATCAAAGGATTTTTTTAGTGATCACTGTCGAGAATGTGTCAAGCATGAAATAATCTCTAGAGGCAGTAAGAAATGGTGGCATGATCTCAACCATCAACATTAAAGAAAATAATTTCATAGAAGTTGTGTGCAAAGGGAAGAATGATGATGTGGTCTACAAGTTACAAGTTACGCACAAGCACTTCTTGAAGCCCTTACCAGATTCAATTGAGGGATCCCAAGAATTACTTAGTATCTTAGAAGCATTGAAGAAAATGTGGGATGCATTTCCAAGTGGTGGTGTTTTACCTTTAGTAGCAGTAAGTACGCCATCTATAACATGTAGCCCTCAAGTTATATCGCCAATTTCTGTGCCGATAACTACGGTATCTCTGGCAAGAGTAACTACAATATCTGCAGCAGTAACTATAGTATCTCCAACTGTACCTACACCATCGACTACTGCAACTACAGAAACAAGAAGGAGTGATCGTGGAGTAGATTCAAGCTCCATAGCTATTCCCAGAAAGAGAGCCAAAATAACTCCTACTCTACGTGCAGATCGTTCAAGTGCACGTTATTTAAAACCAGGTGAAAAATTGGATAGTGATGATCAAGAGTATCCGCAAGAAGAAGATACAAGTCTCGCAGACTTTTCTATAAATGTGGCAGACTTACATCCTCCAAAGGATGAGGGGTACATTTGGGGATTTTCACAATTCAGATGATTGTCTTGGATGGCGCTGCCATTCAAGTCTTGCAGCCTTTCTTGATGTGCTTCTTATCTAGGGGTGGTGGCAATCTAATCAAAATTCCTTTGAGGACTCTCAAGCCTCATTACTTTGAGGACAATAAGGTTAAGCTTGATGTAGCAATGGTGGATTACAGAAAGCTGATGCATCCTAATGTGATACTAGAGATGACAAAGAATTTACTGAATGATGGGTGGGAAGTAGCATTGTATCGAATGGGTTTTGCTGCTGAGAAATTGCTATGCCAAGGTAGAAAAATAAATGTCATTGATACCCCCCATCAGATTGAGTTCTTTGACACATATTATAGTTGCACTACCTTCTTTGAAGAGGAAAATATCAAAGAAGAGGGTAGTGAGGAAAATGTCGAAGATGAGGGTAGTGAGTCTGAGGGTGATGATTCTAGCTCAGGTGATGATGAGGATGAAAGCTCTGAATCCAATGACTTACGCCAAGAAGAAATCTACACAAAGAATAAGGGTGATCAATTGTTAACTAGAGTCAAGGAGGTTCCACTCATCATATGAGAAGGCCCGCGGCAGTAAGACATAGTAGTACAGCACATCATAGGAAAAGGTAAGGCTAAAGAGGTGGAAGCACTTCCCTTGAAATTGAAAGTGAGGAAGGCACCCTTGATCTTGGGTGAAGGACATGCAAGTGGATCAAGGAAGCCTTACCCAAAGAAGGTATGGACGAGGCAAAGCATGACCAGGAGGAGTTACCAGGAGGCATAGATGGTTCTTTAACCATGACCTTACAAACTCCAGAGCAGCCTACTAGTCAGGTGCTTGGAAGTTGGAACTGAAGAGCAAACTACTGAGGACCTTGCTATTGAGACTCCAGTCTAAGAGCAGCCTATTAGTCAGGACCTTGGTAGTCAAGGGCACATTGAGGACATTGGTATTGTCTTAGAGCAGCCTATTAGTTAAGAACTTGGTAGTCAAGGGCTTGGCATTGAGGACATTGGTATTGAGGAACATGATGGCTGACGGCTTTGTAATCACAAGTTTTGAACTTCTATGGAATGCGAATATCTAATAAAAAGTTAACTACTTTTTTGATTTCTTTACTTTCATTCTTGTGTATAAAGATTGTTTATGAGGTCCATTTTATACTTAATGGTGTATTTTAAACTTTATGTCAATGTATTTTTATAGTTAAGGGTGCTTTTTAATACCAAGTGAGGTGTATATGTACACCACTTACACATAAAAGGATTTAATATGTACACTACCTTTTTAAGGGTTTATGTACACTACCTTTCTAAGGGGTTTATCTACACCACCTTTCTAAAAGAAATGGTCATAAAGGTGTGCACACCACTTATACATAAAGGTGTTTATTTACACCACCTTTTTAAGAGAATTGGTCATCTATTGATGTTCTTAAGTGATAATAGCTCAACTTATAAGAAGTTATGAAGATGTTTATGTAGACCACCTTTGTAAGAGATTTGGTTATGCATTGATGTTCTTAGTACGTAATCACCAAATCTTTTGTTTTGAGTTGTCAAATCTAGTTCAAAAAACAACATTACTAGTATATTCAAAAAATTTGGACTGTTTTTTAGTCCATTTCTCAAATTGGACTTTATATAAGTCCAAAAATTTTGAATAGTGTGTCCTCTTTGAATCTTTTTTAAACCATGTCCGATTTAGTTGAGGTATCAGCTCTTCGACAAAGATGGGGATAGGAAAGAGTGCTGACTGGCCTGCCCACCTAAATTCTTTAATAGACAGATGAGACCTTCCCTCCATCCAAAGATGACTTCTCTATCCCAAAGTGCATATCTCCCAGATAGCAGAATCTGTTCAGTTTAAATCTATTTCTTAATATGTCATTCTCTATGCATTTCCTTTCATCTCTATCCCACATATCTCCCAAGACTCAAATCCCTTTTTGATTAAGGCGCAAGTTGTTCTTAATTTCCTCATCACAAAGCGGGGCATTTGTCCATATGGCTAAGAACCAAATTGAGTCCTTGGCCAAGAATGTACCCGTTTTCCTAGAGAATCCTTTCCAAATTACATAAGGTCTCAAAGACTCCCAAGCTGACCACATACCTTTCCGTAGATCTGAACCCTTTGCTATGCAAACTTCTTTACTGTAAAGGGCTGAACCTATTGGAAGGTGTTTCCAATGCTTGCATTAGCCGATCTTGACATTACTTATATTTCTAAGGATTAAGTAGGCCCAAATCTTTTCTGAGTTCCGCACTGCCTTGATGATCCATTGAGCCATGAATCTAGCCACAGATTTCTCCACATCTACAATTCCTAAACCTCCAACTGCCTTTGGCATTGTGCATGTTTGCCATTTAACTTTAGGAACCTTGTGATTGACCTCATCTCCTCCCCAGAGAAAAGATCTAAATAAGATTTTATTTGTCTAAGGAACTTCTTAGCTGGGAACCAGCAAGAAATGAAGTAGATAAAGGAGGGGTAGATGTAGTGGTTGAGGACAAACTTTCTTCTTGCTAGAGTTAGTTGCAGCCCTTGCCACCCTGTCTAAGACCCACCAGTCCATCTGTCCTGTGTAGTGCAATCGAAGCCCATAGGGATTCCCAATAGTCTGAAAACCTCCCCTTTTCTGATCTGTTTACAGACTTTATTATTAAAAAAAATGGGGGGGGGGCTCAAGGTGCCATATATCCCCATTTTATCATGATTAATTTTGGATATCGAGGCCATACAAAAAGTATTTAAGCACTCTAGCATGACTTGTACTGACTCTTCATCATTGTATGGCATTAGATTTGTGTCGTATGCAAATTTCTGGCACATAATCTGTCTGCCCCCTTCCACCTAAATTCCTTTTGCTTTAACCCTTGTCTAGTTCATCAGTAACAAGCCATCCTAGTGCATCTGCAACTATAACAAAGAGTAGAGGAGCTAGCAGGCAACCTTGTTTGATTGATTTTTTAAGCCCAAAAGGTTGTGTCGTTCTACCATTTACTTTGACCTTGCTTCTAGCTAGATAGAATTTCTACATAAGATCTAAAGCTAGGACCAGCTCCCATGTCTTTGAGGGAGGACAAGATAAAACCCTATTCCATTCTATCATAGGCTTTGTCAAAGTCTATTTTGAGGAAGCATATGTCCTAGTGAGTCTCCTCAACCAGTTCAAGTTCTTCCCACAAGGTGAGAATTGCTTCAAGGATATGTCTTCCTTGAATGAACCCCTTTTGATCCTCCCTTATCCATCATTGCATCTTGGTTTTAAGTCTAATAGCAAGTGCCTTTGCAAAGATCTTACAGCTGCAGTTCAGCATGGTCAACGGTCTCCAGTTCTTCAGTTCCTCTTTTGGTCCACCCTTAGGGATAAGTTTTATCATACCTGTGTTTATTTTTTGGTCTAAAAACCCTTTCTCTTTGGAATCTTCTAGAGCAACATGAGATAGGGGCCTACCATTTCCCTGAAGACTTGATAAAACTCTATAGGGAGGCCATCTTCTCTTGGTATATTACCCTTCCCCATTTGATCTACTACACCTTTCAGTTCCTCTAAGGTGAGGTCCCTGTCCAGATAAATGCTATCAAAAGAGGAGACTTTTCTTTCTCTAACTTTAGAGCATTTCCCTCGAGTTATAGCCTTTTATGTTTGATAATCTCCTCCTCTCCTAGCAGCTAGTTAAAGTGTTCTGAAATCGCCTCAAGAATTTTAACCAGGTCTTGAATGCATTTGTCTTCGACTTGAAGAGCCTCTAGGGATTCTTTATCATGTTTTTTCCTCAAGCATTTGAACATATCCTCATTAGCCTTATCTGCTCTTCCCGCCCACCAATCTCGAGTGTAAATGCTGGCCTAGTTGGCTGCTATTTCCGCTTCTCTTCTGAGTTTAGCTTTGACTGTCCTCATTTGCCAACATGGACTTAGGTAGAACAGAATGTGTGTGTAGAGTAGTGGCAAAGCTCCGCTTGTACTTACATGAGACTAGAAATAAACCCTTTTAGAAATCCAATTTGCGTGTTCTACATGTAAGTTCTACATACGATTTCTACATGCAACTCCTACATGTGAGTTCTACATGTAACTCCTACATATGAGTTCTACATGCGAGTTCTACATGCAACTCCTACATGCAAGTTCTACATATGATTTCTATATGCAACTCCTACATGCGAGTTCTACATACAACTTCTATATGCAACTCCTACATGCGAGTTCTACATGCGAGTTCTACATGCAACTCCTACATGCGAGTTCTACATACGACTTCTATATGCAAGTTCTACATGTAGAGAGAGAATTTGTTACAATTCCTACATGCAAAGAGAGAAGCTCTCCAACTTGTATGAATACCCCATAATGGAATGAACCCCACACTCTTTGGGGCATTGTGTTGAGTTCTACTTTGGTATTCCTAGCAATTGTCTCAAGTGTCCATGCTTCCTTGCACTCCATGTCCAATAGCATGTCCTAACCTTGCAACTCCTCCTCCCCTCTCCTCTAACCTTGCAACCCATCCTCTCCCTCTCCTCCTCCCCTCTCCTTCTCCTCCTCCCTCCTCCTCCCTTCTCCTCCTCCTCCCTTCTCCTCCCCCCTCCTCCTCCTCCCTCCTCTCTCTTCTTTCCCCCATACTCTTACGCCTTCTTCCTCTCCCACTCCTATGATCCCCCTAAACCCTTTCTTCCTCAACCTTGGAACTCCTACTAACCCTGGAACCTCTTCTAAACCTTGGAACTCCTTCTAACTCTGGAACCTCCTTCTAAATCTTGGACCTCCTTCTAAGCCTTGAAACTCCTTCTAACCCTAGAACCTCTTCTAAACCCTGCAACTTCCTCCTAAACCTTGCAACCCCAAATGAAGACGAAAGTCTTCATTACCTCAATCATGATGATACACACTCCTTTTACACATGCATGCACTATGTTTGCTTACCACACTTAAGCCTACGCCTGTCACCGGAACATGACTCAAGGTCCTAAGCTACATGTATACTACAAACGACAACCCCAATGTTGACTCTTTCTTACGGCTTCCATAATAAGAGCAGGGTATTCTTAGTATGCAGGGTTTTGAGGCTTTTTGTCACCTATAGATATATTGACACCATTGCTAGGGCTTCTCTTTCTGTGGTGGTATAGTTGATCTCTGCATCATTGAGTTGTTGAATGGCAAAGTAGAATGGGTAGTCTTTCTTATGGTCACCAGGTTGACAAAACACACTCCCAATTGCATACTTAAATACATCAATATGAACATGAAAATCAATATCCCAATTGGGAGATATAAGGATGGGTGCTATGATTAGGTGCCACTTTAAAAGTTAAAAGGCTTCATCGCACTCTTTGGTCCATAAGAATTCCACTAATAATTTATAAAGTGGTCTAGCTATCATGGCATACCGCAATATAAAACTTCTATAATAGCCGGCATGTCCCATAAAGACCTGTACACCTTTGGAATTTGTATGAGGAGGCAATTCCATGATGATTTTGATTTTGTCCATGCCAATGGCAATCCCATGCTGAGAGATGATGTGTCCCAAGACAACTCCATGGGTGACTATGAACTGGCATTTTGTTGGATTTAGGGAGATGCCATACTCCCTGCATTTGATTAGTATTGCTTCAAGACATTTGAAGTGGTCTTGTTTGTTTGAATGGATGCACAAAATCAACAACTGTAAAAGCTTATTCATAAATGACTTGAAAGCTGTGAACGTGACTCGCTGGAATGTGGCCGAGGCATTACAAAGGTCAAATGGCATGACTCTATATGCAAAAATACCCCATTCTGTAGCAAATGTTGTTTTTGATTGGTCTTTAGGAGCAATTTGCACTTGGTTATAGCTACTGAAGCCTTCCAAGAAGCTATATATTTCAGAGCCTGCCACATTTTCCAACACTGTTTCTGTTAAGGGTAGGGGATAGTGATCCCTAACTGTGGCAGCATTCACATTTTTTAAGTTTACGCATATTCTAAGCTTCTTGTTGCGTTTAGGCACAATGGCGATGGGTAAAACCCAATCGGTGTGATTTATCTCGTAGATGAATCCGACATCGAGGAGTTTTTCCAGCTTGTCATAAACCATGGTGCCATGGACTAAGGATTTGTGTGATAAGGTCCACATACCTTAGGGTGAGCACATTCCCTTATAGGTATTGTGTGTACTACCACTTCTAGTGAAATTCCTTCCATCTCTTTGTATGACCATGCTAGGCAGTCGCGGTATTCCATTAGGAGTGCTTTGAGTTTGGTTTCATCTTCTTGTCGAAGCTGTTTCCCAATGAAAACTAGTTTTTCTTCCTCCCCTTCAAGGGTGAGGTTTATTGTGCGTGTTTTTTCCACTCCCTCATAGATTGGAGTTTCTCCAATGCTATCAGTTTCTTGAAATTTAGACTCTTTTAGTTGTCTTGGCATTGCTATTGGCGCACTGCCACTTGTGTAATTCTTGAAGTATTCCAGCACTTCTCAAAGATCGGCCTCTGATGGTGTTGAACTAACCTGACATGTGCCATGTGTACTGGGTGGCATATCCCCACTTCGAAGCCAATCAGCATATTATGAAACTCCCTCCTCGGAAGAGAGTATCGATCGCAGTTATGGCGGGTGGCTAAAAAAGCGGGCATCTTCTCATTCAAGGACCCCAAATCCATTCGGGTGAGATACGTGCGTTATGCGGATGACTCATCGCTAGGAATTGCTGGTTACACGAATTTGGTAAGAGGGATTTAGGACAGGATCACTGAATTCTTATAGAATCAGCTACGATTAGAGGTAGGCATGGTGGCTAGAGTGAAGCATATGGCTTCTAGAGAAGTCACCTTCTTGGGTATGCGTATTAAGGTGCCCCCGATCAAGAATTGGTCTTGAATTTCTCCAAAACGACACGAGTGGTGCCTGAGAGTGAAAATTGTGGCTCGCTATATGGCTGAGATTCATGAGAAGCGGCTCGGGGCAGCTTTCAGGAAGAGAGCTATGACCATGTTGGCGAGAGCTTTACGGAAGGCACTTAAAGACCCCTCGAAGGAGGAATCGGCTAGTTAGCTCTCTTGCCCCCTTCTCCTAGAAACCCGACGTCTCTTTACGGTTGAATTATCTAAGGACGAGGAGGGCAATGCGGGGAAGTGCCTACAGTCTCGGAGGGATACTCTAGAAGGGAGGGAGTAAAACCACAAGGCTGAAGGTCAAGTGGTCACCACGAGACCGGAAGGAGAGGGCCCCAAAGGGGGACGAAAACAAAGTGAGAGGGGAATAAGACGATAGCCTTATTCATACCGGGGAGAAGGTGGGTGCGGCGAGCCTTTGTCGCATTTCGCCTAACCATGGATCCCAAGTATTAGGGAAGTCCTTGAGTTCAATTTTTAATACACTCCCGACGATGATGGGACTGTCTCTGTCAATCGCTCACTGTAGGCAATCGCTCTGAAGCCCCGGCCGCTCTGAAACCTTAGGTGTAATGAAATAACTATCAGTTGGTTAGGGCACATAATTCACGTGACATATGTATGCATTGCGGTTGCCTAGTATCTGAGTATCGGACCCTATGGATTGGCCCTAAATTCTTGCACACCCCCCCCACAAAACATGGTTGTTAGGCTCTTCTTGACTTTCTTTTTCTGAAGTCTCTTAATCGAGCTGCATTCGTACATGTGGCTTATATTTCCGAAACTTCTTACGTTGGGAGCTATGGGGTAACTTTTCCACTGGTAAGGTGTTTCCAAGTAAGGGTTCATTTGCTACACATACTCCTTCTAGTCCCTCAGGGGACCATTCAAGAGGCGGTGGTTCTGATTTTGAGAGAGCTGGCTTTGCAAGGCACAATTTGACGATCCTTGTTTGGACTCATTTAAATTTATTAAAGTGCTCGGCCTTGGCTTTTCTGCAATTTCCTCCAGCTTTCTTGCGAGATCTTTTGCTGTTATTCAACTGTGGAGGTTCAACTTTTGGGAGCTCGACTGCCATTAGGGCATGCAGAATGGCTGTGTCACTATCAAAGATTTGATCTTCAATTTTAGCATTCGCAGCCTCTGTTTCAAGATCCCAAGGAAAATCTGAGTCATCATTGTATAGGTACCTTCTTCAGGTTCATTATTCCACTCGAGGTCAGCCATAAAGAATGGCATCTCTAGATCGATTGGTTCTTCATGTGGGAGTGGAGGATCTACTTATAGTGCCTTAGCATCTATCTGTGAGAAGATGGGGTCTAATGAATGCGAGTTGTCGATGGTTGCCAATGTTTGTATCCAGTTATTGACATTGCTTTGTGAGTCACCCGCTATGGCATGCTGTTGCAGGGGAGCTGATTTGCTTGAGATTGTCATGGAAGATGTGTCATCCAATGCTCTAGGCACAATTGGTTTTATAGCTCCTGGCCGTGGTGTGGACAGGCGCGACTTTGGGCCAGACGCTTACGAACCAAGGCCCTCGGGGGCTTTTTTTTGTTTTTTTTTAAATGTATTTGTTTTTTGTGTGTGTGATGGGTGTGTGTGTGTAAGTGATGGGGGATGCACCTTGTTTGGCCCAAAGTCGCGCTTGCGTGCACCAGGGTCTCTCAGGGGAGTGGTGCTTTTCGGTCTCTCTATGACTGGTCCGTTCTTTTTTAGCTCGTTTACTTTTGGGTTCTTGCTTACGACTCCTTGGTGATTGACTTTGGTCACAAGCTCTACTTCTTGGCATAGCATTACACAGTCATGGTTCTTCGTTCTCTTTGCCGCATTCTTTTTATGCAAATAAGGCACTTAATATAGCTCATTTCTTCTTGCCTTCTCTTCATTTTCTCCGTGACAAATTTTTATATTCCCTTGCGGGCCTTAGCTTGTTTTTCTACTAGTCTACCGCAACTTGTGCCTACATACCTTCCCTAATTCATCGCTTATGTTCCATAGTCAAGATTGCATTGGTAGCTTTTCTTTTTAGGCTTCTAATCTCCCCTTCAAGTCATTGACTTGATGCTAATGCCTATTAAGTATAGTCCAATGTTCATGGATTGAGCCAATAATTTGAATCTTCCCTCCATTGTACAATTCATGTTGTTTAGCATAGTCTTATAAATAATATTAAAGAAAGACATCAGATCTACATACAGTTGCTCTACTAGTACTTGAACCTATTGAGATATCAAGCTCTACTAGTGTTCAGTTTGACAAGGGTTAGTGGAATACTTGTGTATAAATAGTCTCCATCTTCTTTTATGTAGAATATGGCATGTACTTTGAAGACAATATCATAATACACTTTTAACCATCCACCTTCCCCTTCCTCTTTCCCATCCCCCTTCCATATCTCATGTTCATCCCATCCCCTTCCCCTTTCCATTCCCCCATCCACTTTTCTATCTATCCTATCCCATCCCTATCCCCTTCTTCATCTCCTTTCTTCCTCTATTCTCCCTATTTATCCCCTCCCTAGCCTGCCCCATCCTCTTCCCTATCCCATCCCTTCTCTAAACCCACCAATATTGCATAAGCTAGATAGAAGCCAATCAATTATTGAAAACAATAGCCCAAAGCTTTGTTAAGAGTTTGAGCATGAAGTTTCAAGGCAAATCCTCAAATAGTCTATGGAGGGTTGATCTCCAGTCAAAGGGGACTCATACATAAAATAGAGGATATTTAGTTTGATTCAGAGAAATCAATAGATGGCTAATTGAAGAGGTAATTGAAATCCAAGTGAAGCACTCAATCAATGAAATGCAATAAAGAAGGCCCAAAGATAAGCCATCAGGCCAAATATTAATTCATTTAATGAGAGCAAGGGATGCATAGGTTCAAATGACTACAAACAAACTCTATGAGGCGATGGCAGTTAAACTCTTGCATCAAAATAATTATTGGTTCCACATAGCCATATGTTACAAGTTTAAGGCATTGGTTAATTCAAGAATCTACATGGTGATTGTGACAAGCTAAGCCCCAATTTGAAGCTATCATGAACAGCAAGTCAAGAGCCATTCAATTATGGTTTACTTTTGTGCCCTTGATCTAGTAATGGAGTAGAGAATAAAAGCTAGGGGACAAATAGTTTCAAAAGACTACAAAATAATTTCAGTAACAAGCCGAACAAAGGAGCTCTAAGCTCTAAGTGATTCAAAGTGGAGATTTGAATCATTGTGAAGGAATCTTAGGATGGCAATCTAACACAAGGGTTCAAAAGATTACCAAAGTATTGCTCAAATGAGATAAAGCAGAGCATTATGAGACAAAGCGTGATGCCTTATTTTGTTTGTCCATGCGTTAGAGACATTGTTTTGAGACATTGATGCATGGATGTGCGACTGGTTGACATGTGGATACATGGAGCCATGCAAAAAATGGTACTTACCTTCATCACCTGCATGGATCTATGGAGGTTTGAACTACATGGATCTGTGGAGGATTCAACCTACAATCTATTCACTCCAACCCATAAGGCCTAACCAACTACACCATAGCCACAAACCTTATTTTAGGTGTGGTTTCTTTAACTACCTCATAAATACTCTGGTCTAGGGGTGAAAGACAATAGTAGAAAACACCCAAACTAGCCCATATTTGGAATAGTAGATAGTAGCAGAGAACAATCAAAATAACTCCACATATTGTGGGGCAAAGTGGGCCAAAACCACATACGAGATAGCTCCATGAGAGATCCTTCTACCTATAGCAAGGAGTTGGCTTGGATAATATGTAGTGAGCATTAGTTCTACTGACCATCTTTGGCTTGCACTCCTTAGGCCTACATGTGATCGTGTGAGATTCAGTAGGCTCTATGTAAGTGCCTTAGCAAGCCCCCATGGGGGCTTTATATAAAGGATGGATTGGTCTCCCCAACCCCCCACATCCAAATTTTTGGCAGGTCTAAGTGCATATATAGGTATTAGGGCACAAGCCTAGGTTCTCTAATAGGTGTTTTTGACTTTCGTTCTAGCCAAAACAACATAGTTTCATGAACTAGCTCTACAAGGGCATCACTCACATCCATAAAGTGATGCATCGGTAAGCTAGAATGAATGCATCCAATGAGTGTGCGCACTTGGAGATTACAGATAAGGTTTTTCCTCTAAAATCATGTTTTAGTATTCTAATGATCAAGAATGTTTTGTAGAGATATAAAACCTTAGAGTTTGTTGGTAGACAGGGAAAAGGGAATTTTAAGATTGCTGATCTTGGACGTAGTAGAGCCTTTATAGTGCCCTTGAAGAGTTACACTCATGTAAAACCAAGTAATTGTTTGTTAAGTTGTAATGTTTGTGACTCTATGGTACTGACTACCCAAGGTGTTGCTAGGAGCTAACACATTATTCCACTCCCATCGATCAAGTCTGTTGGATGCATTTTCGACAATCGGCAATGGTCCCACATCTTGATGAATTTTCATCTGCCTCCCCTCTATTGGCATGTGCGCGGCCATGGCCGTGAGTAGACCAAGAAAGGGGAGAGGTGCCCCATCCCACCCTCCTAGCCTACGCATTTTTGTAGCCATGTGTAGGCTAAGGATGGCCTTGCTTCCCCATATTTGATGAATCCTTGTATGCAAATGATCGATTTAAATAGTCACATCTCTCTCAAGCACGCACTCTCTCTTCATTTTGCAAGTCCTAATTCTAATGAATAGTATGAACCCAATATTAATGTCCTTGCTCACCTAGCGCCAAGCTTCTTCTACACAATATATAATGTGTTAGATGCAAACTTTCAAATAATCTTTTTCAAGCTGCCATTTGAAAATATATTGTCATGTCTACCTTATCTTGACAATCCAGCTGAGTGGAGAGCTACGAGTTTTTCATAGTATTGGAAGGAATAGAAATGGATGGTGCATCCCAACAACCTAGCAGAGTCAAAAAGCTAAAAATTCTATTTTTTGTTTAAACAAATAACAAGATGGCTTATATTAAAGGGGGGGAGGGATAGTCCCTAAGTAAAAAACCCATTTACATAAATTGGCCTACGGTGGATGTGGTCCAATTGGGAGCTAAATGTGGGTCCAAATGTGGTCCAATTGGGAGCCAAATGCAATGGTGGTCTCCTTGATTGCTAGTCACAAGCTCAAGCTCCTCATCATGCATTGTAGGTTCATTGATTATGTTGTGCTTTTGTGCATGTCTATATTGAAGTTATCGAGTAGTATCATTGCATTGTCTAACTGTGTTCTTTTAAGAAGAATGTTGTGTAGATAGTTAATGAATGTGTTATATTTCATCAAAGGAGGTTTGTATATGTTGTAAATAACCACTTTTGTATTTAGCATGTTTATGGTAAAGGCAGTGATTTCAATTCCTTGTTCTATGTATGTAGTGACCTCTTTTGCAGCAAATCTTTCAGCTACTATTAGCGTGCATTGTCCAGAGTGGAAACAAACAATGTTTGATTTCATGAGGAGTGGTGTCATTCCGATGTCTCCCTTGTACTTGGAGAGTGAACATGTGTTGAGTGATGTTGAAAGTATTGTGAGTGACCCATTTTTTTGAATGTTTGTTGGAGATGTTGTTTTCCAAGGGCTTCTATCAGTGAGCCTTGTCATTATGTTGTGCACATCATTGTCAACATGCAAGTTGTCATTTTGATGTGGTTCCAATAGGTACAAGTTTTCTATCTCTTTGATGTGTGATAGAGCTATATAGGCCAAGCCGTGTGTGTGCACCCCTTTTGGTGAGAATGCAAGTTTGTGCAATGTAAGCCCTTGTGCTCTATGAATGGTTCTTATAGCGGCTCGTTCAATGGGAAATTGCTCGAGTAAGAATGTTCATTCTAGATGGCCCAATTTGCACTTCTTTTGTGATTCTTTATATTGGTGTCCAATTGTTGTTGATGCGATACTCAAAAGTGGCTCTATTATCTGACCTTAACAACATCCCTCCTTCTTTGGAAGGGAACAAAATCCATACTATGTCCTTTCCATATGTGTTGAAGACCCCATGAAAACTCCATCAGCTCCATTAACTAGCTCGCCATCTTGTTGGTGTTCTTGAACATAGTTCAACATGCATTCCTTCTTTTATAGTGATCATAGTACACAAGCCGCAAGTGGCTTTTGGATTGTCTAATATTTTCTTCTTGTTGTATTCCCCTTGTGAGAAGTGGTCTTGTGCCTTGAATATGTGCATCCGGCCTGTGTAGAATTGAAGGACACGGTTGTTGTGTCGGTGCATCTCAGAGTGTGTAGTATAGATGCGACATGGTGTGGTGGTCCTTGGCTATAGGATGAAAACATGTCTTATTTATGTAATCTATGTCATGAATTGTGTGGGTGCATTTCCTGAACAAGTTCAGTGTAGCAATGAACCTGTTATTATTTTGTTGCATCATCATTTTTAGCTCAAAGCAATTCAGCTTTGTATGCCAATATGTGTCCTCCATGCATTCCAAGTCATTTTCATCAACTTTGAAGACCCAACAATCGTTCACTAGCTTAGCCTGGTAGAAGTCACCACATGTGATTAGTACTTTGATGGACTTAAAAAATAGATTAGTAATGTTTTGGGCAAATTCTAGTGATTTGTGCATCAACTCCCATTTCACTATGTCCAAATATGTCAATTGATGTTGCCAACTGCCCTTGGAGAGCCAAAGTACAAGTAGGGAAATTTAATTCTTCGCTATACACATCCTTGAAGACCCCCAAAGGCTTCTGGATTTCAGAGGGGGCAGCAAAGGTGGCTTGGGCCTCAAAATCAATGACTTGCTCCACACTAATCAAGCTATGCACCAGAGTGTTTATCTCAACCTCATCCTCAACTTTCAGGTTCTTGTTGTCTTTGTTTTCTCGCTTACAATTTCGATCTTGTGATGATGCTACTCTCAAGAATTGTTTGTACCAATCATTGTTTATGAAAACTTTGTTGGCTTTGTACAATGGTGTGGCCATGATGGCATTTAGTCATCTCATAAGAGTGTATGGGTGAACCTTTCCAATTGCAAAAGTAGTTTTGTATTCCATTCTCTTTTTTATTCCTACGATTATCAAGTGATCATCATCTATGAATCGAGGCAACACACGGTGTATCTTGTTCGTGTTAGCGAGGACATTCACAATGCTTTTTGTGACTCCTAGTTGCCCTTTGAAAGCCAAATCCTAGATCTGTGTAAACGCTAACCATGGAGCCAGGAGACTATGAACTTTCCCTTCAAAGATGCCATTGAAATCAGCTCTTTTGCTACTACTGATCCAATTGAACACTACTTTTGTAAGGTAGACACTTTGCTCCTTGAAGACCATTCTCTCACATGAGAAGCAGTCATATGAAGGAGTGACCTTTACATCTTTCATGTAGGCCTTCACAAATTTCGAAGAACATGCAAACATGGTTTTATTTCTCTCATCGCTAATGTTCTCATCGATTAGAGCTATTTTTCTTTGAATTGACAGTCATGCTATTACGGTCGACTTTCGGTCATCATCCATGTGCATTGCCTCAAATGTTGTGTGTCTGTACTGCTTTCCTAAAGTGCTTCTTTTGAGCCTTGCAACCTTGCACTTCATCGTGAATAGCGTTATATGTATGATGGGTAGTTTGTAGCCAATTACGAAACTATTTTTGGGGCCATTTTGGGGCTGCGACGTGATGTGCTTCATGGTGCGTGCCCCGTGACAGGTGGCAAAGCTACAGCAAAAGGCTGCATGATAATAATTGATCAGGAGGCATAGGCCAAAGACTGGTGCAGAGATGCCACGTGTCAAGCTATGCAGTGTTCTAAACAAATAGATTGCATCGCATTATTATGACAATGCGCCCTCATGAACGTCGAAAAAATTTTCGGCGAGAGCGCGGGTCCGTGCAATTTCTTTCATCGTTGTTTAACATTGCTACAGAAGGAGTTGTTGCAAGTATTGCTCCATGTTTGCAAACCATTGCTTCCTCTTCTTATGACATTGTTTGGGCCTTGCATAAGTAAACATTCACTATGCGAGTCAAAGAAAGATGTGAATGCCATGAACATGAGACATTTGAGCTCCTTATGGAGTGAAATACATTCACAAGATGAATGGACTTCAAAGAATGTGATAGGTGCTTATTTGCATGGGTGGAAGCCCCCTAGCTTCTAGGTCATTTCATTGTAACAAAGGTGCGACGTTCACGGATGGATTGAAAGTAATGTGCAATAGCAATGTCATATTTTCTTGAAGGGCACTTGGGTGCTTGATTTCTTCCATGGGTGAAGTATCTGCCCTTGCGGCCCTTCTTGTTTCACGAAGGCTTCGACGTTCATGAAAGGATGACACAACAATGTTAGAGTTTGCATCTTTGCCATTTTCAGGGATGCAGGATATCCCATGCATTCCTGTGTACTGCTGTGTGTAGGCTTGGTATTACAAATTCTAGTGGGACCACAGCTTCAAGGCCATACACCAATTGAAAAGGTGTATTCACTGTACTGACTTTGAGTGTGGTTCAGTATGCGCATAAGGTTGCATTTAGTTTATCTGCCCAATTAGAACGTTGTGTTTCCACTACCTTGGTGAGGATAATGCATAATATTTTGTTGGTGGATTCGGCCTGTCCATTCCCTTGGGGGTAGTAGGGTGTGCTTTTTCTATGGATTACCATAAAGCAGACAAGAGTTCTTGGATAACCTCATTGACAAAATGCGTGCCCCTATTCGACACAATTTCAATGGGGCATCTGAATCGGGTGATCACATTCTCGTATAAGAATGTTGCTGTGCTTCTGGCATCTGCCTTTTTGACTTTGCTTTAGCTTCAAGCCATTTGGTAAAGTAATCAGTAGCCACAATGATGTAGCATGCCTATGTTCCCTTCACTGTTGCTGCCGCTGGATGGATGGGACCCACAAAATCAATCCCCCATTTTTCAAATGGTTTTTGTGCAAAGTCCTTGAGTTGTGGTTTAGTAGTCCGTTGGCATACATCACAGCTTTTGACATATTCGCCACCAATAGCCTATGAGGAGGACTTTTCTTGCTGTGGCTTCCCCTTGGAAGTGTCCTCCTGCAATGCCTTCATGGACTTCACTAAGGATTGGCATGATCTCATGAGGCATTACACATCTTCTTAAAACTTGGTCCTTGATCATCTTATATAGTTGTCCTGCAATGAGTTGATAGGGTGCACCTTTTAAAATTAGTTTTCTGGCATCACTGCTTTCATTTCAGGGGGTGGTCTTCCTGCCATTAAGTACCCAATGATCTCTGCACACCAATCTAGAACAGCATCTATCTGAAATAGTGCGGCATCTGGCAAGTCATCTTCTACTCCAGTGGCTTCTTCTCCCAACTTGACATGAGACATGTGATCGGCAATGTAGTGTTGGGCACCTGTGTAGACCACTATTTTGAAGTTGAATTCTTGCAGTAGCAAGAGGAGCCATTTGGTTATTCTTCCTATTGTACATGGATGGTTCACAAGATAAAGCAATGCTTGATAGTTGGTGTAGAAGACAAAGTCATTTGGCAATAGATAGTGTCAAAATTTCTTAAAACTATACACCATTGCTAGGGCTTCTCTTTCTGTGGTGGTATAGTTGATCTCTGCCTCATTGAGTTGTCGCACGACTGGCAAAGTAGAATCGGTAGTCTTTCTTATGTTCACTAGGTTGGCAAAGCACAGTCCCAATTGCATACTTGGAGCCATCAGTATGAACATGAAAATCAATATCCCAGTTGGGAGATATAAGGATGGGTGCTGTGATTAGGTACCACTTTAAAAGCTCAAAGGCTTGGTCGCACCCTTCTGTCCATAAGAATTGCACTCATAATTTGTAAAGTGGTCTAGTTATCATGGCATACCACAAGATATATCTTCTATAATAGCTGCCATGTCCCATAAAGACCTGTACACCTTTGGAATTTGTAGGAGGAGGCAATTCCATGATGATTTTGATTTTGTCCATGTCAGTTGCAATCCCATGTTGAGAAATAATGTGTCCCAAAACAACTCCGTGGGTGACCATGAACTGGTATTTTGTTGGATTTAGGGAGATGTCATACTCCATGCATTTGATTAGAACTACTTCAAGACATTTTAAGTGGTCTTTTTTCGAGTGGATGCACAAATCATCCAAAAACGCCTATATAAATTTATTCTAAAATGACATGAAAGTTGTAAACATGACTCTCTAGAATGTGGCGGGGGCATTACAAAGGCCAAATGGCATGACTCTATAGGCAAATATACCCCATTCTATAGCAAATGCTATTTTTGATTGGTCACCAGGAGCAATTTGCACTTATCATAGCCACTAAAGCCATCCAAAGCTGTATATCTCTGATCTAGCCACCTTTTCCAACACTGTTTCTATTAAGAGTAGGGGATAGTGATCCCTTATTGTTGCGGCATTCACATTCTTTAAGTTAACACATATTCTTAGCTTCTTGTTGCATTTAGACACGATGACAATGGGTGAAACCCAATTAGTGTGCTCTATCTCATATATGAATCCAACATCTAAGAGTTTTTCCAGTTCGTCATAGACCATGGTGCCATATTTTGCATTTGTTTGATAAGGTCCACATACCTTAGGGTGGGCACCTTCCCTATTACTTCTGGTGAAATTCCCTTCATTTTCTTGTATGACTATGCTAGGGAGTCTCAATATTCCATTAGGAGTGCTTTGAGCTTTGTTTCATCTTCCTATGTAAGCTGTTTCCCAATGAATACCAATTTTTCTTCCTCCCCTTCAAGGGCAAGGTTTATTGTGAGAGTTTTGGCCAGTCCCTCATAGATTGGAGTCTCTCCAATGTTATTAGTCTTGGCATTGCTATGGGGAAACTCCCACAAGTGTAGTTCTTGAAATACTGTGGTACTTAAGAAGTCTCATTATCAAGCTTCATCCGCACATGTGGCTTAAACTTTCGAAACTTCTTACATTGGGAACTCTGGGGTAACTTTTTCATTGGCAAAGTATTCCCAAGCAAGGGTTCATTTGCTGTGCATACTCCTTCAAGTCCATCAAGGGACCATTAAAGAGGAGGTGGCTCAGATTTTGGGGGAGCTGGCTTGGTAAGATACGGCTCGATGATCCTAGTTTGGACTCGTTCGAACTCATTGAAGTTTTCAGTCCCCAGCAACGGCGCCAAATGTTGTCTCTTTCCCATGGCTTCTACAGGAAGAGCAGGGTATTCTCAGTATCAGTCAGGCATCACACTAAAGGGTAATATTCTCTCTACTTGAGTCGAGGGATCAAAAGTGATGGTATAATCCGTTGTCACCCTGTCATTTCTAGTAATCATAGGGTACACAGAGAAGTTTGTTATTCTAATGCAATCACCTACTTTCAAGTGCTTCGCAAACTCACTGTAATACAACTCATCGATATGCAGTATTATGAAATCGAGCCCAACTCTATCTATAAGGTCTACTTTGAGGCATTTTCGGTAGTTGACATTCGACAACATGTACGTGCTGTACTTATTAAGCACCTTTCCATCGAATGTGCAATTCTTGATCGTTAGATCGATCTCGAATACATGCAGGGTTTTCACTATTGGTTCTTCCTTTTCCTCACCTGGCCAACTATCTGGTTCATGCAAGGCTGGGACGTTTATTGGTTATAAATAAGAAGGATACTCCTCCTTGCATTCAACTACTCTAGGATTCTTATCATCGTGACATAGGCTTTCGGATGACTTTCTATTGGGAGAGGACCTATTGTTTGGAATTGTTTTCATAGTGGGAGGTGGCAGGCAATTCAAAAGAGATGCAACTCCATTGATAAGAGAAGCACTTGTGGCGTGATTTTTCACGGGGGAGGTTTTAGTTACAAAGCAAGTTGTTTCTATTTCCCTCTGGAACAATAGCATCTAGTACAAAAAAATATTTTATGTTATTGAAATTTCATTTATTCGGGTGATTAAAATTTAATAGTTTGTCATGTTACAAAGTTGAAGGGTAAATTGCCAATATGGGGGCTTCCTATTCAAATATTGATGAACAATGTAGGGAAAGCTCATAAAAAAGCTCCTAGCACCACACTATATAGTGTACTCACCATTCATTTCGGTTTTACTTGTTTCTCCCATTCATTTTCAATCAGGTCTGCACACATCAACTGTATTGAAGTGAAAAAATAGTTTTCTTCTTAAGTGTTGCAAAAGGAATCAAGAGGGAAATGTTCATCCAAAGAATGTGGGGGACTTCCACCTATATGTAAATGCATCGAAAGTAGATGACTCAGCAAAGACTTGGCAATCGCAATGAACTTGTGTTCTTTCAACTGTCCAACAAGCATTCGAATGCAGTCCACAATAATTTTGAATAGTGTTGCTACCGACCAGACATCCGAGCAGATTGCACACAACCAAATCACAGTTTTCCTCTTCACACTGAACATAATGTCCTTTCACCGAACCGGACAGAGCAACTGATTGTTAAACGTTGCCTTGGCGTTTACAAATAACACCCAAGAACATCACGAAACCCACTTGTCACAATGTCCATATAGCACATGACCCTGTTTGTTTTCGTGCACAATAAGACATACGCCCAATCGTCTTGCTTAACAATAGGGACTATTCAAAGAATCAAAGTCTCACATTCTTCCTTTGGATATAGCAACCGGACAAGGTTGTGTGCAACCAAATCCCCTCGAGCCCATTTCACATTTGACAACATCTCCTGCTAACGAATCACAAAGACAAAGGAATTGTGAGACTCTCCGTTGGGATCTATGAGCCACACCGCATGATGAAAGTCATTTGTTGACAAAGACTATCAGCAATCCACCTAAAATGAATTGGAGTAGACCCGACAATGACAGATACAACTTCAATACCACCACAGTCCACGTAGCAACTGTATCACTCACAAAAACAGTCCAAGTGAATCAAACACCCACACACATCCGCTTAGACCATCTGCACCCATTGCATGCGACATGCAATCCAACCATACAGAGCTCATAATCAACAAACATGACCACCAGCACTCAAACATCTACCTTTGCATTCCACCATCACAATATCGACTTGAGACACGAGAAGAACATACTGAAACCAAAACAACTAACGCTGAACTATCCAACACCTGCATTTATACACAAGTGCAACCTCTACATTGTATCAGAGCAGATAAACATCTGCCTGATATGATAGCTCTTGAATCCATTCGATTTAGCCTCATCAATAGAGGAAGCCAAGAATGGCTCCTTTGATGAGCGAGGCTTCCTATCTATATCTTGCAAGCTTCAAACTTCATGCAATTTCCGCCACTGTGAAGCAACATCCGTGTCGAAATTCATGCAATCTCCGCCTTGAAGTAGCATCCGTGTCAATGATCCACGATACCCCCAACCTGCAATCTCTTCGTTCGTCGAGAATTGAGGGAGTTAAGGCCTACACCACCCTTTCGTGGCATCAATCCACCAGGATTCGCCCGTTCATCATTGTGTCGCTCTGATTGTCCTCACACGTAACCCACAGTCCCGCAAAAAACAACCTTCTCCACTCTCCTCACCACACTCAGCCCACAACCCCAACACAAAACGCCACAAAAACATTTACAACCTAAACTAGAAGACAAAAGTACAAACCTTAATCTACAACACCAAAAGAGCGCAAAGAGTACCAACACACTCTAACCACGCTCTAACCCTTTAATTATCCGTACTTGCAACAGGAGTTGATTTTCAACGTTAGGGCGATCCATTTTCTACGTGTTCGTTTTGTAAGTTCTTGACAAGGGAATTTCGCCGAAACTTCTCCCTGTTTTTGATGAAATCGTGCTGAAGCTCGCACCCTATTGGTCTCCTTTTTCCGACTTAGCTTTTCTGCCCTTCTTTTCTGTGAATCTCTCCCCCAACCCTAGCGTTTTTTCATATCCCTTTGCGATTGCCAGCGGGCCGAGCCTTCAACGTTAGGCCAAGATGAGGATTATGATCAAGGGTGGCGTCTGGAAGAACACAGAGGATGAGATTCTGAAGGCTGCTGTGATGAAGTACGGGAAAAATCAGTGGGCTCGGATTTCTTCTCTATTAGTCCGTAAGTCAGCAAAGCAGTGCAAGGCTCGTTGGTATGAATGGTTGGATCCTTCCATAAAAAAGGTACGAGGTTTTTCCGTAACGAAAATTGAATCCTTGCGCTTTCGCTTTCGCTTTATGTATTCACCTTTATCATCATCTTTGCAGACGGAATGGACTCGAGAGGAGGATGAGAAGCTATTGCATCTTGCAAAGTTGATGCCGACACAGTGGAGAACTATAGCTCCCATCGTCGGCCGGACACCTGCGCAATGTCTAGAGCGTTATGAGAAGTTACTCGATGCGGCCTGTGCCAAGGACGAGAATTACGAACCCGCAGATGATCCTAGGAAGCTTCGACCTGGAGAAATCGATCCAAACCCAGAATCCAAACCCGCCCGCCCGGATCCTGTTGATATGGATGAAGATGAGAAAGAAATGCTGTCAGAAGCCAGGGCAAGGTTGGCAAATACACGTGGGAAGAAAGCAAAAAGGAAAGCCCGGGAAAAGCAGCTGGAAGAAGCTAGGAGGCTTGCATCTCTGCAGAAACGTCGGGAGCTCAAAGCTGCTGGCATTGAGGTCAGGCACAGGAGGAGGAAACAGAAAGGGATTGACTACAATGCTGAAATTCCTTTCGAGAAAAAACCGCCTCCAGGCTTTTTTGAGGTTTCACAAGAGGAAAGGCCGATCGAGGAACCTCAGTTTCCGACGACAATTGAGGAGTTGGAGGGGAAAAGGCGAGTGGACATAGAGGCACAGTTAAGAAAACAGGATGTTGCACGGAACAAAATCGCTCAACGTCGGGATACACCTGCTGCTGTCATGCAAGTCAACAAGCTGAACGATCCTGAAGCTGTTCGCAAAAGATCTAAACTAATGCTTCCTCCTCCTCAGATTTCAGATCGTGAACTGGAAGAGATAGCAAAGATGGGTTATGCAAGTGACCTACTTCTGGGGGAAGACGAGGGTGGGGAGGGTAGTGGAGCTACCCGCGCATTGCTCGCAAGCTATGGCCAAACTCCTAGGTTGGGTATGACCCCGCTTAGAACTCCTCAGAGGACACCCGGAGGGAAGGGGGATGCCATTATGATGGAGGCTGAGAATCTTGCCCGGCTAAGAGAAACGCAAACGCCTCTTCTAGGAGGTGAGAACCCAGAGCTGCATCCGTCTGATTTTTCGGGAGTGACCCCAAAGAAGAAGGAGATTCAAACTCCTAATCCAATTGCCACACCGATGCTGACACCTTCTGGTGGCGTGGGCTTAACACCTTTGAATAGAGTGACCACTCCTCACAAGGATGGGATTTCCTACGGAGTCACTCCTAAGGGCACACCCATACGTGATGAACTCAATATAAATGAAGGAATGGAAACGCCATACGATAGTATAAAAGCAGAAAAGGCAAGGCAAGCGGAGATAAGGAGAGGTCTAAGGGCAGGGCTGGGTGATCTTCCTGCTCCAAAGAATGAGTATCAGATTGTGGTTCCTGATTTGCTTCCAGAGGAACCAGATGCTGTGGAAGAAATGGAAGAGGACATGTCAGACAAACTTGCAAGGGAAAGAGCAGAGGAAGCAGCAAAACAAGCTGCTCTTTTGCGGAAGAGATCCAAAGTTCTCCAAAGAGACCTTCCAAGACCTCCACAAACCTCGTTGGAATGGTTGAGGAGCTCTTTAGTCTATGGTGAAGATGGCAAAAGTGCTCCCATGCCCACAACTGTGATAGAACAAGCGGATGAATTAGTGAGAAAGGAGTTGGTGGTCCTCCTAGAGCATGACAATGCAAAGTACCCGATGGAAGAGCTCTCTGCAAAAGAGAAGAAGAAGGGTAGCAAGAATATTCCTAATGGCAAAGCCCAGATCGCTATCCCCCAGATTGAAGACATAGAGGAAGAACGGATAAATGAGGTTCTCTTTCTGAAGCAGCCTTCTCCCTTGGTCTTTGCGATCTGATACAAAGTGTTTTATGAATCTTCACTGTGTTCCTATGTGTTGTCTTTATTTTTGAATTCTTAGAATGGCTTTGCAGTAGATCTTGGCAGTATCTATAAAGAGCACCTTTGTGCTTAAGAGAGTAGTGTCAATGCATGTTCTATTTTGATAGTTAATCACAAGTTTTTAAATTCTCCAAGGTTTAATAAACCAGAAGCTGATGCGTACTTCAAAATGGTGGGAACAGAGTAGGAAAAAGTTGAAATTATCCTTTTATTGAAAGAGTTTTGAATAGTAAGATCCAAGAATCGAAAATGTTCCTATTTCTAGAAGCAGTTTAGTTTTATCTATAGAATCTAGGTTACAGGATGTATGTGTGAGAGCATCTGTTTATACTCTAGTCTACACCCACCGTGGGGCATTGAGGACGTCAGTGGGGATGTCATAGTAGCTAGTCCCTGGCACCTGCCATGCGTGATGGAATTCTTTTCAACCTTATGAGTGACAATCATGAGATTGAAATTGCACTATATGTTTTGTTTTTAGAGAATGAGTTTGGGCCTGTTCCTGGATTCATCTAGATATGTAAAGATTAGAGGTTTCTAGTTCTGTGGAGTTTGTCGATTTGATTTAGTCGCAACTTTGCTGTACTTTTTGTTTGAGCTTTCTTTATTTGTCTATTCAGCCCCTTCTCTTTCTTTTCTTGCTTAAAGCCTTAAAACCTTGCTAGAGGATAGCACTTTAGCAAGGACCTTGAATTGGGTTGTGTGATTTTCCATATCAATTTTGCTCTAAAAAAATATTTGCTAGCTACAGCCATATTTTTCCATATGAGTGTGATTCGATTGCCCCCCTTCCTTTCTTTTAGTTGCAATTTTTGTGAAAGCCACTCTCTCTCTCACAAACACACACACATACACGCACACACGCACGCACATTTCTTGCTCGTAGTAAACCAAAGGTAGTGCCCATGAGCATTCTGAACTTGAACGTTTTGATGATGGGGATATTTGTATTTTCTTCTTCAGCTTTCCCAGCATGAGCTAGTATTAATGATAGACCCCTAGTTTATGACCCCAAGGTCATAGCATGAGCTAGCATTAATGATGGAGCTACATCCAACAGAAGGACCCTTTAAACGGGGTTGGCTAGTACTTTAATTGAAGTGTGCGTCAGGTTAAATTAAGCTACATGCAAACAAGAGTAGCTTGGCAGTCAACAAAGTGGTTTGCTGCTGTTCTGGCCTGTTTTGGGAGAGCCAGAAAGGTTCTGGACAGAAGCAGGAGGTACGAATTTAGAAGTACCTGGAATAGTGTGCTCATGCATGCCTTGCATGTGACTGTATATTTGGGAGCCTTACATGCAGATGCATGCTATTAACTCATTGCATGCAGGTCTTTCCCTTGATTAGCAAGAATTTACTAAATTGGGTTTGATTCATGCTTGAATTAAATTTGCATGCGGGTGTGCATAGAGACCTTCACGATTGCACGTAAGCTTGACTTCACTCTATGCCTTTACTTATACCACACTTCAGTGAGGGCTAACTTTAGACCCATGATCAAGGATGACCAACATGAGTAGTGATGCATGCTACTTTTCAGCCAAATATAGCTGGTGTCCGACCAACTTTATCAGCAACTCGTCTGTCTCTTGCTGTTCATACATTGGCAGCCTACTTGTGCCCTCTCCTACTCATCCACTTGATCTAGTGCCTTGCCTGTCTACATTTCTTGCACCTGATTATTGTGCTAGCACTAGGTATTTCGGTACTTCTTGTGCTAGCACTAGTTATTTTTGTGCTTCTTGTGGTTCATTTTCTGCCTCAAACCTCACCACATGTCCTCTTTCCAATATTTCTTTTTAACCCTGTACTAGCCTCAATTTTCCATCTTCATGCCCTCTTCTTCGTATGCTCCATAGGTGCCTATGGAGGGTTTGTAATATGATGAAGCACCCCCTTACGAGCCACCTTTGCCTGAGTCATCCATATTGCAGATTATGTCAAAGGTCACTTATATGAGCCAGATGGTTACACCCAGCAATTTAACCCATGTGGGCAATACAAAAGAAACTGCCTCCTTCGCTACATTGGTATCAGAGCACTGTTTTCTGGCACTTTGCGCCCCCCTTTCTGTTAGAAATCGAGCAACAGAGGGGATGATAGAATAGCCCAGGAGCTCACACAATGTGGTGTGGGGTGTGGAATCACAAACTTCTTAAACTTATGTGCATAGGATAGAAGTGCAGACTCATCAATAGACAATGAACCAGCCAGATATAGAAGACACCAAAATTATATATTTCTGTCCAAAGATATGGACACATTACAAAAGAGAGAGATCCAGAGTCCCACCAATGGTGTGGTCCTCTGATCTTACCACAAGGTCCTTCTCCTATCTGCCAGTTATCTCTAGACTCGAGCCCACGTGCTCCACCTCGAGCATAAGTAGACTTTCCGTTCAAAGATCTCAGCCCTAATAGACAGCCTAGGCTTCAGCCCCAAGTGAGTTCAGTCTGCAGCAACTCTGGCCCTGCTTTGCCTCCTGGATGTAGGCCAAAACTCCTGCTGCTTCTATGCTTGCTGACTTGCTGGATGAATTGTTATTTCCTTGTTTGTATAGGACGTATTTGAGAAAGGGAAGTTGTTGCGTTTCAATCATGTATTGAGTCCTTTCGTGGCGGCAGATGTGAAGGCACATAACCCTCATACTATTGAGTGGGCAGCCCAGCTTGCAGAAGTATTTGAGCCAAAATATTATAGCAAGTATAAGATTGTAATGGGCAGCATGCATGGTACTGCGCATGAGGCTGAGAAGAAGCCTAAGTTGGGTCATTGGAATGATAGGAAATATGCAGCAGCACCCTTTCCACGGTCTCCTACTGTTTTAGGGAGTAAGATGCCCTATGCTAAGCCATATAGGCCATCAGATGCCAAGCCAAGAACCACGCCTACTGCTAGAAATGAAAAATCAGCTATTCAGCAGTATATCAGGCCCATAATGGACAGTAGGAAGAAGTGTGGGGATAAATGGACCCTTGAGCATCGGGTAAGATGTGGAACATTGGTTTGCCACAGAGTCCTTGGATCGCTCTCATGATGAGATAGCAATAATACATGATTGGGATGAGCTCCCGACACTGGAGCCCCGAAGGGAACTGATTTTCCTTTTGATCCGGGTGGTGCTACTGATCTGCGATTTCGTAAGCGTACATCTTTTTTTGTGGAGCATCGGGTTGCTATGCCTTTTCATGCACGTGAGGATACGAGTGGTAATGCTCTTGTGGACGAAGAGGAAATTCATTGGGATGCCCAGCCATGTCCCTTCATGCTTTGACGGGTGCCAAAAGTGCCCAAACTATCAGATTGAAAGGGATGATTAATGGCAGGACTGTTCACGTGTTGATGGACAGCGGTAGCACTCTGGGACTGATTGCTATTGAAATAGATCATGGGCTAAGAGTAGAGTGGCAAATAGACAGCTTATGATCAGCAGATATGTTTGTCAGGATGCAAGAATCAAGTTCTCTGATGATTATGAATTTGCAGGTGATCTCTTGGCATTGGATGTGGGCCCAATAGATCCTGTCCTGGGCTGTGATTGGTTGAAACCATTGGGCAAAATCAGCATGGACTTAAAATGCTTTGTCACTTAGCTTTGTCCACAGGGGTAGATTTGTAATATTGCATGGTATTGCAACCCCAGGTCATTTCAGCAAGGCAGCTGGCCAAAGGGCTCAAGAGGGACTGTACCATCTATGCGTTGAATGTGTTGCCCTCAAGGAGAGGTGTTGGATCATGCCATAGTCCTAGACATGGTTGGATAGATATGCGTTTCTAAAGGTTAGAAACGTTAGAAACCTGCCTTAAAATTTAGGGCTTTTGCCCAAAAATTGCACCTTGGGTAAGGTGGACAGCCGCACATCTTACGGCGCCATTTCCAACACCTCGATCTGCTCAACACTTGAAGTCTGCGATCTCGTGTGTTGATCTTGGAGACCTGTGTGCTTTCTGCCTGCCCTCAGCAAAGTTTTGAGTACTTGCCTTGGATTTTGTATATTGTATGATGTATCATGTATGTTCAAGTAATAACTGCAATGTGCATGGGCCATGGCACATGCAGCATGATGGATCTCAGTATCTACTATAAATTACTAATAACTAATAAGATATATATATATATACATATATATAAGATTTATTTATTTATTTGTTTCTAAAGTTTAGGTACTCGACCCTAAAACGTACCTAACGTTTCATACCTGACGTTTCTGACAACCATGGTCCTAGAGATGAGTAGCAAGCCAATTAATAAGGCCCCGTACCGTCTTTCTAAGGTAGAAGTGGCAAGACATGTGCGAGAATTGCTTGAGAAGAATTTTATCTCTCATAGCACTTCTCCTTTTGCGTCCCCAGTACTCTTGGTAAAGAAACAAGATGAATTTCATTCATGTGGCTTGCCGCGAGAGAGAGAGAGAGAGAGAGAGAGAGAGAGGTCTGCGGGAGGCCTATGGCCTATGGAACAAAGAGCAGAGAAAAAGCGAACTCATACAAGCCTCAGTACGCTGATGCAAAGGGTGCGCTAGGGCCTTTGCTGAGTACTAATCTATTCCTAATCATAATCATAATTATAATTAGTCTATCCAAATACAAACTGAGACAAGTTCGTCTCGAAGCTGGGACTCAGAAAACCGAAGCCCGGCTGGTACAGTGATGGCTCTCTGATGAGCTGTGAAGTTATCTCGTATCTACGTGTGTCGGGTTGTCTCGCATTGCGGTGGTGGGGGATGCGGGCTCCTCGATTTGTGAACTCTTTGGGCTATGTTCAGAGTGACTCCTCGTCTCTGTCGGTCACCTCTGAGGAGTGCGCTGATAGGTCGGACGTGAATAGAATGTACTCTGGGTACTGTTGGTATTGCAATGGTGCGTTGCCCTATCAGCTAGATTTAGATGCTCGTTTGGGAGAGACTAAAATGAAATCGTTTAGACTTCATAAGCAGTTGTAGCTTGAATGAAGAGATTTTGGACTACTTTTGATTAGCCTTCTCCTTTAGTGCTATGGCTGAGTCTGCCCTTCACCTCCGAAGTGCCGACAAAAACTCAGTATGTGTGGGTGTGTGGATTTGTATGTGTGAGAGCATGTTTTTATACCATGTTGGGCGCCGATGATGTCGATGGGGATGTCATAGTAGCTAGTCCTGGCTATGCATGATGGAGTTTATGGTTTTCAATCTTATACTGCACTATGTTGTTCTATCAGAGGATGAGTTTGGGAATGTTCTTGGATTCATCTATATGTACTCGGGGTACTCTCTGTCTCGCGTGAGGTCTTTGTGTCCCTCTCACGGTGGTATTGTGTCGGTTGCTAATCGAGGTTGTTCTCATGTCGGCTAGCTCCTCCTCCTCAACTCCACTGTGTCTGGGGCTGACTCAAATGTATAGAAGTTTGTGATGCGTCACTGTGCCGTGTCAGCCTCTATGTCTTGCAATGTGGCACCTGGCTATCCCCTGCTGCTCTCATTTGTCGTAGTAGTGTCTCCTTGTGCCGGCGAGAGAGTGTATCACGAGGACGTGAAATTATGGGACTTTTGCTTCAGCCTAGTGAGGCTTGCATGAGTTTGCTTTTCTGTGTACTTTGTCCCATAGGCCTTTGAGGCGTCTTGTGGACGCTAATACATCTCTCTCTCTCTCTCTCTCTCTCTCTCTCTTGCTCTGTGTGTCACGAGGACGGGAAATTATGGACTTTTGATTTGCGACTCTCGTAATAGGCCATGTGTGCGGGACTGCGGGACTTGGGGAATTAAAATTCCCTAGTGGGCCCTTAGGAATTGTGAGTGTGCGCACAGTTACTAGGCAATTAATTCCTAGGGCCAAAGTGTGCAACGGGGGGCCAAAAGAGTGGTGCAATGAAAAATTGCTATTATTAGCACAGGGGCCTTCTTTTGGATCTAGAAGGCCACAAACAGCCCCAGAAGGAGCCAGAGCAGATTTTGAGGTTTGCCAGAGCCTGTTAGAGCTGCCAGAGGAATTCACCACCTGCCAGAGCTTGCCAGGAGTTGCCAGGGAGCGTCGCCACCTGCTAGGAGCTACCCAGGAGCCTGCCTGGTGATTTCGCAATTGACCAAGAGCCTGTCTGAGGATTTCGCAATAGAGTTGCTATAGGTGTCGTGATCTGCCTTCAGGCTGTCCAGGAGCTGCTATCAGGTGCTGCGAATTGTTTATGGCTGAACAGGACCTGTCTACAGAGATTTCGACCTATTTTCTGCTTGCTTTTTGGGCTGTTGTTGCTGGTTTTGCTGTTCTCCAGGCTTGGAAGACTTCTCCTAAGCTGTTTCTAGGCCAGGCCAGAGCTGGATCTACTGTTTCTCGCTGGATTTAGGGTTTTCCAGCCCCGGTGACCTGTTTTCAAAGGATTCTTGGCGAAGGAAGGCTTCTCTTTGCCTGCTTTTGCCGTTTTTGGACTTGTTGTAGGCTGGTTATTGCATTTGGAATTGATTCCTCGCGGGGAAGGTGGGTTTATGCAGTGGTTTGTGACCATGAAGGCTCCTTTCGACTTGTTTTGGGATAGCGATTTGGTTTGATTGCACCAGAATCTGGCTGTGTGAGAGCTGTCTTGCAGTTGTGCAGCCATGTCTGGCTGGTTTGGCACTTGGTTGTGCAATTGCAGGTGTGGCACAGACAGTGGGTGCTTTTGGGGTCTCTGCTGCATGCTTCAGTTGGCTGAGGACATAGGGTTGTCTAGTAATTGGATGCCATTTCAACATTTGGAGTTGAGCAGGGAATTACAGGGTGGGCTAGACGGGGAGTCTGCAAGAGAGCAGTAGGGGATGGCCAAACCACCACAGGACATAGAGGATGACCGGGCATAGCGACGTGTCACAGACTTCTATACATTTGAGTCAGCCCCAGGACACAATGGAGTGGAGGAGAAGGAGCTAGCCGACATGAGAGCAGTCTGGATTAGCAGCCGACATGGTACCACCGAGATAGGGACGCAACGACCACATGCGCGATAGAGAGTCCCCAGAGTACACTCTATTGAGGTTCGACCTATCACAGCTTGCCTTGGGGAGGACCGACAGAGACGAGGGGTCACTTTGGACATAGCTTGGAGAGTTCAGAGAGCGAGGAGACCACGTCCCCCGCTGCAGCGCGAGATAGCTCGACAGACAGATATACGAGATATCTTCGCAGCCCACCAAAGAGCCATCATTGTGCCAGGCTTTGGTTTCTAATCCTCCCAGCTCCGAGACTGACTTGTTTTTCAATTTGTGCCTGATACTTGATAGATTGGTCTGGTCCGCTATGGAGTTGCAGTTGACTATTTCTATACTCAGGTATGGTGTAACTATGCACGCACACTATATGACATCCAAAACCAGCCAGTCCTTGACCTCTCACATATGCCACGCCCCACATCTTGCACCCTTTTCATTGCAGGGGGGTGAAGGATGCCGTAATGAAACTTAATAATGGCCGAGCGAAGGATCATGAGGAGCACACTGAGTTCATTGCATATGGGATTAACCTCCTAGCCCCGATCTTAGCACTTTAATGAAGCTATCTGTTTGGGGTTTCCGCGCACCTGGACTATTAATATTATTTCATCCATCCACAAGGCAAGGGATCCCATGAGCCCGAAGAATTACAGAACTATTATGATTGGACATGTCATGTCCAAGATTTATGCATCAGTACTTGATTCCGAGGTCAGCAGATTTGCGGAGTGTCGAGGACTTAGAGCAGCAGGACAGGCTAGATTTCGACGTGATCATGGAACCATGGATCACATCCTTACGCTTAGGTGTATCATCGAGGAGGCGAGGGCATAGAAGCGAAGGGTTTACTGTTGCTTTGTGGATTTCCGCAAGGCATTTGACACAGTTTCGAGAGCCTGCCTCATTTGGCGCCTACAAGATTTGGGTTATGACCAGGAGATCATTTGGGCTGTCATGGCACTTTACCAGAGTGTCGCAGGCAGGGTCCGAGCAGGATTTTGGTGGACAGACGAGATCATGAGCACTATTGGGATCAAACAAGGGTGTCCTTTATCACCTATCATGTTTTGCCTCTACATAGATGAGCTCGAGACAATGATGCAGACACAAGGAGGGGATGGTTGCTCTCTTGCTGGTACGCTGATCCATATATTTCTTTATGCAGATGACGTGGCTCTTTTGTCTTCCTCTGCAGAGGGGCTCCAGAGACACCTTGACGCACTACAGTCCTTTTGTGAGTCTCATGATTTGAAGGTCAACCTAGGTAATGATCTTCAATACATCTCGAGCTGTCATGCGCCAGAAGCAATTCACGTTTGATGGGTCACCTGTTGAAATAGTTTCAGCATACATGTATCTTGGGTTGACTTCTTCGGACCCATCTTCACTATGAGACCCGCGATGCAAGCATGCTTGGGCAGAGGATACGATCCATGGACCAAGGGGCTGCTTTTTGACTCCTTGGTCCGCCTAGCGGGGATTGCAGCCCTTGTTGGGGGCCAGACTTGTCGGATATAGAGTGGGAGCGTGTGGAGCGGCTACAAGTTCTTATGCTATCATGGATGATTCGCAATAAGCCATCTGTTCCTCACTAGATCATTCAGGCTGAGTTTGGGTCATTCCAATTACAGCTAGATGCTGCATTTCAGGTCATCACATATTTGTACCGAGTCAGGGAGTATGGGGAGTACTCTTTTAGACGCAGCAGGTTGCCATAGCTAGCATTGTCCTCCTCTATGACACTCTCAGTAGGTGACCAGAGATGATGGTATGCACGCACAGAGAGATGGTTTGAGCGACTGGGGTTCCACATGGATAGACTCCCTTCCTTCCAGTACAATATGGACGCTCCGTTTTCTCCGAAAATCTTACAGCTACACACATTCCGGACCTAGTTGGGACCGAGTGAACTCCCTGTGAAGCTTAGCTTCTATAGAGATCATTGCTTACATATCACAGAGGAGGGTTTCATTGACCCACCAGGATACACGCAAATCCACTTACCCTCCTCACTGAGGGTCTCGATTGGGCAGTTTCGGGTCTCTTCGCATAGACTTCGTATTGAGAGTGATAGAGCAGAGCGCCTACCCAGGGAGAGGTGCTAAGCGCACATTATGTGGCATGAAGGAGGTTGAGATGGAGAAGCACTTCATCTTCAGGTGTCCTATTTACTATGAGATCCGAGGGCATTTCTACTGAAGCACTTCATCTTCAGGTGTCCTATTTACTATGAGATCCGAGGGCGTTTTTACTGCCTATACCTAGATGAATCCAGGAACTTTCCCAAACTCATCCTCTAAAAACACAACATAGTGCAGTTTCAATCTCACATACTGCCTCATTAGAGAGAGCTATGGGGTTTTGTCCCAATTCCTCTCCTATCCAAATCAGAGATGCTTAGCAAGCTTCATTCATGAGGTAGTCAGGTACCGCAAGAGGATACTCCGATCAAGGAGACAGGAGTGGACTTCTTCTTCCTTGGCAAACCCCTCTCACAGTTCTATCACGGAGTTCTTTAAGCCGTATCACTTGGACCCCCACGAGATGAGGCCTCGACATGATTGCGACTAGGAGCCAGTGACTCGATAGCTGAGACAGAGGGGACAGCTCAAACAGAGGGATGACGCGCAGATTACACTTGGGGATATTCCCTCCATGTTTAGCATTGGAGTCTGGCCAACAAGGGTTACTGTAGCCCTGGTTAGGCGCAGAGCTATGGCCAAGAGACGTCATAGGGGCCGCACCCTTAAGTGGTCAACACTATCGCCGATTTCATGCTTCCATGACCTCATCCACCACCCTGATGTCCTGATGATGATGATGAGATTGATATGTAGTGGACCACCGGCATGACTTTGTTGTACTTAGTACTTATGCATTGGTGTGGATGCTCCTTTAGATGCTCCACCCTCATAGCTCATTTGTACTAAGATTTTCACAGTCTCATAGACCCATGGTCTTCCTAAGACTTTAATAAACTCTCTCTCTCTCTCTCTCTCTCTCACCGGAAGGAAATGAGGGGGAACAGTGGAGTGCGTGGCTCCGAAGGAGTGGCCATCCCCTTCAGATCACATTTGAGACCCCTCATTTCAGTGGTTCTGGGGCTCCCATCGGAGAGGAAGCCGCCTATCCCCATCGTAGACCCAGGTGTTTGGCGCACATACGCATGCTCTCTCTATGATGTTCCGATGCAGGCACTACCTAATATGTCCGCTATGCCCAGACCTGCCACTTGTTACTTGTTCATTGCACAGAATGTGCAGGCGGCACTCCGTCGGCTACATAACCGAAGAGCACAGATCACGAGGGGCTACGGACGGAGCATTTTGCACACGGGCACGAGGTTTTGGCCCCGATCCTAGCACAGATGTTCAACCATGCCATATGCCACCGCTTTCCACCCTCTTGGAGCACTACCACCATCGTCCCAATACACAAGGCAAGTGACCCCATGGACACTGGGAACTACTGCACTCTCATGATTGGCCACACTCTGACCAAGATCTATGGATCTGTACTAGAGAGAAAGATCAGCAGTCACATAGAGGCACATGGGCAGCATGCTCTAGGACAGGCAGGATTTCATAGACAGCATTCCACCCTAGACCACATCTTCACTCTGAGGGCTATCATTGAGGAGGCGAGGTCGAGGTATCAGAAAGTCTATGCTTGCTTTGTAGACTTTCGGAAGGCTTTCGATACTGTCCCACGATCCCACATGATCAGGAGATGCAAATCCCAAAGGTTTTGATTTGGGGGGTGATGAGCCTATATGAGTCCATCGAGGGACGAGTTTGTGCCCCAGGAGGCCTATCAAGCTGGGTGGAGAGCACGATTGGGGTGAAGCACGGATGCCCTCTCTCACCGACTCTCTTCGGCCTCTACATTGATGAGATCACAACCTTCATAGGCCGCCTGGGAGGCAAGGGGTCACCGCTGGCTGATTTGTTGGCACCGATACTACTATATGCGGATGACATAGTCCTGCTGTCCTCCTCAGTAGAGGGATTACAGAGACATCTGGAGGCCCTCGAGGTGTTCTGCACAAAGAGAGATCTGGCAGTTAACCTTGGGAAGACCAAGGTTATGATCTTCAATACCTCATGCCCAGTGCTCCATCGACATAGCTTCACTTACCAAGGTCAGCCAGTAGAGATTGAGCAGTCCTACACATACTGGTGCAGTTTTCACTAGGCCAGTTTTCATGATGATCCATGCAACTCAAGCATGCCTCACACGAGGTATGGTGCTTTGGCCCGGCTGGAGCGACAGTGTTTCCAGGTGCACTTCGAGGACCCATCGACGAAGTGCTAGCTTTTCGACACCCCAGTGAGACCAACTGCCATGTATGCAACACCGTTCTGGGGGTGTGATATTTCAGCAGCAGAGTGGAAGAGATTTGAACGGCTATAGATAATCATGGGATCCAAGATGATTCATAGTAAGCCCTCAGTCCCCCATCAGATAGTACAAGCAAAGTTTGCTATGACCCCTCTTTAGATGGATGCCACCTTTCAGACAGTGACCTCCCTCCATAGAGTCTGGGACCTACCTCGTGAGAGGCCACCGAGACTGGCATTGGAATCCTCTATCCGACTAGCAGAAAGTGGGTTTGATACAGCATGGTATGCACGCATCTCTGCTTGGTTTGCCAGTCATGGCATTTAGATGGACAGGCTCCCCCCTTTTCAGTAAAGCATGGATGTACCCCCCGAGTTGATTCCGCGAGATGAGATTAACCGCATCATACGATTAGACCTCCTCCAGCTTCACACATTTCGGACTTGGGGGGGATGGGGCCAAGAGTTCCCCACCAAGATCCAGGTCTACTATGACCATTTCTTGAGAGTATTGGAGGATGGCCTCATCATCAGACCCCAGTGTCTTGAGGACAGAGGAGTCTCACATGCACTGAGGATTGCCATTGGACAAATGCGAGTCTCCTCCCATCAGCAGAGGATTGAGGCAGGGAGAGTTGCAGGCAACCTTGAGAGCAGCGGACTTATATACTATGCACGATGGGTCAGGTCGAGACCGAGGAGCACTTTCTTTGTATGTGTCCCGCCTACTATGAGATCCAAGGGCGCTACCATTGCCTTTTTCGGGAGGGACACGGGTTTGGCCCACTCTCACGATTGATCCACTTCCAGGATCAGATATGTATTGGGCTCTACCTGATGGAGATGCGGAGACACAGAGACACACTACTGGGACGGATCGCAGAGCAGCAGGATGCGACCACGACCTCATAGGACATTGAGGTGGATCGAACGCAGAGGCAAGTCACCGACTTCTATGCATTTGAGTCAACTCCAAGGCACTCGGGAGTAGAGGAGGAGGAGCTAGCTGACATGAGAGATAGATGGGTCAGTAGAGGGAGTCAACACGACACCACTACTGGATGAGGGACACGGGGATCTCACATGCGATAGGAGACCAGAGCACACACGATTGAGGTTCGACCTATCTCAGCTCTCCTTAGAGGCAAGCAACAGAGACGTGGCATTACACTTGACATAGCCCATCGGATCCAGAGATCGAGGAGACCACGCCCCCCACCACAGTGCCAGATAGCTCGACGGATGCAGATACGTGAGCTCTTTGCCTCACACCAGAGAGCTATTACAGAGCTTGGATACATGGGCATTGGCCTTGAGTGCCTGACATGCCTCACTCATGTTACACACTATTTGACTTTTTTGGCCTGACTTGATATGATGTACTACATTAGTATTTCAGTTTATGTGTTTTCTAGTACTCAGCGAGGGCCTTAGCGAGCCCTTCGCTCCAACCCACAATGGCTTGTATGAGTTTACATTGATTCCGCACTTTTGTCCCATAGGCCCACGAGGCCTCCCGCGGACATTAATCTCTCTCTCTCTCTCTCTCTCTCTCTCTCTCTCTCTCTCTGTGTCACGAGGACGTGAAATTATGCGATTTTTGATTTGCGACTCTCGTAATTTGCGCGTGATTGCCTTGAGCATCTGGGGCGCAAGGGTCCGGCCATGTGTGCGAGACTTGGGGAGTTAAAATTTCCTAGTGGGCCCTTGGGAATTGTGAATGTGCGCACAATTACTAGGCAATTAGTTCCTAGGGCCAAAGTGTGCAACGAGGGGCCAAAAGAGTGGTGCAATTAAAAATTGCTATTTTTAGCAAAGGGGTCTTCTTTTGGATCTAGAAGGCCAGAAACAGCCCCAAAAGGAGTCAGAGCAGATTGCGAGGTTTCCCAAAGCCTGTTAGAGCTGCAAGAGGAATTCGCCACCTGCCAGAGCCTGCCAGGAGTTGCAAGGGAGCATCGCCACCTGCAAGGAGCTACCCAGGAGCCTGCCTCGTGATTTCGCAATTGACCAAGAGCCTATCTGGGGATTTCGCAACTAACCAGGAGGCTGCCAGGTAGCTGCTACAGGTGTCCTAGTCTACCTTCAGGCTGTCCAGGAGCTGCTACAAGGTGCTGCGAATTGTTTATAGGAGCTGCTACCAGGTGCTGCGAATTGTTTATGGCTGAACAGGACCTGTCTACAGAGATTTCGACCTATTTTCTGCTTGCTTTTTGGGCTGTTGTTGTACCTCGTCATCGACTCCCCTTCTCGTTATCACCTGGCCAGCTCCCCTCCTCACTAGCACCTCGCCAGCTTCCTCTCTGGACCTCGTCATCGACTTCTCTTCTCGTTATCACCTGGCCAGCTCTCCTCCTCACTAGCACCTCGCCAGCTTCCTCTCTGGACCTCGTCATCGACTCCCCTTCTCGTTATCACCTGGCCAGCTCCCCTCCTCACTAGCACCTCGCCAGCTTCCTCTCTGGACCTCGTCATCGACTCCCCTTCTCGTTATCATCTGGCCAACTTCCTTCTTGCCTCGTCATTAACGCCCCTTCCTTTCCTGCTTCCTTTCTAGCCTCCATGCTTCTCCATCAGCTTCCCTTCTCATCACCATCAGCTCCCCCTCTTGTCACCACCTGCCCCACTATCTCGTTCTATCTCAGCGGGCTTGCCAACACCTCGACAATAGCCCCCCTACCTCGTCACCAGCTCCCCTTCCCTTCCTGCTTCAAGCCCTCGACAACAGCTCCCCTACCTCGTCACCAGCTCCCCTTCCCTTCCTGCTTCCTTTCTTGCCTTGTCATCACTCACCTTCTGCTTCGTCATCAGCTTCCTTTCCTGCTTCGTCATTAGCTTACACTTTACCTCTTGTTCTTCTTCATGCTCGAGAAGAAGTCCAAGTATAAGCCACGGTTGCCCAGAGATAAGCTCTTCATTCCTTTCTATACCGCCATGACGTCTCAGGCAGCCTCTGCAGTGCACATGACCTCACCCATGCCTACAGCCTTAGCAGGGCCGACTACATCAGCTAGGCCGACTTCATCAGCAGAGCTACTTTCATCAGCAAGGCCAACTTCATCGGTAGGGCCGACTTCATTAGCAAGACCGACTTCATCAGTGATACATTCCCATCTTGGTCCGGAGATCACTATCATCTTGGATGGAGAGCCACCGCAATCAAGACAGCAGCGGGGGGTTCTTTTCCACTCTCAGAGCTCCAGTGCCTCCTCTTCCGACCATGGGGGCTCAGATTACACCCCCTCTACACGGAGACCACATTCAGAAGGGTCGGGTGGGCCAACAGAGATACAGAGCCCTTCGGTAACCACCCCTCCCCTCTCCCACGTTCGGGTTATGTTTAAACCTCTTCTTGATCCGAACCTCAAACTATCCTCCGTATTGACATCTTCCGAGATCCAGACCCTCAGTCTAACTGAGTTCGACAAGGTCATCTTCCCTCCGGTGGATGTGGAACTATGTACAAGATTCATCAGATCTTATGACTATGTCACAGACACTTTTGAGTTCATGGGCTCCAGGCAGCTTCTCACACCCAATTTGGTCTCACAGTACATGGGGCTCCCTACTCTCCCTATTCAGCCTCCTTCCGACGATTCACCACATCTCCTTTCATTCCTTTCACAGTGCAAACCCAACAGGAGGGGATATGATTGCAAAAAGGTTTTGGAAGGTGGAAGCAGAGAAGCAGTGATCACACGCTACTTCTTCACTCGCTTCTATTTAGCACCCGGGCATTACTACATCACGAAAGGTATCCGTCCTGCTCTTAATGCTCTCTTCACCATCACTCAGTATGATTTTGCATCCTCTTTTATTCAACATTCCGGGCCACTGTTCGAAATCGCACACGCCGAAGCACACACACCTGTACTTGTGGACCTCACCTCACCTACCTCTTGCACCAGTGGCGGGCTGCAACGCCTGCACTTTTTCCTCCACCTTCACATACTTCATCCTCTCCTCACTGCCCACCCTCCGCTCCTATGATCCCCCACTTGAGATCAGCTCCACTGGCCCTTCGTGCGGCCCCAGCATCCTCGGCCTCTGCTGCATCAGTCTCTGTCCTCTCTTCCTCTCCAGTCCCCATTCCCACTCTTGCTCCCCCCACATCTGCATCTCCAGTCCCCATTCCCACTCTTGCTCCCCCCACATCTGCATCTCCAGTCCCCATTCCCACTCTTGCTCCACCCACATCTGTAGCACAGGTTTCTGAGCCATTCCCTCTTGGGCCAGCCTCTGGAGCTTTGCCATCAGTTGCTCATGCAGGAGTCGCCTCTCCATCCATCCCCTTCGAGGCAGATTGTGATTTCCCTGATGATGTTCTTCCGGTCACTCCCCTGCCCTCCTCAGGTCTCACCCACCATGGCAGGACATTACCACTTACCTCACCCGCAGTCATGACTAGGCCAGGCCAGAGCTGGATCTACCGTTTCTCGCTGGATTTAGGGTTTTCCAGCCCCGGTGACCTGTTTTCAAAGGATTCTTGGCGAAGGACTTTTGCCGTTTTTGGACTTGTTGTAGGCTGGTTATTGCGTTTGGAATTGATTCCTCGCGGGGAAGGTGGGTTTATGCAGTGGTTTGTGACCATGAAGGCTCCTTTCGACCTGTTTTGGGATAGCGATTTGGTTTGATTGCACCAGAATCTGGCTGTGTGAGAGCTCTCTTGCAATTGTGCAGCCGTGTCTGGCTGGTTTGGCACTTGGTTGTGCAATTGCAGGTGTGGCACAGACAGTGGATGCTTTTGGGGTCTCTGTTGCATGCTTCGGATGTCTCTGAGGACGCAGGGTTGTCTAGTAATTGGATGCCATTTCGACATTTGGAGTTGAGCAAGGAATTACAGGGTGTGCTGGACGGGGAGTCTGCGGGCGTTGGTTTGCATGTGGTGCAGCCTCCTAGAGACCTTTGTAATCAGCCGCTTGGCTTCAAATGAATGTTAAATAGAAAACGCAAGGGGTGCCAACGTTTGGGCCAATCGGTGTCCTTGTATCTGAACAGGAGCGCTCTAGCTCCCTTGCGATTTAATCTGTGGTGCATAATTATGTCAAATTACTGTGTACGCTGTAATTAAATGGATCCTGGTTGTCAAATGACTGTATATGCTGTAATTATTTGTCAAATTACTGTGTATGCTGTAATTAAGTGGCTTCCATCTATGGTGCATGATTATAACAGGTAGGATCCACTTAATTACAGCATACACAGTAATTTGACAAATAATTATCAGATTAAATCACAGGGGAGCTAGAACGCTCCTACTCAAAAACAAGGACACCCATTGGCCCCAAACGTTGGCGCCCCTTGCGTTTTTTATTTAACATTCATTGGAAGCCAAGCGGCTGATTACAAAGGTCTCTGGAAAGCTGCACCACAGGCAAACCAACGCCGATCTGTCATAGTAGCGTCTCCCTGTGCCAACGTAGATAGAGCCCGATACAGACTTGGTCATGGAAATGGATCAGTTGTGATAGGGGACTGAAGCCACTCCCCTCCAGGCAGAGACAGTGATAACGCCCCCGGATCTCATAGTAGGCTGGGCAAACACAAAGAAAATGCTCCTCTGTCTCAACCGTCCCCAGCGTACATAGCGTGCAGACCCGCTGCCTGGCCCTACCAGCTCATTGTTTTGGGCCTAATATGCTCTCCTACAAGTCCTCTAAAGGGGCATATGAGCTCTCCCTATCCTAGAGGGGGGTTGGGGGCGAGTAGTCATGGTGGCTACAGTAAGAGGAGCGGGAGGAGGCAAGGGGGGGGGAGGCGGCTGCGCCCGAGGGGGCCGAATGCCAAGGGCAGGGGCCGTTGAGAGATTGGAATCCTGAGTGCCTCACTGCTACACGAGTGCCTTGTTGGTGAGCAAGTGCGTGTGTGCCCTGGGCTTCTACCGTTGGGGCATCTTTTAGAATATCATTGAAGGTCTCATCCTCAAGGGGATCAAAGGGGACGCTCCTTGACTGCTCTCCTTGAGCGTGGGAAGTTGCCTCACGTTCTACTCGCGCCCTCTCTTTGAGTCTAGCACCGTGCCTGCGGTTCTTCTTGGCCTGCTTGCTTCTTTTCTTCTTTTTCCACACTTTGGTGCACTTCCCCTTAGAGGGCTCAATCCAAGGAGTCTGGGACTCCATCTGCTGATCTGAAGCATGTTGGGCTCTCTCCGAACGCATTGCTCTCTGCTCCGGATGGGGTGAGAAGGAGCTCTGCTTGGCCTCTCCCGCAATTGCGTGCCAGATGTCCCTTCTCTTTGAGTCTAGCACGCTGCCTATGGTTCTTCTTGGCTTGCTTGCACGAAATGACAAGGGGAAGGCCGCTCCAAGCTTGAGCTGCCAACGAAAGTCCAAGGCCAGCTAGGCGCACCAGTGGGCCCCCAACAAAGGCTGCTTCAAATGGAGCGAAAGTTGGGCTCAGGGAGGCGCCAAGCAATGGTGCCTACCCACGTTGGTCTTGAGCGTGCGAGCAGCCACAAAGCTTTCTGACTCCTGCAGCAAGTCGTGCGAGAGCTCTAGTGGGGGGTGGGCTTGAAACGAACCAATAGCAAGGTTGAAGAGGTGATCGAAGGCATGCCGGAGGGCGGGGAAAGTTTGGAGAACATAGCTTGTATATATGTATGCGAGTGCGTATGGATGCATACAACTAGTCATATATTGATCGAATGGGTGTGTTAAGGTTAACGTTAGCATATTTTTTAAAATATGGATGTCTTGTTTGCTTTGTTGTTTTACAGCTTCCATGTGTCAATTAAGTGGTTTTGGCGGTCTTTGATTGTTTTTTATTGCCCTTGCTCAGGCTTCCAAATTAATAGAAGAGGAGTCAGCTTTCTTGAGATTGGCAATGGGACATGATGATGCAAGCATTGATGATTATGCAGAAGCTAGGGATGCTTGTGCAGAAGACATGATGTACTTTCCTACTCGACATAGCTACGGCCTTGCAAGTGTTGCCAGCAGCAATGATAGATTATCTGCCTTGCAGTATGATTTTGAAGTTGTGAAAAAGCAAATGGAAGGGGAAACTAAAAAAGCAGTTCGGTTAGAGCAAAAGTTGAAGGTCCTTACCCAGGGTTATCAGGTATCCTTCTTTTCCTTGGCAACGCTTGTTTTCTAGGATGTAAAGAACGGTTCTTTGAAATCATTTCAGGTGGCATACACCTTAGCTTCTAAAGGTAAGTTGGCTGGTTCAGACATCTGTGTGAGTAATCGCATCGTCAACCAATCTTTGAAGTGTCCCATGCTTGATGTCATTACCCTTATGGCTGGTACCCTCCTTATAGAAATCAATAAATTGCTTACATGATAATCTTTGTTTAATATGTTTAGTGCTAGCCTTCGTCATGGCTGAGTTTGCCCTTCACCTCCGGAGTGCCGACAGAAACTCAGGATGAAGACTTTGTATAAATTGATGCTCAAGTATGTGTGGGTGTGTGGATTTGTTTGTGTGAGCATATTTTTATAGTATGGTCTACACCCACTGTTGGGCGCTGATGACGTTAGTGGGGATGTCATAGTAGCTAGTCCCTGCTATGCGTGATGGAGTTTATGGTTTTCAATCTTATGAGTGACTATCGTGAGATTGAAACTGCACTATGTTGTGTTTTTAGAGGATGAGTTTGGGAATGTTCCCGAATTCTTCTAGGTATATGATTGCTAGGCTGGCTTTCATTTAACCTTCCGTTACGTCTTCTTCCTTTGTGCTCATTCGTGTTGGTAACCAGTGGAAGAGTTTTTTTCTGCTACAGAGTTCAACCACTCTAATCCGGCAAACATCAACTCATCTAGCCAATCAGCGTGTCAATGTAATAATCTTGTCTTCGCAGCTTTGATGAATTATATGTAGCAATAATCATGAACAACTGTATGTTAACAAGGCTATGTTCATAGAATGACTTACACCCTTGGCTATGTGCTGTTGAAGCCTTTGGTGAGGTCCTAATAGCTAGTCCCTTTTTTTTTTTTCTTAGAAAAAGGTAAATTCTATTAATGCTTGAAAACACCATACAAACAGCTTCAAAAAGGAGCTTTTGATGAAAGTACAAAAGAAAAACAGGTTGCCAGCTATAGGAAAGCCACCTTCGGATCTCATGGCTCACCGCCTAGAGAGATTCCGAAACATGAGCTAGCAACTAGGGTGGTGGTCTATACGTCTAGCACATACCCCTCGCGGAAAGTCTGGAGAAGATTCCTGTCGGCCATGCCTAGCAGAAGCGCTCCCGCCTTTCGGTGGTGGCTCTCAAACTTGAAGTACCGCGCTCCTAGATGGCATGATCGATTGCAAAGGCACGTCCTTCCTCTGTGAGCCAGGTTGCCATCCCCCAAGTGAAGTCCCTTCTCATCCTTTGCGTGCTAGCCAGGGGTGCCAACCAAATTCGCTGTGCGACCAGGCAACCTCACATGCAATGACGGTGGTCTCTAGAACATCGTCCGCTCAAGCAATGCATTTGCCATCTACCCGTATCTGCTTCAGCTAGGGGCCAATGGGAAGACCCCTATGAGCCATCAGCCAGAAGAAATAGGAGATCTTGTGCGGGCGCAAGCTCATCCAAAGGCGAGGGCCGAGGCCACAAACGAGAAATTGTGAGATCGGAGATTGAGAGAGAGAGCAAGAGAGTGAGCTTGGAAGCTAAAAGCTTGAGAGCTGAGTTGCAATAGAAGAGTGTAAAGAGTACAACTCAAAGAGTGAGAGATAAGGTTTTGTCCTAGTGACAAAACCTTAGTAGTCACTAACCATAGTTAGTGAACTAACGGCGGTTAGGGGGAAAAACCTCTTAAAGAGGGAAAAGTGCCCCTAACTAGCTTATTAAATTACATTGGTCACTGCTGAATTATATCTATAATTCTAACACCCCCCTGCAGTGCCAATGTCATGTACAAGGCTGATCAATCACCAAACGGATATGAGTTCAGGGCACTGCGAAATGCCTCAAACTTTTCGCGTGGTAGTGGTGAAAATATCGGCAACGTTGTCATGTGTGGACACAAAGATCATACTTATCTCTCTTGCATGCAACTTCTCTCTGACGTAGTGATAGTGAACCTCAATGTGCTTCGTGCGAGCATGAAACACTGGATTCTTTGCCACTGCAATGGCACTCTGACTATCTGTGAGAATTGGAGAAGGACCCTCCAAAGACAGATGAAGATCAGCAAATAGACGTCGCAGCCAGACACATTCAACTGTTGCTGTGAAAGCTGCCTTGTACTCAGCTTCACATGATGAGGTAGCCACTGTAGATTGTTTCTTGCTCAGCCAGGAAATGCAATATTTACCCAAAAAGAAACAATTGCCACTAGTGGACTGCCTAGTGTCATAATCACCAGCCCAATCTGAATCACTGTAGGCATGCATCTGCAAGTCACCCCCCCTGGGAAATAGCAAGCCGAAAGACTTAGTGCCTTGCAAATAACGGAAGATGCGCTTAACTGCCTGCCAATGCATAGTTTTTGGGCTGTGCATGTACCTGCTCACCTGAGATACTGCAAATTGAATATCAGGTCTAGTGTTGCAGAGATATATGAGGCATCCAACAGCTTGACTGTAAAGTGTGGCATCAACTAATTCTCCTGCATCATGCATTGTGAGTTTCAGCCCCGGCTCCATGGGAGTGGCTATGGGCTTACAATCATGCATGTTAAATCTGTCCAAGAGTTTCTGCACATACTTGGACTGAGACATAACAGTGCCACGTGGCTCATGAGAGAACTGGATCCCCAAATAAAAGTGAAGCAGCCCCAAATCTGACATGTCAAAGTTGGTCTGCAAATCAGCTTTGAAATCTGCAATTTTGTCTTCATTGGACCCTGTGAGCAGTAAGTCATCGACATAAAGAAGGATGACTAAAATTTCCCCCCCATCCATCTTGATGTAGAGGGTGCTCTCAGTAGGACTATTGTGCAGCCCCTTGCTGGTCAAAAAGGCATGAATCTTGGCATACCATGCACGAGGGGCCTGTTTCAGCCCATATAAAGCTTTGTTTAGCTTGCATACTTGAAGTGCATTTGCTGTAATTTCAAAGCCTGGAGGTTGTTTGACATACACCTCTTCCAACAAGTCCCCATTTAAGAAGGCTGTTTTTATGTCCAACTGATGAACATTCCACTCAAAATGTGCAGCCATTGCAATAACTGATCGGATGGTGGTCATCTGGGATGTAGGAGCGAATGTCTCCTCATAATCTATGCCCTTTTTCTGAGCATAGCCTTTAGCAACCAGGCTTGCCTTGTATCTGTCAATGGAGCCATCTGGTTTCCGTTTGACCTTGAAAACCCATCGTGTGCCAATGGCATGTTTACCTGGTGGCAAGTCTACAACATCCCAAGTCTGATTTTTTTCAATGGACTGCAACTCATCGTGCATGGCATTCATCCAATGCACATTGTCCTTTGCCTCTTCGAATGTGGCAAGCTTCTCCTCATCAAGAAGATACCTGCATATGCTGATTCCACTGAATTAGCACCTTCCATGTGCCTTGCTGCACTGCGAGTCCTGCCAGGTAACGGAGCATCAATTTTACTCTCCCTGAGAGTCCGTAACAGCCAGTTTGGGACTGTTTTTGCTGCATGTATGTCTGCAATTTCTTGCTGCACCACCTGTTCCACTGCCTGTGGAGGTGGCAAGACATCCTGTGGCGGAACTAAAGCATCGGGAGGTGGCTGTAAATTCTGATTTGCATCAGAAATATCAGCAGGGGAACCCAAGGCAATGGGTAGCAACCCCTCAAAGACATCCTCTGAAGAAGAAGGCATTTGAAATTCAGCCTGAGTGTGAGCTGAATTTTCAGCAAATATCACATCTCTACTGACAATGATCTTGCGTGTAGCAAGATTGTAGAGACGGTACCCCTTGCTTTCTGCACTGTACCCAACAAATATGCACTTAATGGCTTTATCTGACAACTTGTGCCTAAATTCAACTGGCACATGAGCATAAGCAAGGCATCCAAAGACGCGGAAATGATCCACTGAAGGCTTTCTCCCATTCTAGACCTCATAGGGAGTTTTTGCTTTTAAAGCCTTAGTGGGAGCCCGATTCAAAATGTAATTGGCACACATCAGACCCTCAAGCCAGAATTTGTGAGGCATGTGTTTGCTTTTCAGCATACATCTGTCCATCTCCATGAGAGTTCTGTTTTTCCTCTCAGCTTTGCCATTTTGCTGAGGGGTCAGCCTGACTGTGAGCTGATGCACAATACCCTTGCCTTTCAGAAATGCATCAACATCTGCAGACAAGTATTCCCCACCTCTATCTGTGCGCAATGTCTGTATCTTGAGTCCGGTTTCATTTTCAACCATGGTTGAAAAGTGTTTAAACACCATGAAGACTTCTGATTTGCGCTTCAGCCCAAAAACCCAAGTGAAATTGGAGTAATCATCAATAAATGTAACGAAGTAAGATGACCACCCAATGATGGAGTCCTCATGGGACCATAGACATCACTGTGTACAAGCTGTAATTTGCGGACAGCTTTGACTGAACCATCCTTCTTGAAGGGGAATCTATGCATCTTGCCTAAAATGCACCCTTCACAGGCATGTGGAGGAGGTATCTCAAGAGGTGGCAATGCATCAACCATGGAATGCTTCTGAAGTGTCATCAAGCTGTTGTAATGCATGTGGCCATATCGGGCATGCCATAATTCTGCATTCTGCATGGCAGCTGTAGGGGTAGAAATTGCAAGAGCTTTAAGGCATAATCATCTTCCTTGTCTCGGACAGCACATTTGTCATCCTCAAAGATGACTTGAAATCCAGCTCTGTTAAGAGTGGACACTGAAAGAAGATTTTTGGTTATACTAGGCACATATAAAGCATCTGAAAGTCTGAAAATTGAGCCATCAATGGCAGTAAGCTCAACATCTCCTGTGCCACGTATTGAATATGATCAGTTATTGGCACAAGTGACTTTCTTACCAACAGGAGATGGATGCAAGGAAGTAAAAAGACACTTCCTAGAAGTGATGTGCTTGGATGCACCGCTGTCAAAATACCAAGTGTTTAGTGTTTCATTGACACTGAAAGCAGATCCATCCGTAGAAGAGTCATAACTGCAAGTCAAAAATGCATATGTATCATCATTACAAGTGGCTGTACTATCCCGAGCATCTGGAGCAGCCAGCCTAGAATCTGAAATGCAAGATAAAAAGGCATAATCCTGTCCAACAAAGTTGGTTGCAGCATCCCCACTGTCAGATGCATGAGGAGCTGAATCTGAAATAGCTATACCAGAGCTGTTTTTCTTCTCTTTTGCAAGCCTTTTCCTGCATTCTGCAATGTGATGACCTGGCTTTTTGCAGTAGTGACAAAAACCCTTCTTCTTGGGCTTACTTGCATCATTTTTAGCCTTTTGTGAAGGCTGTCCTGACCCACTGGAAGGCTGATTTACTGATGTCTTTGCCTGTCCCTTTGTTTTTGATTTAAACTTTGAGAGCATAGCTTGTTCACCTGCACGTGAAGCCAAGTTTTTCCTGGTCTGCTCTTCCTGAAGCAGAAGTCCTATCAACTCATGAAAAGTGAGAGGATTTGCACCCCCCCTCAATGATAAGTTCAGCGAGGTATGAAAGCTGAGATAAGACTCAGGAAAAGGATTCAGAGTGGTTGGAATCATCTCTGAATCAGGAATAATTTCATCTATGTTTAACAATTGCTCTCTGAGATCCTGTAGCTTTGTGAGGTGGACTGACATGGAGTCACCCTCTTCCATATGTGTATTACTTAACTCTCTTTTCAAGAAAGATACCCTTGCATCATTCCAGGCTGCATACATGCTTTCTAAAATATCCCACGCTGCCTTCGAGGTCTTACACGACCGGTTATGCGGAATGATAAATCTTTTCACTGAAAGAGAGATGCATGACAAAGCTAAGGCATCCCGTGAATCCCATCTCTTCTGATCTGGAGTAGTGGCTATAGCTGCACCAACAACTTGTTCTGCAACTGCCCCCTGTGCACAACCTCTTCCACCTTCTTGCTGAGGAGGGGTATTAGGTGCCATACCTGCTGGTCGGATCTCACCCCCATTCACATAATCCCGTAAATTGCGAGAAATCAGAATATTGCATACCATAAAACTCCAGAGGGAGTAGTTGGTACCATCCAACTTGTCTTCCTGTGAAAGACCACCGAACTGGAAGTCATTCTGATTTTGCTGGGCCATATCTGAGAAAGAGATTTAAGCAGATACAAAACTGAATTCTCTTACCGGGAATGAAATGCACAACTCCCAAAAAACACAGCCAAGCACTGGCTGTAAATGCAACTCAGATTTCTGTACTTGCACTGTCAGAAATCTGTCCAAGCATCAAAAAACTCTCCAGAATCTGCCAAAAGTGCTGCAAAACACTTCAAGAAAGGCAGTATAAATTGAAATCTCCAAAATTGCTCTCCCAACACATAAGCCCCAAAATAGGCCTGAAATTGCAACCGGAAAGGGGCAAATTGATCAAAAGCCCCAAATGTTGCAAGAATTGCCCTTTGTCTACAAAAGAAATAATTTTACTGCAAAATTGAAGTGTAATCACAAAATCCCCAAATTTCTTCAAGAAATTGTACTGCAAAACTGAAAGCCCCAAATTTCGAGCTTGAAATTGCAATCAGAAAGGGGCAAATTCACTAAAAGCCCCAAATTTGCAATTTTTGAACAAAGGCCCCAAATTTTAGACCAAATTTGCAGATCTATCTGCAATGTTTGCTTTGCAAGTAACTGTGAACCTGAAAATACCCCAAATTTGTGAAGTAGATCCTGCAATTTGATTGCAATGTCTGCAACAAACAAAATGCCCCAAATGTACTCCCAAAAAATTGAGCCAAACAATGGCTGTCTGCAAAATGTGCCTGCTAAAGATCACCTGCGAGTTTCTCCTGTACGGATTGTACGGAGGACTACCTGCTGTACGGAAGCAGGACCAGTATGGAGGTACTGTACGGAAGTCAAGCTTGTATGGTAGCAGGAATGAAGACCTGCTGTACGGAATGTACGCGCAGGTATAGCTGATACGTACGGCGATGACGCAGGTTGTACGACCAACGAAGACTGTACGGTGATGATAATGCAGAAGATACAGCAGGTCGCAATAGGTACGGTACGGTATGTATGGTTTGGTACAGCGAAGATACACGACTTGTACGATGACGAATTGCGTGTGGCAAGGCGTCGCAGGTACAGTACGGATGTGAGGCAACAGGGTACGGACTTGAGTAGCAGGGCCTTACGAATCTGTACGGAATGTACGGAAGCAACAGGTATGCACGATCAGCGCAGGTACGGACGTCCACGATCAGTACGGACGGCGCAGGTATTGCTTCGAGTTGTACGGTTGTTGATGCAGGAGCGATAGCAGGAGCTATAACAGGAGCAAGAGCTCATGGGTTGGGTGCGAGAGTTGAACTTGGCTCTGATACCAAATGTGAGATCAGAGATTGAGAGAGAGAGCAAGAGAGTGAGCTTGGAAGCTGAAAGCTTGAGAGCTGAGTTGCAATAAAAGAGTGTAAAGAGTACAACTCAAAGAGTGAGAGATAAGGTTTTGTCCTAGTGACAAAACCTTAGTAGTCACTAACCATAGTTAGTGAACTAACTGCGGTTAGGGAAAAAAACCTCTTAAAGAGGGAAAAGTGCCCCTAACTAGCTTATTAAATTACATTGGTCACTGCTGAACTTTATCTATAATTCTAACAAAAATAACCTCTCTGTAAGAAATCTTAGATTTACTATATCTAGAAATGTGCTAAGGAACAGAAAGGAGACTGAAATAGCAGAGAAGAAGGAATATTTGTATTGCTTGAGTATGTGTAGTGTGTCATCCATACAATTGGGTCTCTCTTATATAGAGAGTGAAGAGTCACACATGAAAAGGTGTGTACTCCAAAGTGTATGTGCATGAAGAGGTGTGTACCCCTTGTGAAGGGTGTGATCCTTGATGAGAGGGTACATTACAATGGGAGTGTCTCTTCAATAGAATGTCTCTTGTGAAGGGTTGTGCCTCATAGGAAGTGTGTCGTCGAAAGGGCATACCCTTCCACAAGTGTCCATTCATCAAACCATCCATAAGTCTAAGATATAGAGAAAGAAATACGTCACAGATCGTGACATCCCATCACACTTAAAATAAGACCCTGGTGGAGATAATGAACTGATGTAGAAAATATCACGGTAAATTTTAAAAATACTGCTGTAAAATGTCAGGATACTGTCGTAAGTCTTCATTAGATTGCCAAGTAGCGTCGGAGTCGTCCAGATCTCGCCAAAGAACAAGGAATTCCGTGATAAGTTGATGTGGAGTCTCTCGCTGTCGATGGTCCAGAATACTCTCAGGAATAAGGAGAACATAATCGTCTTCAATTTTTGGGACATAATCACCTGCAAGAGGAACTGCTTCATCGCCTGGAATGTACGTCTTGAGCCAAGAAATATGAAATGACGGATGGATTTTACCCCATGATGGTGGTAATTCCAATTTGTAACTTAAAGGTGAATTTTTCTTGATGATCCAAAAAGGTCCATAGTATCTTGGTCGCAACTTAGGAAACACAGACTTAACCGTCTTATAGCGATGTGGGGCTACAAATAATATCACCATGTCACCAGTGTCAAATTCGAGGTGATGTCTATGTTTGTTGGCAGACTGTTGATACCGCTCTTGCGCTTTTCGCATATGATCCTTGACTTGGAGTAGAATGTCTTGCATTTCTTGAACTAGTTGATCACCTAGGGCCACTCGATGTTGAAGTACAAAATTCGTTGGTACAATCGGAGTGTGTCCATAAGCTGCTTGGAATGGAGTCATGCTGATGGCACTATGGAAAGAGTTATATAAGCAAACTCAAGGAGTGGTAGATACTCTTCCCAAGCTGCTAGGCATGACTGAATATAATGTCGAAGCATTTCTTCCAGAACTTGGTTGACTCTTTCAGTCTGGCCATGTGATTCTGGGTGGTAGGCTGAACTGAAGAGTAGAGTTGTAGTCAAAGATTCGAACAATGAAATCCAAAAGTGACTGGTAAACTTAGGATCTCTGTCGGATACGATATTCTTGGGCAATCCATGGTGTCGGAAGATGTGTTGTATGAAGAGTTTGGTGATGTCCGGAGCCTGTGCACTTCTTTTGCAAGCAACAAGGTGTGCCATTTTGGACAATCGATCAACAATTACCATAATCTGAGTATTACTTGAGGAGGATCATGGTAGTGTTGTAATGAAATCCATGGAAATACTTTCCCACCTTTCAGTTGGAACTGGAAGAGGCTGAAGAAGTCCTGGAAGTCATCGGCTTGCTTTCATTTGTTGCCAAGATAAGCAAGATGTAACCATTTTGATGACGTCGTTTTTCATCTGAGGCCAGTAGTATGTTGCACTGAGTAACCTATAAGTCTTGTTGATGCCTGGATGGGCAGCATAAGGAACTACATGATGCTCTTTTAACAAAAGACGTCGAACATCCTTGTCATGTGGTACACAGACGCGATCTTGATAATACAGAAGGTCGTCCGTATAAGAATAGGATGAGAAAATTTTTTGTTCGCAAATCGAAGGTTGATCTTTTGAAAGAACTTGTACTGCTGTGCCGAAGTGTTTATCATTGAGATACTTCCCTTTGAATGAATTCGGAACATCCACAGATAATGTAGAGATTACCATATCTAATGCTAGAGTTAACCTGCTGAGAGCATCTGCAACTACATTGCGTAGTCCTGGAATGTACTCAATGGTCATGTGAAAGTTGGCCAAAAACTCAACCTAGCGTGCTTGTCGAGCGTTCATGACTGGCTGAGTAAAGATATACTTTAGAGAGTGATGGTTTGTCTTGACCACCGAGTCGGCTCCCATGAGATAATGTTTCCAAGAGCGATAAGCATGTACAACAGCAAGAAACTCCTTATCATAAACCGGGTATCGGGTTTGGATATCGGAATGTTTATGGTTGTCAAAAGCAATAACTCTGCCTTCTTGCATCAAGACTGCTCCTGTAGCGAAGTCAGAAGCGTCGGTCATGACCTCAAATGGAAGGTTTGGGTCGGCAATAGCCATAACTGGTGTGGTAGTGAGTGCTTGCTTGAGTTGTTGGAAACTAACTCTGTTTCGGGAAGCCACTGAAAAACTATTGTGCTTTTCAATAATTCGGACATAGGAGCTGCGATTTTGGAAAACTGATGGACCTTTGTATGGTAGAAGTTTGCCAATCCGAGAAAAGAGCGGACATCATGAACATTCTAAGGAGTAGGCAAGTTTTGGACTACCTCGATCTTCTTGGGATCCACAGAGATGCCTTGAGCTGAAATAACGTGTCCCAAATATTCGAGTTGGGTCTTGAAGAACTCACTCTTCTCAACGTTGATGTAGAGAGAATTTGCGCGGAGAACTTCAAGAACTTGGTGAAGATGTTTGTGCTCATGTAGGGATCTGCTGAAAATGAGGATGTCATCGAGGTAAACGATGACGAACTTATGAGGAAAGGCTTGAAGATATCGTTCATTAGTGTCATGAATGTGGCCGGGGCATTGTTTAACCCAAAAGGCATGACCAAACATTCAGAGTGTCCATACTTTGTTCGAAAAGCTGTCTTGTATGCGAATTTGATGATAACCTGAACGAAGATCAATCTTTGAGAATTGTGTTGCGTGTAGAAGTTGATCGAAGAGGTCATCGATGCGAGGCAATGGATTCTTGTTTTTGATAGTGAGCTTGTTGAGGGCTCGGTAGTCGATGCAGAGGCGCATTGACTTATTCTTTTTTTTCACAAGTAGTACAGGAGATCCGAAAGGACTGCGACTGGGCCGAATGTGACCTTTGTTGAGTAGTTCGGTCACCTGTCTTTGGATTTCTTCATTTTGAGTGTAAGAAACCCGATAAAGAGGTTTCGACGGTGGATTATTGTCGGGAATAAGTTCGATTGGGTGATCCACTGGTCGTCGATGTGGTAACTGCTTTGGCAATTCCTGTGGAAAAATATCCAGGTAGGGCTGGAAAAAAGGTTGGTTGAGGTATTTAGGAGGATCCTTTGTTGGTGTCTCCTCTACTGCTGTAACCAACAGAAGTGAAGTCTTTACTTGACGTTTACAAACCCACTTCTTTACTTATAGGGCAGAGGCAACTGGGGTTGAAGGAGAGACCCTAGAACCAGTTAGCTCAATAAGTTTTCCCTGGTGGACAAATTGGATAGTATGGCTGCGAAAACTGATTGATGGATGATAGTCGTAGAGCCACTGTTGTCCAAGTATGACATCGTACCGAGAAAGAGGCATGATGTCGAAGTTCAACTTGTCCGTATAATGTTGGACGCGAAAAGATAAGTTTTTGATCCTGGTGTTGCACAAGAAAATAGTTCCATTTGCGAGTTCAATATGATAGTCCATGGGACTAGGACTGGTGGTCAACTGAAGTTTGTCGACCATAGAACTAGCTAGGAAGTTATGAGAGCAGCCACTGTAGATGAGGATAATGACCGTTGTTCCACGAATCGATCCTTGGACACAAAGTACTTGAGTGGCCAGGGAAGGTTCGGGGTTGCTGGCAAGGCTCATGTGGATGGTATTTGCCATTCGAACAACTTTGCCTTTCTTGTCTTGTGCTGGGGTAGCATCTTTTGTTTGGGAAGTGCTAGGTTCCATATTGGAATTTTGCTTTGGTCGCTTGGGACAATCGAACCATCTATGGTTGCCTGTATAGATGGTACAAAGTCCTTTTGTGTTGGAGTTGTTCTTCTTGTCAGTGGCCGCACCTTTATGTCGGGGTGTGGGGATCTTGAGACTGTCGCTGATCTTGATTACCCAAGTTTTTTCTAAACTTGGGGTTATCTTGAGGGCGAGCACCTTTAGCCATAGTAGAGTTTTGTGTTCTATCAGCACTCTGCTTCCCTGTGTTTTGAAAATCGTTAATGCGCTCTGCGTAAGCAATAGCGCTAGTTGTGGTGGTCATGTTTGCTTTGAGGACATCATTGCGTAACGAGGGGTGTAGGCCTGAGATGAAAGCATGAAGGCAATCATCATCAATTAAACCATCAATCTCCAGCACCAATGTGGTGAACTGAGAGATGTAGGAAGACAGGGAGCCCGTTTGCTCCAACTGTCGGAGTTTTGAACGTGCTTGGAAGTCCGCATTGGCAGGTATGAACTGCTTACGGAGCATGTGTTCAAAACGTTTCCAAGTTAACACACTTTTGCTGTCCTTTAAGCGTCGTTGCCACCATAGGAAAGCTGTATCCTTGAGGAGGGAGGCTGCCAAGGCAATCTTTTTGCCTTCAGTGAGGTCAACAGTATCAAAGTACATGCGCAGTCTTGCGAGCCATTGGTCAACTGTTCGGCGATTTCGTTGACCAGTGTAGGCTTCCGGAAGTTTAATGTCAAGTCTTTTAGTTTTGGAAGCTTGGAGTAAGCGGTAGAGGGTACGGAGTTCAATGTTTTCTACCTCAGTTGGGAACGAGTCCACACAGTTGTCCGGTGGCGTCACGTCATCCTCTGTATGTGTGGTACTACGAGAATCTTGGAGTTGTTGGACTTCCTGGACCAAGTCAGAGATGCTGTCATGAAGCTGGGAAATTTGAAGTTGAAGTAGTGCTTCGCCTTGTAAGTTGACTTCAGGGGTCTTTTTTGGACTTGAGTCGCTGATCTCCGGAGAGGTTGCACGCGAGCGTTGCGACATATCTGAGGTCCCTGTGAGAAGAGTACAAACTTGCGCTCTAGTTTGTACCATTCCTGGAAGAAGATCCGGGCTGCTCCCTGAGGTTGCTGCTGTTGGAAGGGGTAGGCGAGGCAGGATGGAACCACCAAAGGAGGTCCTGTTTGAGGTAACACTGGTGATGCCGAAGTGGGTGTTACTGCTCGTGAGAGTACAGGGGTAGGTTGCAGAGTCCATGGATTTGAGAAGGGATAAGGAGCTGCTGTTGGGAGTGGAGGATATCCAGGAGAAGGAGTGCCTTCAGAGTGTAAATACTATCGTGGGGAAGGTACAACCTGTGCAGGAGGATATCTGGGAGCTGAAGGAGGTGGAGAGTACCTTGGAGATGCTGAAGCTGAGGGGTAAAAGTCTCTCCAAAGATGGTCAGCAAACTCGTGAGGAATATCGGGTTCTGGGTATCTATGTGTCTTGTGAAAATAGAATGGAAAGAACTGGCATAGATTAGATCTACCAATTAGTTGCATAGCAAGGCTTGAAAATCTCTTGTCCGGAGGTCCATCGATTAAGAGGCGCATGGTGAGACTTTCAAGGTTGATTGAGGCGTGGCAGAGGTGATTAACAGAAGAGGGCAGATTGCGTGGAACCTGGCGCTGTCTTCTGTGTTGAAGCTGTGATATTTGCTGCGTACCATGGGAGAGCAGGGCTTGGCCTGTTTGAGTGTGATTGGATAGGCAGCAAAAGGCCGCAGTTCAATGGCGAGGGTGGCGAGATGAGCAGCAAGAGGCAGGCTGGTCTGAATCGTGAGAGATGGGCAGCAAGGGCTACTGGTCACAGGCGGGTATGGCGATGAACCAGAGAGAGTCAGCTTCTGAAAACGATCCAGAAGAGGCAGGATGGAAGCCTGACGAAGGGCGCAGCCTGTTTGCAAAGGAGAAGGTAGAAACATGTACAGCCGTTTTGGAGCAGAGAAGGCAGACGGAAATTGCGATTCATTTTCGCCTTGATGGTTGGTGGTTGCCAAAAAATTAAAACGTGGGTTTAGAGAACCCTTGGATAGTGTAGGGTTAGGCCTTGGGTATAGGGTTGGTTGCCCTTTTTAGGCCCTCTAGGTACCCTTTTGTAGGGTGGTGCTTGGTGCCAAAGGGTGTGCCTATTCTAAGGGGTGTGTCCCTTGGGTGCGGAGTCAGAAACTCTTCATCAAAAGGTGTGTTCGATGGTGGAAAAGGTGCGTCCCTTGGTTTTGGGACAGCCCAAGCACATCAAAAGACACGATTTTTGTCGTGTCCATTCACATCAACTCGTGATGTGAGGGAGACGGAGAGGCCACTGATGACTTTAGGTGGGGTTGGCGCTAAAAAATTTTACCCTCATTCTCCATCTCTTCCATGCACAACGTGTGTGGATATCCTTCTAGCGAAAAAAGATGTATCAGATAGACGCTAGAAGGTGGGGGGCATTTCCTACAGGCAGGAGCAAAATTTGCTCTGATACCACTGTAAGAAATCCTAGATTTACTATATGTAGAAATGTGGTAAGGAATAGAAAGGAGACTGAAATAGCAGAGAACAAGGAATATTTGTATTGCTTGAGTGTCTGTAGTGTGTCATCCATACAGTTGGGTCTCTCTTATATAGAGAGTGAAGAGTCACACATGAAAAGGTGTGTACTCCAAAGTGTATGTGCATGAAGAGGTGTGTACCCCTTGTGAAGGGTGTGACCCTTGATGAGAGGGTACATTACAATGGGAGTGTCTCTTCAATAGAATGTCTCTTGTGAAGGGTTGTGCCTCATAGGAAGTGTCCCGTCGAAAGGGCATACCCTTCCACAAGTGTCCATTCATTAAACCATCCATAATTCTAAGATATAGAGAAAGGAATACGTCACAGATCGTGACACTCTCGGTCTAGCCAGTGGCGTTTCCTCGAGGGGGACCATGCCGTTGCCTCAAGTCGTGTAGGAAAAGGAGACTTCCTCCACCCGGTCCGATTGCCATATGCAGGTTGGCTAGAACCACTCTTCTGGATCCCACTGAATGTCGCATAAGGGTGTGCCCTCCGAAATCCAAAGGCGCCACACCGATCCCTTTGGAGTCGACAAGACTATTGTGGGATCGATGTTCCAAGTTCTACCCAAGTGTCCCACTATCTTGATCCTCTGCCACTCTGGAGCCTCCATTTCCACATCATCCACCTCTGACGTTTCCTGCAGCGAGCCTCCTAGTCCCACCCTATAAAATCGAGATTGGCAGGATCCGAGAGACTCACGAGAGAAGCGTGTCCTGAGTGGTACCCCTGTTGTGGAAACTGTTCTCACCAGCAGTGGGGAGCCCATGGACTTCGTAGTCCGTCCCACCACGAATCCGGGATCGTTGCCTCGATGTCCAGCACGTGTCCCTCGGAGGTGAGAAAGAGCTTGAGTGCGGGCCTCTATCTCCTTGCCGCCAAGCCCCAAAGGATCTATCTGGTCCATTGTCGCACAGTGCCCAGCTGAGTACTGGCCTAACATGCGCTTCTCCGAGTCTCTGACCTCCGGGTGCCAAATGAGTGGCTCTCTCAAACTCTCTGCAAGACGGCCTAGCCTAAATGAGGCCTCCTGCCAATCTCTGCCATGCTCTATAGAGACTTCTCATCAAGGGAGAGCCCTGGAGAAGATTCACCTGTGGGACTGTTGCCACTGACCTCCTGTGCGAGGAGTGTTCCCGAGAAGCCCGCGCTGGAGGAGGAGCTTTCAGGGTTCAACCCCTGGGGTGAGGCTCTCACCACCAGCTTGCCCAAAGGGCTTTGCTTGGCATCTCCGGATCAATGATGCCTAGTCCACCTTGCGCTTGAGGCAAAATCACAGTTTGCCAAGTCACTTTGGCTTTGGTATTGCACATTCCATGTGATCCTGACCAAATGAACTTCTGCACCAAGCGCCGTAGCTGTCCAATGCAGCCCCTTTGGAAAAACCAGCAAGAAGCAATATACCAGGCGTGGCAAGAAGGACCTGGCTAACCACCAACCCTCGGCCTGCAAGTGATAGTTTGGCGGAGCTCCAGTACAATAGCTTGTGCCAAACACTCCCTAGGACTGGATTGAATTGCTGCTCTGCTGAGATGTCGATGCCAACCTGGCAGCCCAGGTATCTCGCTGTCTCCCCTCTCGGGATCCACCGAAAGCCAAAATCAGCTCCCCAATCTCGAATCTCCTGGATCTTCTCCAAGCTTGTGAAGAAGGCGAGCACCAGAGGCCTCGCAGCAAATGGACAGGGCACCCCTGACCCTCTCTAGACTGGATGCTAAGCCGTCCACATAGAGAGCCGTATCATCAGCAAACTTGGACTCTAGAAGCTCCTCCTCCTACTGAATCGAAAGCGTCATTCCTGTTAGGCCAAGCGCATGAGGGCGCAAAAACTAAACGAGGGCCTCCGCTACAAAAATAAATAAATAGGGGGCCAAATGACAGCCCTATCTCATTGAACGAGAGAGGGGAAAGGCCTCTCCTGTGGGTCCCCCAATAATCACTGGATGGAGCTGCCCTCATAAAGAGCTGAAACCCCTGTGATCTACCTCTTGGAGAAGCCAAGTCCCTGCATGGTACCCTCCAAGAGGCTGCGACTCCTCCCTAGACCAGTCCACTATCTCCTAGAAAGTGAAGATGTTATCCAAGATGCTACGCTCCCTGACAAAGATGGTCTGCATCTCATGGATGATGTCGGGTAAGTGGTGTCGCAGACGTAGGCTGAAAACCTTGGCCAAGATCTTGTAAGCGGTGTCAAGAAGAGTGATCACCCCCCTTTGGAATCAGGCATATCCATTCTTTGCTCAAGGAATGTGGGAGGGAATCGGAGTCAACGATCTCTTGGCAGGCTAACCTGAGTTGGGTGGAGATAAATTCCCAGAAACACCAAAAGAATCTCGGAGTTTGACCGTTTTCTCTTGGGCACTTCTGGGTTGAAAGAGCCTGTAGGGCCTCCCATAGCTCCTCATCAATAAAGGGTGCCTTCAACCGTCTGCTAAGGCTCTGCGTAATGACTGAGGGGACCTACTCCTAACTGCTTCTCTGGCCGGAAGAGTGGTGGGCGAAACCTCCTCTGATTGAAAGAGTTGTTGGTAGAAGACAGTGGTCCTCTCAAGGATCTCCTGAGGGTCAGTGTGTATAAGTCCCTGTGAGTCCTTGAGTCGCTGGGGCTGGATCCCCGCAGACCGTGGTCCTTGTCGAGAGGCTGCGACTCCTCCCTGGACCAGTCCACTGTCTCCTAGAAAGTGAAGATGTTATCCAGGATGCTATACTCCCGGACAAAAACGGCCTGCGTCTCATGGATGATGTTAGGTAAGTGGGGTTGCAGATGTAGGCTCAAGACCTTGGCCAAGATCTTGTAAGCGGTGTCAAGAAGAGTGATCACCCCCCTTCAGAGTTAGGAATATCCATCCTCTGCTCAAGGAATGTGGGAGGGAATCAGAGTCTAAGATCTCTTGGTAGGTGCCGTGTTGGACCCATTTGGTTTGGGAAGAGTGTTAGGAGACGGACCTCCAAATCATGTAGCTCCAATCGTGCACACTTCAGACGGTCCGTGAGCCACTAGGATCTTGGATCGTGCTCCCTGAGTCGCTCGATAGATGCTAGGTCTCGCTGAAGTGCTCTCTTTCGCTCTTGAAGGGTAGCTCTTTGTCTGAGAGCCTGGCACTGGAGCTCATGACTGCTCATCTGAATCCTCTCAGCACACCATACCGCCCATCCTCAAGGTGTCTGTCCTCGGGCCGAAGTGCTCTCTCCTGCTCTTGAAGGGTAGCTCTCTGTCAGAGCTTGGCACTGGAGCTCATGACTGCTCAGTTGAATCCTCTCAGCCAACCATACCGCCCATCCTCAAGGTGTCTGTCCTCGGGCCGAAGTGCTCTCTCCCGCTCTTGAAGGGTAGCTCTCTGTCTGAGAGCCTGGCACTGGAACTCCGCTATTGCCTGTTGTACCTCCTCCTACAGATCACATGGTATATAGACCTCCTTTTGGGAAAGTCTGTGACGAGGCTGCTCCAGGTGAAGAACCGTTGGAGAATGGTTCGACATTGTGGTACTTGCTAGAATGCTGGTGGAGCCGCCGTGTAGTAGGGCCCAGTCCCCTATGTAGAATTTGTCTAGGCGCTCCAACAGCTTGACGCCGCTGTCCAATGGAGAACTGCAGGCCGCCTAGAATTCTGATAAACTCAGGCTCGCGCCATGGATCCCTACCATTAATCGCAAATATATAGACTGCTCCCAGGTACTCCTCTCCCCAGCTGGCATCTCCTCCCTGCTTATCCTCCATGAACTCGAGGTTGAAGTCACTCCAACAATCCACGAGTCCACCTCCATGGGCAATCTGTGAGCTACCTGCAAGTAGGTGCGTATACATTCAAGTTACCAATCCAAGCCTCTCCTACCTGAAGGCCCATCCATACTGCATGACTTGGAATGAGCTCTTCCTGTGCATATATCTCTGGGGCCACTTCTTGGGATGCTGATATGGATACCCCTCCACTCCTACTAACTGCGGGGGACCAAACTTTTGGGCCCCTCCGTGGTGTCGGTGTGTTGTTGAGAACATGTGCTCTTGAATGAAGAGGAAGTCGATTGATCTGCCTACCAAAGCCCATTGCAATTCCTGACGGATAATCATATATTGTGGTCGACGATGCGCACGGTCCATGCACGTTCCAACTCACCATTGTAAAACTCATGGGGATGGGTTGGCAGCGAACAAGGCTTGCATGTGTGTGGGAGCTTGCTCTAGGAAGCCAGACTTCAAAGACTTCGACAGAGGTTTGGAGGAAGAGTAGTATGTGTTTGTACGTCAACGAACCAGGGTCGCCACTAGCTTAATCCCAACCTTCTGTGTCCAATACTGCATGAAAAAGAGATGTCTATGCCAAGGAGATCGGCGCTTAGTTGTAGTGTCTAGTAGTGGGGCTGTGTGAGTATGACCTCCGGTAGCAAGTGGATCACTGCCACTGCTAAGCCTGAACTTGGCTTCACTAGGGAGAAGCCAAGATGGAAATGCGCTGAAGCAGCGTGGGTGAGCAAAAGGTCCACGCCCTGTGTGGCCCCATCCAGTTATCGATCATCTGGTAAACTTGATGCTCTATCAGTGCATCGAAGATCTCTGGAGTCCACTTCTCCATTCCTGTGGATGCAAAATGGAGGATCCGGATCAGGTGGGTGCTGCATCCTATTGCAGTGATGCCCCCTTTTTGTTGCAAGATCAGAATGGTTAGCTCCAAGGGCATGGGGTACGAATCTGGGATCTCCAAACAATTCCAAGGTCCCAATTGCTAAAACTTTGTCGGCAGAGGCCTCCCAGCATGCATGTGGAGGCGTGAGGACTGGGCATTTGTGCCCCTCTCCCCAAAGATATGTGGAGAAGCAGTTGAATCTTGGGTGCCCAAAGAGTCGACCTATTGCTGAGTAGAGATCGATGAGGTGGCTTTCTCCTTGCTCGTGCTCACTGACGAGGAGTCCATTGCAAGATGGAAGGGGTGCGCAAGGAGGAGGTCGCAGGTGAAGTTGCTGTCATTGCTGCGAGGGGAGCAGGTGGAGGAGGTGAAGGGGGGAAAGGCACGGAGGGTGATTGCAGAGAGGGGGTGGGCGGGACCGAGGGGGGCGGAGGGGGGGCTATGAGGTATTTGCCAATGTCAAAGTCAAAGGGTGCTGCGACGAGGGCCCCTGCAGCCTCTGAGGCTCCTCTTTCGAGGCGTGAGTTTGAGTGGTCGAGGGCACTGATGCTCTGGGAGCCTTTGGTGCCTCCTCATGCTGCTGCGTAGGATCCTGCTCCTGCTGCTACGGAGGATCTTGCACTTGCAAAAAATTCTGTGAAGAATGTTCTGAGGTCAAGGGCCCCCCCTCTTTGGGTCTTGTGATATGCCTACATGGGGGCCTCCAACCTGGTCTCTCTGTGACTGTGCAGTTGCTTGTGCTCACCTCTTACAGTTGGCACGTTGTCGCTGGTTCTTTCTCGCCCACTTGCTCCGCTTCTTCTTTCCCACCTTGGTCCATCGTCCCCCAGATGGCTCAACCCAGGGGGTCTAGGACTCAAGTTGATGTCATTAAGACTGTTGCTGTGTCTGCTTGGGTGACCGTTGGGTCCCCTCCTCTCGCGTGTCACTGTGCTGTCGCTGTGTCTTCTGTGGGGAGGGGTGGACCTTGCTCAAGCCTCTCGTACAATCCCTAGCTAGGTGCCCCTTTTGCCTGCACCTCAAGCACTGTCATGGTAGACCAAAAACCTCCATTCTCTGGCGAGGGGTCCCTCCCTCAAGAGTCTCCAAAAGAATCATCTCCAGGAGTGTGTTCGGACTCTCTACAACCATCTTGAGACAAGGACCCTGTCATTTGTCAAAACCATTGCCTCTGACTCTGAAGGACTGTGCCAAATGCCCGCCCGATAGAGGGAAGGATGGCCCTATATTCCCTCAGAAGCCTCGGGAAGTGAAGCGTCATTGGAAAGTGGGGAACATGGTGAGTCGAGTCCATGTCCTCCACTGTAAATCCATGATACCAAGGAATAAGATACACCAAATGTGGGTCCGAGAGGATAGGGTCCTCTCCACGAGAGCCAAAGCAGTATCCGAGGAGCCAAGATGGAGGAGGAAGACACCCTGTCCATAGATAGTGACCTCTTGGATGTGGTCGCCATCAAGTGCCAAGCTGGCGTGGATCCAATCCTTGATCTGTCTCCTCGAGGGAGCGAGGCCAACTATCCTATCTACAACTGCCTTGTCCTGTAAAAGATCCACTTCCTGCTGTACCAATTGCTTGTTTGTAGGTGAAAGAACTTCTTTGACAGCTGGGGGAGTCGAGAGTGCTGCCATAGAGCCCCTCTGGCCAGACCACCAAAAGTCCCAGTCACCAAGATTGAGCAATAAACTGCACCTCCTACTAAAAGGTGGGAAAAAGGAGAAGGAAAGAAAGAAGGAAAGGAAGAAGAGAGTAAAAGCCCGTCAAGAACTCGTTGCAGTTGGGGTAAGCTCTATCTCAATCGTAGGATAAGAACGGGCTTGGACGAGATTCAGAGGGGAGAGTCAAGTTGAAGGGAAATCAGCCCAAGAGTTTTCCCACAAGCAAGCTCTTAGTCTCTGAAAGGACATTGGAATGCGCAATGGGAGCAGCCAAGGGGAAGAGTGAGCTGTCAATCATCTTGGAAGCGAACTCGGAGCTCTGGCCTGACGGGCTGGACCTTCTTAAGAGAATCCTCTTTGGCTGGTCACTTGTTGCCAGCTCCTGGTACACCAACTAGTTGCAATCCGCTGCGGGGAGTATGCTTGAAGGGAACCTTGCTGGAAATCGCTTGCAACAGATGGTCCTGGATGGTGATTGACAACGAATTGGAGGGAGCTGCGTTGGACTGTTGGTAGCGCTTCCGGCCTGGAGCATGGGCTGGAGCACGCTCTGTAGGTAGATTGTATGGTGGCCATAGCCCGTACGATGGGCTGTTGCGGCTATTGATGTAAGGGGGTCACGGGCTCGGTGGGCCCCTTTCGTGGAGTATGGCGATGCGCGTGGCCAGCCAGCAGGGCGAACGGGGAAGGAAGAGCCGAGAGGGGGGGCGGGGGTGTGCAGCTCGCATAGCTAGTCTTGATATCGTGAACATCTTCTAGCTGAGCGTAGAGCTCCATAGCGCTTGGGTTATCAACCCGGCTTGGTACCTGCAATAATTAACTAGAGCGCACAACCATGACACCCGTTAATGGTTAGCGCTTTGCATGCAAATAATAATCTGTGGACTAATCCTAGTCACTGTGAGCGTCCCCACCAAGAAAACATGTGCACATAACGAAGAACAAATTCTTTGGTCGACCGAGGTCAACCCTCTTGGTCGTAATTAGGAGCTTGACCATCAGTCATAGTGCCTTAATTGTGGCCAAGTCTCTCCAATCAAGGTTGGCGCATCTTGGTTAGCCGAAGCTAACCCTCTTGGCGTAAGCCAAGTCTTTCAATACTCTCTAACCGAAGTCAGTGCTTTGGTTCTTGGGTTAATCGTGGTTAACCATCTTGGCCGAAGCAAGGTCGTCCTAATTGGGGTCATGCTTACTTAACTGAGGTTAAGTATCTTTGACCGAAGTCAATACTTTGACCAAATAAATATAACTCTTTGAACATAATTAAATAAATGAAGATGCTCGTTGGGGAGAGACTAAAATGAAAATGTTTAGACCTCACAAGCAGTTGTAGCTTGAATGAAGAGATGTTGGACTACCTTTTGATTAGCCTTCTCCTTTAGTGCTAGCCTTCATCATGGCTGAGTCTGCCCTTCACCTCCGGAGTGCCGACAGAAACTCAGTACGGAGACTTTGTATAAATGGATGCTCAAGTATGTGTGGGTGTGTGGATTTGTATGTGTGAGAGCATATTTTTATACTATGGTCTACACCCACTGTTGGGCGCTGATGACGTCAGTGGGGATGTCATAGTAGCTAGTCCTTGCTATGCATGATGGAGTTTATGGTTTTCAACCTTGTGAGTGACTATCATGAGATTGAAACTGCACTATGTTGTGTTTTTAGAGGATGAGTTTGGGAATGTTCCTGGATTCATCTAGGTATATGCTTCTGCCGTATTAGCGGACATGCAAATTTCACCTTGTGAAGTTTTCGTCCAAGTTGCGGCCTGTTGGTATTGTGATAATTCTTTCTATCTTAAATGGTGCATTGCCCTATCAGCTAGATTTAGATTTAGATGCTCGTTGGGGAGAGACTAAAATGAAAATGTTTAGACTTCACAAGCAGTTGTAGCTTGAATGAAGAGATTTTGGACTAAGCTGAACATCTGGAATAAATTCATAAATTCTGGAGTTGCTTCCTACATCAATGATGAAATTTAAGACATGTACCTCAAAAGACTTGATGATCTCTATGCATTTTCATGCTTTGTATTTTCACCTATGGAAGTGCAATTTTCGAGTTGGTGGGTGCTGCCTAGAGCAAGTATTTCATTACTTTCACCTAAGGACCTTAGTTCCAAATATTTCTTGCTCTTCTATCCTCAAGGGTGCTTTTTGTGCATTTACTATGTCTACATGCTCGAAAATCTGTGCGCGCTTCATAACTTGCCCCCTGAAAATCATGAAGCATCTATGACAGTAAATACACACACTGTTTTTTTTGGGGGTGAAATCCATTTGTCCTTATATTACAAAGAACAGTCCCACAACCAGTTACAAGCATCAGAAGATATCATATATAACAAGAAAGTAGGATTATCTATACCCCGTGCATGTACACTAGGGACTACCACACACACACACACACACATGCATGCATGCATGCCGAACCGTGCTGCACCTGTGTCTGCGCACCCACATCCGCACCGTTGTTTCTTTCGTTAAAAACTAATATATTTCTTAAGATTGGATATTCTAGTCTTGTGAAGGTATATACATTAGGAGCATTGTGTGTCCATAATCTGAGTTAAACATGGTTTGTTGTCGTATTTGATCCAAAGATGCATATGTATCTGGGAGTTTGTTTACTTGAGCAAATCCTGTATAGTTCCTAGTGTAATTTAATGTCGGCGTTGCAGGTAAGAGCAGACAATTTGTGGAGTCAAATCGAATCAATTTTCAAAGAGGAAGATACTTTGGGAACAGAGCTTGAGTGTTTCCAAGCATTATACAGGCAGGAGCAAGGTGCAGCTCCTAGTCGTGTTGAGATGTTGAGAGAAGCTGTGAAGCAACAGAATGAGCGTGAGCGCCAATTGCAGCTGAGGTATGAAAATTTGATTGTTGAACAAGAAAATTGGAAGAGGCTTATGCAAGAGCATGATGCTGCTGTGGCAAGGGCTGTTGCTGCAGAGCAAGAGAGGACAGCGGCAGCTGCTGCAGAGCAGGAGAGGATGGTAGCAGCTGCTGCAGAGGAAGAGATGAAGGCAGCAGCTGGTGGGGAGACGAAGGCAGAAGCTGCTGCTGAGGAACAGATGAAGACAGAGGAAGAGACAAAGGCAGCAGCTGCTGCTGAGGAAAAGATGAAGACAGATGAAAAGACAAAGGCAGCAGCTGCTGCAGAGGAAGAGATGAAGGCAGCAGCTGCCTTGGTGACAGCAACGACTGGCATTGTGCAAGATGTTGAGGTTGCTGTGCAAGCTAGCGAGGCAGCTGGTTCTGCTCTGGACAATGAGCCAGCTGTTCCAGCAGCAGATGTGAGTGAGGCAGATGTATAAGCGATCTTGTCCCATGCATTCAACTTACCTTGACATGCAGTATGAACCATTTTGGACAATTGGTTATAAATCAGTACTCTTGCTTGGGCACCTCAAGAAGTAAAATAAAATGGTTGCATCATTATTCTCCTTGCTCACCTATATGAAATGGTGCACTGCCTTTTTTCCTTTTTTTGGGGGGTGGGGGAGAGGTCTTTCAATTCTCACACTCGTGGATGGAGCTCAGCAGGAAGTTTTTGTCCCTGAGTAATTTGTAACTGTGCAGATCTAATCAAGAGACTGCTAGGATCAAGGTTATCTGATTGTCGATGAATGTTTTTTTCCTCAGCTGAATGTCCTCTCCCACAGATTTGAACGAAAGTATCCGTCTACCTTACCTTTGTATTTGCAACCACTTCAGTTGGGGTCGAGTTCTTTCGGACCAATGTGGCAGGAGCGAGGGAATCAAAATGAGACAAATGCGGAGATTCTACTCCCACATCTCAGATAATTTGATGGCAATAACAAAAAATGCTTGAAGCTCTGTATTAGTTAAAATAGCCAATTTTGTATGGGATGGTATTTAGGATCAAGATCCTAGTATACACTGCTAGCTTTCCAAGGCTACACATTTAAGGACGAGATGCAATTATTGAGTTTTCCTGGCCTTTTGCTAACGTTTGTGGGCAACTCATGTACGTGTTGTCCAAGATAGCGGGAAATACCATTATTCTTTTCTTGCTTCTGATTCCTATTTGTCATTCAACTTGTATATCTTTTGTATTTATGTTGAGAAGATGGGGAAGCACACATAGACCATCATAGCCTAATGCATTCACTTGCTGTATGGGCGAACCATTGGCGTAGTATTTGCCCTAGATAGTAGGGTTTTAGGTCACATACCATGCAGTATTTTGTTAGAGTTGCTCTTAGTGCCCCATCTCACGGAAGGTGTTGTGAAAAAAGAAAATTGAAGGATGTGCTAAAAACCAGGATTTGAAAATTAAATATTCATTATTTTGTTCACTCATATCTAAAATTATCTGAATTGCTAATTTACAACTAGAATAAATGATGTTTGGTGGATGGCTTCTTTTTCTCCAATTGTTCTTGATGAGGGGCTCTTGGGAAGAGCCTTTGTGAACATAGAGGGTACTCTATGTAGTATCTAAATGGTGGCTAAACTTGCTTATCCCATATCAGGTCCTTGATGAATTATAATAAAGCTTTGATGTGCTTTATCCAAGCACAAAACATTGTCTTCTTGGCCATGCAACCTCTATGTCACATTGAATCATTGTCACGTACATGTGAGTCTTTTAACTAGTTGTATGCTATAGTTGTGCATATTCTTCTAACTAGGGTAGAAGAAAGCACGAGCATATGTTGCTTCACTTCTAGCAACAAAATAGCCTTTGAAAAACAATTGATAGTGGATTGCTTGGTGTCTCCATCACTTGTTGAGATGAGCCACAGTAGCCACAAAGATAAGTTCATACTTGCATTCACTTGGAGTAGCTTGCAAAACTGACATCTCATTTGGTTATTGATACTCTTTCATCTCCACCAATTGACAAGCGTCGTTTCTTAGCTTTGCCCAAACCTCCATTGGGGTAAATGTTGCCTTAGAGTGTCCTATTGGAAATCTTCACAACCCACCTCTCCAGACAATACTTCTATTTATGAAGAAGATATTGGCTATTTCTATTAGACCTTTATGTCAAAGAAACAATGAAGTCCTTTTTTCACCTTGCTCCTTATGAAATAAACGGTCGAGACACTATGGTGCAACCTAAGGGTGTGTCGGTTATAAGATGGGTGTCTATAAAGTATGTTTAATGGGACTTGGGTGAATGGAAGTGGATTGTTGCAAGCAATGACTCCAAGTGCCTTCCATTCGATGACTTACAATAAGTAATGCCATGAAATTTTTGATTAGCGGCAAGGGTCGAGACCATCTAAAGCAGAGCTTTCAGGTCGCTCCATACTTGCAAATGTAATTTTGGAGGCTTTGGAAATTCAATAGGGATAGGAAAATCACTCTTTTCTTTTGGCTGTTCATTCATGGTGGGACTATGTAAACAATGAACACATTTGGAGCTGATTCTTCTTGCCCTTAGTGCTTGAATGTTGATGAGTCTATTCTCTAGGAATGTAGAAAGGCCTAATGGCGTGGCTCTCTTTCACTAAGCCTCAGGTATTTCAAGAGAGTCAAGTCTCTTCTTGGGCTATCACCACCTTACAGAGTTTTGGCATCGTTGCTTGGAGATCTTGACGTCCAGAGGCTATAGACAGCACCCAGGTCCACCTAGCTCGTACATGGCTAGCATCTAGACAAACACTATAATACCTTAATGGCTAATTGATTGAGTATGCAAGGGACTTCTTACGGGTTCACATCAAGAACAAGGACAATTTTTCTCACAGAGCGGAGAGGCATTCCTTTCTTCTCTAAGTGTTTTACTTCAATGATGTGGCACTTTCAGCCTAATCTTGTCATCTCTCAAGATTTGCACGATGTATTTTTGCCTTTATTGCTTTAGTCTATTTCAGGGGTGGGGATCACTTAGGGATGATATAATGATGGCCATCCTCTTGTTCTACTCTGAAAATAGATACAATTTGGCATGTGGCAGAGCACACGAGAGACCAATCCTCGCATAAGTAGTCTTTGATCCTCTGGTTTGTAAGCTCCCGGGTATTTTTTTTCAGCCCATAAACATTTGTAGCTATTTCATGTATACTTCCTCCTCTGGGTCTTTATTTAGAAACTTGTGATGTAGTGTCAATGCGACAGGAGTCCAAATTAAGGTCATCTAAATTGTTTCAAAAGTAGTGTCTCGCCTTCTATGTATGCATGGACTTTGGTAACTAGCCAAGACTTGAACCTGCCCAAAATGTCTTTGGAGACTTGTACTCTGCCTTGTTAAGTGGCAATAACCTTTGGTTTAGAGCGGTTGACCAAATCCTAAATACGATACTCCAACATGGGCTCTATTTCTACCTGTACGGTAGTTCTATATTCTAGTTCGTCCTTTGTATCATCAAAGGGCCTAGGCTCCTTGATTTGACTAATAAAGATAATTAACTTTATCTAATCCATTATGGCATAATTCTTGATTAGGGCGTCAAAGCTTCAATTTCTTTGACTGAGTCATAAGGGCATAACTATTGTACCTACATTAGCAGTACGACTACCTTAAGAAAAGTCCATTATTATTGAATGTAAACTTAGTAGGAATCCTAACCACTAGTACTAATGATCTTATCGATCGTAAAGGTCTAGTACTGTTGATAATGGTAATATTACTATGAGTAATGGCCATATTATCGAGTAACCATACGATTATCGGTGGTAATAGTACCAACTTGTTGTATGCATTCTATATCATGCATTTCTCGTATGTCATGCATGCTTGCTTAAGTTGTAACTCTAAAATTAAATCACTCATGGGTAAAATCATGTGTGTCTTATCATATGTTATACGTAGCTTGTCTGGTGAATGCACATTGCATAAGCACATACGATATGTTAGTTGAGCATCATTGAGGATGTCCATTTAACAAACATCTATACACCACAAGTTGTACTAACATGCGGATCTTGTGGTGGCTTGCCATATGTAGACTTTGCATGTAATTTGTAAACTTCTACATGCACAATTTTCATGCAAGATGGGAGTGAAGTCAAATGTGCTATGTTAACAAGACACATTGCAAGCTAGTTAATCAGGTGCCTCGAGAGCAATTGCTAGAGAAGATAAACAATATGTCTGAGAGAGAGCGAAGGAGGCTAAAATAGAGAGCATAAGTAGGATGTAAAAGTTGAAGAGCAAGGTTATAGAGGACATAAGGAGGTTGTTAGAAGTAGTTGCCTGAACCCATGAGCTTGTCAATATTGTGAAATGGGAGTCTAATTTGGATTGAATCCTCATTAGCAATGTCTATACACAACTCGAAAAATCATGTGCTATACTCATACCATAATACATCATAGACAATTTTTTATTTCAGTTCCTCTTTGTAGGGAAGAAATGATAGCAGAACATCTAATTGAGGGAAATAAATAGAATCTAATGCTCCATACGTAGTGTATGGATGTAGGAGAGAGACAAAATGGCAATACCAATTTCATGTCCTAGCTTTGCAAGGATGACCCAATGCCCCATAAGTAGTGTATGGATGTAGAAGAGAGACAAAATTGCCTACCAATTCATGCCCTAGATTTGCAAGGATGACCCAATGCCCCATAAGTAGTGTGTATGTAGGAGAGAGAGAAAACTGCAGCCAATTTAGTAAATGTAGGATTCCATGGATGGACATCATGCATGAATATAGGAATATCTTCAAGGTTGATGTTCCACGAAGGTACCTAACATGATGCAGTGGACTATGAGCTTTTGCCAATTGCTTTTAAAATAACTTCCACAACTCCCTTCATCTTTCTGCATTGGAGGGAATTTTGACATTTTGCTTGTGTGGATGCATTGATAGATTTCTAGCAATGAGTGCTTGCTCTATGCTCCAAAAGTGCATCCAAGTTTTTCAAATGGTTGGGTCCTTTGGGTCCAGAGTTCTCATCACAATCATGATAGGCAACGTTATCCTCGTGAAATCCTCAAAAGACTTCCATAATGCTTTATTTCATATCATCACATTAATCTCTAACCACTGTATTCCTTAGCTCAAACACCCATCGTTAAAAAAAACACACAATGGAATGTCTCAATCAAAAATTCTTGGTTTTTAGTAATGGTTACAATGTGTGACAGTGCATGCAAAATCTTTTTTCTTAAAAGCACTTGTAACTTTGTGGATTCAATCCATGAACTCTATATTGTCTTGAGTGGTTCCATAATCACATAGAAATGACAATTTCAAGAGCATCATGCATAATCTCCTTAACCCATGGAACCAATATTTCAACACCAAGTTCAAGGTGTGAGTGCAGCACGTTGATGCATATAAATGTTGAAACTCTCTGTATAACAGTTTACAGTCTTTTTTAAACTCTTCGCATTGTCCATGGCAATCTTGATAACTTTGTCTGGGCCTATCTCTCTTATGGTCTCTACCAAAATACTTGCTACATCAACCCATAGTTTCTTTCATTTTTTGGATCAATGGACTTATGGAGGGCCTCTCCTATTGATGCTATAATATCACATTTAATAAGAGACATCCTTCAGTATTTGTCTATGCGTCGTTCAGGTGAGAGAAATTTGATCGAAGGAGGTTCTATAGATCTAGCTAAACTAATTAATAGAACTGGTGGAGTACTAAAAAAACCAGCAACAAATTTTAAAAAATATGTAGATGAAGTATTGAAAACACTTTTCTATCCTTCTCTGATATCACGCCATGCTGTGCCACAATGCAATTAAACTCGAGTAAGAAATTGAGATTAACCATCAGTAGGATTTTAGACTTGGATGTGTGTCTGATTCGATGAAGTAGACACTGCGTATGTCTGCAGATTCATTGAGTCAATTGATCGGAGTTGGAATCAGATACCTTACGGGAAACAATATGGATTTCGTAGCAATTGTCCATCTTGTGCTATGCAAGAGCTAAGAAATCATATGATTGATTTGATATTTTTGCTTAGAATATCTATGAGTAAATCAAGAGAGCAAAAATTTCAGTATGACAAGAAGACTTGGACATTTGAGGTCCTGTATAGTGTTTAGTAAAGTCCTAGATCCAAGTACTCTCTATATAGTTGATGGATGCCTCATGCTCTATCTTCTATAACTCTAGCTCTACATGGTATGGATATGGATGTTTCTTGATAAATGTGATTTCACCAATACTAATAAAATGGGATTGAGTAGCCACACTACTTGTGTGAGGTTGTATGATTTTGGGGTTTGGTGGAATAATGAGAGAGGTGAAATTGGAACTATCGTTCATAACTTTCCAAATTATTGTTTCTCACCTCTCTTATTTGCCTCTAGTTCATCATTTAATGGTTGGGCGCCTGTAGCTACCCCAAAGTGCAATATATTTAACTGTAGAGCCAAGTAGGTGACCCCTTATATGAGGGACACTTGCACATTTCTCCTTATGATAGAATTTTAATCTCCATTCAACATAGTCATGCAAATTGATTGCAAACTCCCATTTTGGGCCAACAAACTTGTGTTTTGCTCCCCCCACTATTTTTTGTTCTCCTGTGTGTTGCTCAAGAAGCCTAAAAAAAGGCTCTAACTATACCTTGACTAGAAGTATTAAGAGCATTATATGAGAGGATGTTGCATCCAGTTGTGATTGTGGAGCTTCATATCGATTTGCATTAGCATTAAAAACTCTATTCATAAGCTCATTAACCACATTATGCATAGTATGAATGAGTGAGGCCTCTATGTTTTTAGCTACATTTGTAACTTGCCTCTTGCTTGAAGCTCATTCCATTACTTAAGCAATATTTCTTCTAGCTACTAATGGTTCTCTTGCTATACTATAGTACCTATACATAGATTTTCAAACAAAATTACCAAAATCATGGAGATGAATGAATCCAATATTTTAGGGTATTACGGCACCTTAATGAATATAAAGTGTGGTGCATGCAAAACACACTAGAATTCTAATCGTATAAAATAGGGGAAAACATAACTTCTTGAAAATCCAATAAAAAGTAAAAAATAACTTCTTGAAAATGTCATTACCTCACTCTCCTCCCATAATCCTCACCACATCCATTGGCTTTGTAGCTGTGGTAAATCCTTATCCCACTATGCTAGATATTATAGTAGTCAACCAGTATACAACCATGATGAGCACTCTCTCCCTTAGCATCATCATCTCATGACTCAATTGTGGTCCATATTACCCCAATATGCTAGGTGCACAAGCTAGGGACTATAATCCTGCCAAATGAAGTGTGCTTGTGGCTCTTGCAAACCTTTTGTAAGAAAGCTATTAGTGGGAAGGTAGGGTATATTACCTACCATTGGTAAAATCCATATATTGGCAGTATTAGTACTATTCTTGGTGGTAATAATTGATTAGCCTATCACAAATATTACTGTAAATTTTGCCATTATCACCACCAATAATATGAATTTATCAATGATATACTTATCCGATGTATTGGTTACTTTTTTGGGTTACCAACATCATGCTGTTATTATCATGCTATGGTGATTGTGAATGATGAATTATGCAAACGTTAATGAAATCCTTGATCACACCCACCTTGTCCCCACCCCCTCTCTTGGTCCTTCCTTCCCCCTCCTAGAGGGTTTTGAATGTCATAAAGGGCAATGAGAGCCATCATCATAGGATGACAAAGACATATTAGCTTATTTAAGAAAGACCCTACACCAGCTTAGCTCCACATAATTTTCCTTCTCCTTTTATAGCCTCTAGGTTAAGAGGTACGATATCCAACATGTTTGGACGGTTGGTCCAAATAGATTCAGCAGACATGGAGAACCCTTTCGCTAGTATGTCTGTAGAAAGGGGAGGTTAGTAGCAACCAGCCCTTGAGCCATAGGGGACTGAGAACACCTTGACTTGGAATGCATGGATGACGAAGACCCATGGATGAGGGACTTTGCAGGGAGAAACCCTCGCCGAGGAAACACATGAGACTTCCAAGGGGGAAACTCTAATGAACTTTTGATCTCTCAGGTGTCCCTGACATTCACCAACTACAGGACATCGCAAGCTCCACCTTACTGTCTGATGCAAGGAACCTCCATGCAAAGGCCTAGAGACCCTCTTCCTCCTAGAGTTCGACAGTTTGCCCTTGTTTAGCTGCAACCCCAATGTATAGGGGAGCAGGCTTCATAGCCCCAACGCAGGTACCGGCATCCCGCCACTAGGGCCAGGCTTGGCCTCTACAATCCATTGGACCCCAATGACACCGCCTCCAACAGCTTCCCAAACAGTGCTATTGGATGAGGCAATTTGCATCTTGGTGAACACACTAAGAAGGGGGGCTGCACCTGTATTCCCAATAGGGATCACCAATCCCTCTAGGAGTCAACCCATAGCCATTTCCAAGTTGATAACTAAATTTTTGGGGGAAGGAGATCCGGTCTCCCACATGGAGCGATTCGAGCATATATGCGAAGCATTCGATGCTCTCGGAGATTTAGAAATGGTTAATGCTTTTGGCCTCAGTCTGGATGGCAAGGAAGGACAATGGTCTAGGGCACTTAGGCCTTAAAAAAACTCAACTGGGAGGTGTTATAGAAAGCTTTCATTGTAGGGTTCACCCCTAGTGGCCATAAGTGGAGCCCGATTAATCACTTATATGAGGTGAAACAAAATGACAAGGAATCCCTCTGTGATTATATTGCTAGAATCAAACACCTCAATTCCCACTGCGAACCACATGAGAGGATGAGCGACGAATGATTGCTGCCATGCTTCCTCATTGGAGTGGCAGACCCAAAGTTGTTTAATGGTTATGAATCCCACTTTCTTGGAACTCTGCAGCAAGGTAGCCATTCGTATAAGTGACAATATCATGGATAAGGTTGTCCAGGACAAAACTACAACTGCATCTGCCCCAGAAGAGACAATGTTTGGTGTGGGGTATGCGATGGCAATCGCCCCTCTAATGAGTGCCCCCACCTTAGGGCAAGGCAAACACTCTACTGTGCACACTGCTATAGATGGGGAAACCACGACACGTCCCAATGCCGATTCCCAAGGGTCCTTCCCCAACCGATTTATCAAGCGAGACCCCCATTAGCCCTAACGGACCCACCCTACTCGATGAATCCACAAGGTGCCCCTTTAGCCAATATAGGGCAATCTAGGGCACAACAAGCTCCCTTATCACCACCCATACTATGTCCGCAACCTCCCCCACCTCGTATAACTCTGACTATTTCCCTGAAACATGATCACAGGCACCCTGATTATTTCCCTTGCGAGGAGGGAAGTGGCGTCATAAGTCACTACCTCCTACATGAGGATCAACATGTCCCAATGTTCTAGATAGCTCCCGCGGCTGCGATGGCAAGAGACATGAACTCCGTGGAGCGAAGGCCCCTGATCCAATGCTATAATTGCCAAGGTTCACACAGGGCTACTGAATGCCCGTATAAGTGCTCAGCAAACCCTCCGGTGTCATACTTTAAATGCCAAGGGCCACACTTTCTAAAGGATTGCCCATCTAGGGATCTTACCTTGATGGTTCCACCCACAACAGGTCCTACTCCCTTGTGTGCTGGGTGCGGAGTGGAGCATTTATTCAAGGATTGCCCCCTAAGGAGACTAGCAACTTCGGCCACCTCGCCCAAGAGCACTAGCGTCAATTTGCTGAGTATTGAACATGGTCAAGCAACGGTAGTGCCCTTGAAGATCATCACGAGGATGCAAGACAGGGCCATAGGCAAGGAAATGAAGAACTAGGCAAGGAAGGACAAAATGCCCGCCCGTGCCGCAAAACCCTGAGGCTTCCCAACCCTCATAGAACAGGTCCAAGAAGGTCACTAGGGTGGGAAAAGGAATGGACCAAGTGCTTATCGAAGACGGTTCAGACTAGGAGACAACCACCCTCACCACCTCCTCTACCTTTGGATGAGCCCTCTCCCAGGATGACCCAAGTATGCCTTCGTATTCGGATGTAAATAGGCCAATGCGGGCCCAAGGACTCACCTCTCCACCTTCGTATAAAGAAACATATCCAGACCCAACCTTGGAAAAACAACACCTAATAGACGCTTAGAACTTGGTGTGGGAATGCCAGGAGAAATTCGAGCACAGGCTCAAGGCTAACAGAGGGTCGGATACCATCCACCCGCACCGCTTGACCACCCATAAAGGGGCAAAGGCACTTAGGGTGCCAGAGAGGGTGGAAGAAGATGAACTATCTAGCTCTAATAAATCAAAGGCTCCAGACTTGATGCAGTGAATGTTCAAGGAGGACTTAGTGCTACAAAACCTACGAGAGGAAGGAGACATCTACGGTCTTGAGGATCTGCTATCAGTAGGTAGGGAGACCTCTCACGAACCATGTGGTAGTGCTGAATTAGTGATCTCCCTCTCCTCAAAGGTTAAGATGCCAATTGCATCCTTGTTAGGAGGAAATCCTACCCTCTGGCGAGACCTCTCAAACTGGAAGAATGGGCAATTCCTACCCCAAGGTCCTACCAGCCTCAAAGTCGACCAATTGCTGCAGGGGGAGAAATAAAACCTACTCAAGGTCCCCATCAATAATTTAGGCCAATACTTCAAAGGGGATAATACTAATGCAGTTATCCCATAACCTACCAGAACTAGAGGTTGACACCATTCTATATGGGGGAGCGGGTGTGAGCATCTACACTAAGGAATGTTAAGACAGGTGGGGAAAACCTTCCCTCGAGCAAACTCACCTGGTAGTAAAGCTAGCTATGATAGGCGAAACTACTGAAACCTTGGGAGTCCTCACATGTATTAACATTAAGGTATTCGGCTTCACGTACCCTGTTAGATTTATGATCATGGATTTTACCCAGCAGCTTGGATATGAAGCCATCCTAGGCAGGCCCTTCTTATGAATGTCTGAACTCGTACATGATTGGTGCACCCACAAAATCTATGTATGACATGAGGAGCAAATTGTGTGAGTGGACTTGTGTACATACAAGGTCCACCCACTGTCAAGACAACTATTTGCAATGGCGTTCGAGACCATCGACATGATCACATCCTTGAAACTATTGCAAACTTGTGAGAGAGGTGATGAGAAGGAGGTAGACAAATTTTGGTATGCCCCTCTCCTCGAGCTACGGTTCTCTTAGAATTGGATGTACATTCTGGCAAACATCAACGTCCCAAAAAGAATAGGATTCAAAATAACAAGAGTGTGTAGAGCTGAGCAGTCAAATGAGACCTCCACTGGCTAACATATGTGGATGCCACTACTGCTCACCATGAGTTCTCCTCTGATTGGGGATGAAGAAAAGGAGGACCTATGACAGGTACCTTCCCATTACAAGGCCTACACGATCAAGGATTGTAAGATCTTATATTAGTAGGCCAGGAGAACCTAGGAAGAAGGGTGCTTCCAAGGGTATGACGGCCCAGCTAAGATTAAGGAGGTAAACCTAGTGTCGAAAGGGGAGGACCCACAACTAGTATTAATAGTAGATGTCCTCACCCCCAATGAGGAGCATGCTTTAATTGCCCTCCTTCAAGAGTACAAGGACTACATGGCCTAGAAGTACACAGATATGAAGGGTGTGCCTGCTGAAGTCGTGCAACACATGATACCCATGCTAGATGATGCTAGGTCAGTGCGCCAACGTCCCTACCCTTTGAATCCCAAATATGCACTTATAGTGAGAAAGGAGATCCAAAAACTCATAGATGCAGGGTTCATCTATGAGAAGAGCATATAGACTGGTTGTCACACATCGTGATAGTCCTAAAAAAGAATGGAAAGATTTGAGTATGTGTGGATTTGAAGAAAGTCAATGCCACCACTAGGCACGACCACTATCCCTTGCCTTTCACAGAATATGTTCTAAAGAGAGTACCAAGAAAGGAATCTTACAGCTTCCTAGATGGATTCTTGGGATACAACCAGGTATCTATCTCCCTACAGGACCAACATTAAATTGCCTTCACAACTGAGTGGCGTGTGTATGCGGCCAAAGTAATGATATTTGGGTTTACCAATGCACGCGCCACATTTCAGCATGGTTGATGATCACCGTCTTCAAGGGGTACGTAAGGGACTTTGTAGAAATATTCCAGGATGACGTCTGTGTGAACTCGACATGGGATGATCACCTGAGATACTTGAAACTTGTCCTTGAAAGATGCAGGTTGTATCGGATATCCTTGAATCCCCTCAAGTGCCAATTTTGGGTCAAACACGGCGTGATTCTTGGTCACATAAACTAGTCCAAGAATGGCATCTCCATGGATTACAACAAGATCAAGCTCATTCTAGAGCTACCTCCCACACCAATGCTAAGAGATTGCAATGATTTATGGGCCATATGGGTTACTATCGAAGGTTCATCTTGTTTTATGTAGACATAGCCTGACCATTGTAAAAGCTATTAGTAGTCTTTGAGTGGACTGAGGAATGTAAGAAATCCTTTGAAACCATCAAGCTAGCTTTGGCCACAACATCGATATTGCAGGCCCCGTACTAGAATCTAATATTCCACATCCACATAGATGCCTCAAGCTTTGCCATCAGATGTGTGTTAGCCCACCAGGGGAGTACAACTTGGACTACCCGATGTATTTTTCTAGTCGACAATTAAATAATTCTAAGGTTAATTACATGACAACAGGGAGGAAATTCCTGGCCATGGTCTACATAGTTAAGAAGTTTAGGCATTACTTGTTAGCCAACAAGTTTGTCTTTTTGATCCCTACCAAAGAGTGCAAATCCCACATAAATCGGACATGATGCCCCTAACGGGAATATTAACCGATCAACCCTTTGAGAAATGGGCCATAGATTTTATTGGACCGATAAGCCCAACTGCTAGAGGAACAGGGGCCAAATACATTATTCTGTCCACACAGGTTATTTCACCAAATGGGTGGAGGAGGGTGCCACAAGAAAAGCTGATTCGTGGTCCATAGCTAATTTTTTATATGAACAAGTCATCACGCGGTTTGGGTGCCCCTTAGAATTGGTCAGTGACCGAGGAACTCATTTCTTCAATGAAACTATAGCGATCCTGACTAGTGAATTCATGATCATACATAGGAAGTCCATGCCATACTACCCCAGGGCAAATAGCCTAGCTAAGTGCTCAAACAAGACATGCTACAAGATTATATCTTACACCGTGGAAGCCAGTCATACCGACTTGGAACACAAGCTCATCACCACAATGTGGGCCCATGAAACATCTTACCCCTTCAAACTAGCCTTTGGGGTCGAAGTAGCTATGCCAATGGATTGTGGTGCCAAGCCTTCGCATCACAGTCAAGGAAAGGCTGACCGAAAATGCCTTGACGAGATCCCCACCATGACAGTTGCTTTTTTGCTATTCCCACAATTGTTTCTTTTTTGCTATCCCTACAGCCATTTCTTTTTTTGTTATCCCGTTGACCCGTCGCTATAGCTCCTATCCCCATGACCCGTAGCCTTATCCTATCCCCTTGGCCATAGGGATAGCAAAAACTAAAAAGGCCCCCCTATCCCCCCCAGTTGTCACCTTAGCAAAATGAGCGAAACTCTCAAATTTTTGCCGAATCTTCCTCAGTCCTTAGCCATCTTCCAATGTGCATTCTAGCCCCCATTGAATGTCCTTCGCCTCATCCTCCTCCACTGACTCTCTCCTCATGCAACTGCCCTCCTTTTTCTCCATGGATTGTGACAACGAAATCTTTGAATTCAAAATGGAACTTGGCCTCCACCCCACAAATACGCCTCCACCCCACAAATACATGGCCCATCGGCCCCTCTGAATCGGTGTGCACTACCTTTGGCTTCCTCGTCTTGTAGAAAAGTACTCACAGAAGAAAAAGCTACACAAAGCCCTCAGCCAGATCTACAACTATGATCGAAAGAAGAGCAAGGCCGCATCCACTTCTCTGAAATCACCAACTATGATCGAAAGAAGAGCAAGGCCACATCCACTTCTCCGAAATCACCAAGCCAGTGTTAGAGAAATCAATAGATGCTCTAGTGGTTGACCCAGGTCAAGCATACGGACCACCACCAATCAATTGTGCCCAACCTCCTCCCAAGATTGGCACTACCATAGGTGACCAACTCGGTAGATTACTTTTGCACTCAAATGCAAGAAGACCTCAAGACTCACGGTGAGGTCCTCAGCAACCCCATGCTATATATGCCAATGCTCTACCACATGCTATAGCAACAATTGCCGATTGGATATGGGCTGGTTGACAAAGCAGCCATTGGACCTATGCTAGCAAAAGAAGAGGAGACAATGATCATACCTAAGCAACCAAGGACAAATCTGAGTGCCACCCCCCTAACCGTCCTGCTCTGCCACCCCTTGATAGCGAGCTACATGCCCAATATGAAGACTGCCAAATGCGGGAATTCCCAAGAAGGTAGCATCATCTTGAGCATTTTGCTCTGCTCTCTAAGGGAAAAGCCACCACCCAGGACCCCATCAACATCAATGACTTCCTTGGGGATGATACTGTACACATTCGCCTCCACCATAGACCCCAAGGCACTCAAAATCCCCCTCTACTCCCCATCTCAACCTCAGCTTTTGCTCAACCCTAAGACACCGCCTCCTTCATCACTAGATCCTCTTCATCTCAGAGAAGCCCTCCAATTTTGCAGTGACCCCAGTACCAGAACTCAGACGGCTACATCACCATTTTAGCCGAGCAGCCCTCACATGCCAATTAGATGGAGCTCCAGCTACTAGATGTGATGGCCTAGCTCCCATAGGTGGCGCAAACAGTTTTTTAGAGGAGGTAAGAGCATGCCTCCCAGCTATCATCTTCTCTCCTCCAAGCACAACTCAATGCGTGCGACAACCGTACACTTATAGTCATTGCACAAGCTATATGGCAAACCACCCTCGATAGAGCGGAGGAATATTGAAGAGCTAGAAGTCTCCCTCACCAAGCTAAGGGATGAGATTTTTGCCAATGAATCCCTAGTCCAAACCCTCATGGACCAGTTGGATAAGGCAGAATCTAGCGTTCATGCCACGAAAGAATGCAAGGTGCCAGCTGAGGAGCAGTAAGCTAGACTCAGGGAGAGATCGATGGATAGATACAAACCCTCCAGGATCTCTTAAAATAGGAGCGCACCCTCACAATCACCATGAAGGCAAAAAATGAGAGCATGCGCACCTTTGGCCGCCTAAAGGAATCAACATTGGAATACATGGAGTAGCAAGAGTTCCAGATGTACTGGGAGGTCTTCGCACAATTTGCCACTTATACGCTCGGCCCACGAATTGTCCCCCAAACACTCCAAATGCACTTCAATGCACTCCAAACACAAAACTTGATCTTCCCCATAGACCTCACTGCCCCTCTTCCACCCAACGCACTCCAAACCATCCTTCGCCACAATCCCAACCATTGCCGCCCCATCCTCGCCATGTCATATTTCTTCCTCGACCTTTAGCCCACCAACCTCTCCCTCCTGTGTCCTTCCAATCTTTAGACTCTCACTACTCACCCCATCCTGCTCAACTGCCAAGCGTGGTACTGGGTCATCACAGAGTCCACAAACTATCCAGAGGATGATGAAGTGATGCAACTAGCGAAGCCCCATGAAATCAGCCCATGGGTCTGCAATCCCGATAGCCTCCAAGCCAACATCAACTAGATGCGTAATGCAAGGGCACCTAGTTGCATACCGCTCCACTACCTACCATCCCATTGGCATAATCATTTTGTATAATTGGGTGCTACACACTCTCTAGGACTCTCTCGAGTCCTTGGTTAGCAAATTTGAAACTATTCATGTAGCATACCCCGAAGATATCACCAAGGAGGAAGGGCAGGAAGCCATAGCTATCTTCAACTCCACTGCCCCCCTTGTCAAAATTCACAACTACCTCCTACAAATCTTGCCCAATCCCCCTAGCAACCCACCAATCCCATCCCTCCCCCACTACCTCATTGTTGTCTCTGTGCCAACATGGACTTAGGTAGCATAGAGTGTGTGTGTGGAGTAGTGGAAAAGCTCCGCTTGTACTTGCATAAGGCTAGGAATAATCTTTCTTAGGAATCCTCAACATGCAAGTTCTACTTGCAACTCTACATGCAAGTCCTACATGTGATTCCTACATGCATGTTCTACATGCAAGTTCTACATGCAACTCGTACATGCAATATGCAACATCTACACTTGCAACTCCTACATGCAAATTCTATATGCAAGTTTTACATGTAGAGAGAGAATGTCTTACAATTCCTACATGTAGAGAAAGAAGCTCTCCAACTTCTATAAATACCCCATAATGGAATGAAGCCCACACTCTTTGGGGAATTGTGTTGAATTCTACTTTGGTATTCCAAGGAATTGTCTCCAAGTGTCCATGCTTCCTTGCACTCAACATCCAAAAGCATGTCCTAACCTTGCAACTCCTCCTCCCCTCTCCTCCAACCTTGCAACCCCCCATCCTCTCCCTCTCCTTCTCCCTCCTCCTCCTCCTCCTCCTCCCTGCTCCTCTTCCTCCTCCCTCCTCCTCCTCCCTCCTCTCGCTCTCCTCCTCCCTCCCTTCTCCTTTTCCCTCCTCTCCCTCTCCTCCTCCCTCATCCTCCTCTCCCTCCCTCCTCCTTTTCCCTCCTCTCCCTCTCCTCCTTTCTCATCCTCCTCTCCCTCCTCCTCCTCCCACCTCCTCCCTCCTCTCTCCTCCTCCTTCCTTCTCCTCTCTCTCCTTCCCCCCCATGCTCTTACACCTTCTTCCTCCCCCACTTCTATGATCCCCCTAAACCCTTGACCTCCATGATCTATGAGGGAGACAAATTCTCTGCCATGTACTTTACCCTGAACCTTGGATCCAAACTCCCCCTAAACCCTTCAACCCCCAATGAAGGCAAAATCCTTCACTACCCAATCATGTTGATGCACGTCCCTTTCACACATGCATGCACTATGTTTGCTTACCACGCTTAAACCTATGTCTCTCACTGGCAGAATATGACCTAAGGTCCTAAGCTACACTTATACTACAAACGATAGCACCAAAATATTTGTAGGTGACAAAAAGCCTCAGAACCCTGCATACTGAGAATACCATGCTCTTCCAGTTGCAGAAGCTATGGGAAAGAGCCAGCATTTATTGTCATTGTTGGGGAGACTAGCGTCTCAAGTAACGAGTAAGCATACATAAGTATATGTAAAACACAAGCGACTACGACCTTTCATGACAGTTTGTTTAGGTTGAATTAGATTACACTAACTGCTAGTCACTATAATTGGAAGTTACTCTAACTCACAGTTAGCATAATTGTCTAGTTAAAGTAACTGGATAGTTAGGATAACAAGCTAGTTAGACTAATTGGGACTACCCTAGTCCACTTCCCTCAATTAGACTTAAAGCCCATTCACACAAAACCTTTGACCAAGAGACCCTCTCCCCAAACAGACAAAAAGGACACATTTTACCCATACTTTAACCCTTTGTTACCACTTGGTGGCCAAATTGAACCCCGTTTGAACCACAATTTAACACACAAAAACAACATGCTACAAGGCATTTTTCTAGCCCATTGCACACCATTTTGACATCCCTAGCACTCATTAATTTGTGCCCCCATGTGGGCCCCTTTTTGCACTAATTTGCTCATAAATTTCCATCGTGACCTCTGATTGACAATCCATCTGCACCGGCACATTTCCCTACTCATGTGGGACAATCCTAGGCACATTATTAACATGATGGTCCCTAAAACACTAGCGCATATCTAACCCCGTAACACACATACTCAACACCCGTTCTTGTGGCAGAGACACCAATTCCACCTCTTGCCAAATCTGCATGCAACTATGCTCCGACCAATGCCTTCGACAACTATGCTCACCAAATTTGCATAAAACTATGCTCTAGCCAATGCCTCCGACAACCCTCTACCCCGATTCCCCCCCTGAAATTCAAAAAATCCCTTTGAATCCTCCATGACATGACATGGTCGGGCGCCATCGCGATGATGGGGATCTTGAACTCAAAGCAGAGGGGAACAATTTCTTTACCCCTTGCCACAATTTTGGCAACAATAGCAACAGTCAAGGCCAAGTGCCCCTTGGGCAAACTCAAACTTTCCAAAATACAATGGTAGGGGCGATCCATCCACATTTTGATACCGCATGTCGAGCGGGTCATCCACATTTTGATACCACATGTCGAGCGGGTGGAGATCTATCCAATGAAACCAAGGTCGCCTAGTTTCCTATGGCCCTAATCGATGAAGCCTCAGAATGGTACCTAGACCTCCAAGTGGAAGAAAGAGCCACATGGGACCTGCTGCAAATAGAATTCAAGAGGCTCTTTCAAATGGAGAGACTATAGAATGATCCCGCTCTCCAACTAAGCAAGCTCGAACAAGGTCACCGAGAAGATGTACGCATATACATGGGCAAGATGAAATGCTTAATTAACAAATGTGACCCACGTCTCGATGCAAAGTACCTCACGGCCTGGTTCATTGCAAGCCTAAGGAAGAAAATCCACAAAGACATGAAAAAGATCAGCAGTTACGAAACATTTAGTGCTACTCATGTAGCAACCATTGATATTGAGGATGGCATGATTGAATCTGACACTAGTAGTGATGATGGAAGAGACAGTACATGAGATAAGCGCTCTAAAAAGGAAAAATCCAAGTCCACTGCCAAAACTTCTAATGAAGATTGCCTAGAGGCCATCACCATGAAGCTAAAAGAAGAAATGATGCAGGCCATGAAACAAAAGCCTCAAATGTCTTAGCCACCACCTCAGACTTATCCACAACAAGAAAATGTATGGTGTCCACACTGCATGGCCAATCATACAACAAATTGATGAGATATCGAGCTCCACTCGTGATATTCCAGGGTGACTGTTATGCATTTATGTCACCAACTTGTTAGCTACAGATGCGATTGGTACACCGCCCATGAATAATAGCTGGATGACAGCTATCTTTATGTACTCTAGTTAGTGGCTCAATTAGTATGCCACCTAGGTTAGCTGAGTTTGGTTTGAGACCCACCTATAGGGTTCACCTATTCTTTTGTACTTAGAGAGAGACTTCTTTTGGCTTTCACAACTAAGAAGAGGAAAACTATTTTCAGCCTCCACCTTTGCGTGTATTCCCCTATTGTGTGTGAGAAAGCTGCAAATGAGACTCCTTACTTCTCTCCCACTCTCTTCACATGTTATCAGAGCTCGGTTCATGGTAAGGAGCTCAAGAAAGCAAACCAAGTTCGCAGTGTCCTGGTAAGAGGATCAGTGTTGCTTTCCTTTTTTGAGTTTGGGAGCAAATCTCTGCAGGTAGCACAGCCGAAAAGTGCAAGAGTGCACTGTCTCAGATTGGGATGCCCTTTGCAGTGTGGTGAGAGGTTAGTATATGCTACGGGTATGGGCCAAGCCCTTGGTGACATTATTTTTTTGATTTGAGGCCATTTCGGGGCCCGTTTCAGTGGTGGAAGTTTTTTGCAGGCACTCAAAAAAGTGCCATGTTTTTTACTATGTGACCACTGTTTCACAGGTCGGTGAAAAGTTGCCGCAGAAATTACATCGTATGCCTGTGCGCAGAGATATTGGGAGTGATATAATCATTTTTATTGCCTATTGATGCAAAATCCTCACTAGGAAGTGACTGTGTGGTCAAATACCACTTTCATCAATTTTGCAGACTTGCCCTTGTGAGGTAGAAGTTGTGTTTTTTGCAGTGACAGAATATTTTTGCAATGTTTTATAATGGCGTCTGATGCTCTTTCACAGATAGTCAATGAAAAGCTTGACAAGAACAACTTCCAAGCATGGAAGTTTAGAATAACGAATTTCCTTAAGGAAAAAGGCTATTGGGAGTTCATTACTAGAGCTGAACAGGAACCAATTATTCCTAATGTTCCCAATCAACAGGAGTTGCATGTATTTAAAGGATAGCATGAGAGAGCCAGAAAAGTTATGTACTAGCTGTCTATCAATATTTCACATTCTATGATTGTGCATATTTAGGATGCAAGCACATCGAAATCAGATTATGCAGCAAATTCAAGAAAACCAGTCCTATGGAGGAGGATGTGGTAACTTTAGAGGAAGGGGGAGCCAAAGAGGTCATGGTGGATGGCAGAGAGGCCAAAATTCAAATAGAAATGTTGAATGCTACTACTATGGTAAAATGGGTCATATGGTTAAAGATTGCTATAAAAAGCAGAATGACATTATGACTGGAAAATTGCAGCAAGGCAATCATGCATCCTCTAGTAGACAAGGTGATGACAGAAATGAGCATTTGTTTATGGTGCAGCACATGACCAATTCTGTGACAAGTGCATAAGAAAGCAATGATGTGTGGTATGTTGACTTAGGTGCATCAAACCACATGACATGTCATGCAGAATGGATGCAGGATGCAAGGAAAATGGAAAGACTAGGATTTGTGGAGACTCATGATGATACTGCACATCCTAATGTGCAGATTGGTAAAATTCCATTGTCTATGCAGGATGGGAAAAAGAAATACCTGTCTAATGTATTTCATGTCCCGAATATCACCAAGAACCTGGTTTCTGTTGGTCAAATGGTTGAGCAGGGCTTGTAGGTCAGATTTAATCCTCATGAATGCTTTGTTGAGGATATGAAAAATAAAGGTCGCTTGATAGCAAAAGGGAAGAAGAAGGGCACGATGTTTACATTGGATGCAGACATGCCTGAATCGAGTGCAGCAATGTTTGCACATGGGACCAGTGTAGTTGTAGATATTGATGTCTGGCATAAACGCATTAGTCATGTTAATATACAATGACTTAAATTAATGCAAGCCCAAAATATTATTACAGGATTGCCTAAGTTCAAGGTTGCAGAAATGCATAAGGTATGTGAAGCCTATCAATTTGGAAAATAGGCAAGGAAACCATTTCCTAGACATGTTCAAGAGAGTAAGAGGCCATTGGAATTAATCCACTCTAATGTGTGGACTACTAAAGCTACATCTATTAGATGCTATCATTATTTTGTCACTTTTATTGATGACTACAGCAGAAAAGTTTGGGTGTATTTTATGAAAAAGAAAAGTGAAGTGTTTGGGCATTTCAAAGCTATGGTTGAGAAAGAAATAGGCCTGCAAATAAAATGCCTAAGGTTAGATGGAGGGGGAGAATACCTCTCAAATGAGTTTGCAAGGTTTCTACAGGAGCATGGCATAAAGCAGCAATATTCATGCAGTCATACCCCACAGCAAAATGGACTTGCAGAAAGGAAAAACATGCATATTGGAGAGGTATCTCGTGCCATGCTCAACAAAAAAGACCTGCCAAATTATTATTGGGCTGAAGTAGTTGCTACAGTAGTCTACATAATGAACAGGACTCCCACTACAACAATAAATGGCATGACGCCAGAGGAGAGGTATACTGGTAGGAAACCAGATATTTCTCATTTGAAAGTTTTTTGTTGCATTGCCTATGTTCATGTGCCAGATGAGTTGAGATCCAAGTTGATCCAAAAGCTAAGAAGTGCATCTTTATTGGTTATTCTCTGTAGCAAAAAGGGTATAGATGCTATAACCCTTCTACTCGTAAGTTTACAGTGAGCAGAGATGTTTTGATGAGATGAGTAGCTGGTATAAACTAGTAAATGTGATTGATGATGTAGATGCACAAAATGGTAATGTTGCACAGAATTCATAGCAGCAATCACAAAATATTAGTGGACATGTAGTGTCCTTTAGTAATGGTTCACATACTTTGCCATGGACAGACAAATTGAGATCAGGAGAATCTCCTCAAAGCAATGCAGATAGTGGATGCAAGTATCACGAAAGGGAAAAGAGAAAGTAGATCAGCCCATGGTTGATGTGAATGCAGGTCACTCTTATGTGGATGGTGAATCCAATGGCTCAGAACAGAGCCTTGATGATGAGTTGGGTATTCCATCTGTTGTTACACCTGGAGTAAGGAAGACAAGGGATGTTTTGAGAGCACTGGTAGTGAGCCTATTTTGTGCACATCTACCAAAGTTAAGTATCCTATGCATAGGCTGAAATATGATGGATTTACAACCATTCACTATGCCTATATGGTCAAAGTGATACACGAACCAGAACCCACTTCTTTTGAGCAAGCCATGGGAAAATAAAAATGGGAGAAAGCCATGGATGAAGATTGCCTTGGAAGCAAATGCTACATGGGAATTGGTGCCTTTGCCTAAAGACAAGCATGCAATTGGGTGCAAGTGGGTTTATAAGGTGAAGCACAATGCAAATGGTTCTGTGAGCAGATACAAGGCAAGATTAGTTGTCAAGGGGTATGCACAAACATATGGCATTGATTATGAAGAAACATTCAGTCCGGTTGCAAGGATGGCAACTCTAAGAGTAGTCATTACTATGGCTATATCAAAGGGATGGTCTTTACATCAGATGGATGTAAAGAATGCCTTCTTGCATGGTGATTTGCAAGAAGAGGTCTATATGGAGCAGCCACTAGGTTATGTGCATGCTGTTCATCCTGAGTTTGTTTGCAAGTTGAAGAAAGCCTTGTATGGCTTGAAGCAAGCACCCAGAGCATGGTCTGACAAGATAGGACAATATCTTGTCACTATTGGCTTTTAGATTTCCAAGGCAAATTTCTCACTTTATGTGAGAAAAACAGAGAAAGGCATTATGCTGCTTGTCATTTATGTTGATGATTTGATCATCACAGGTGATAGTGATGAAGATATCCTTCATGTGAAAATACTATTGAAGCAGAAGTTTGAGATGAAGGATTTGGGAGAGCTGCGTTACTTCTTGGGCATTGAGGTGATTAGATCCACAAGTGAGATATGGCTCTTGCAGAGGCAGTATGGACTAGACATGCTGTCCAAATATGGGATGATAGGCTGTAAGCCTATTTTAGTTCCTTTGGAGCAGAATGTGAAGCTGAACGCAGATGCAGGTGAGCTTCTGGAAGACCCTACTATGTACAGACACATAGTAGGAAGTTTGATTTATATGACTATTACCAAGCCAGATTTGAGCTATGCTGTTGGGTTGGTAAGTTAGTTTATGCAGGCTCTAAGGAAATCACATTTGGATGCAGCTAGATGTATACTGAGGTATGTGAAGTCCACATTGTAGTATGGACTATTTTATGAGACTGGGGTTCAGATACAGCTACATGGATACACTGATGCTGATTGGGCTGGTAGTATTTTTGATAGATGATCTACCAGTGGATAAGTGTTTTCTTTTTGGAGTGCTACAGTCACTTGGAGCAGCAAGAAATAGCCTACAGTTGCCTTGTCGAGCACAAAGGCTGAGTATAGGGGTGCATCAATGGATGCATGTGAGGTAGCTTGGTTGTGTAAGCTACTTTATGATATGCATCAATCTACAGATGGGCCAATTGTCATTTATTGTGACAACATGAGCAGTATACACTTGGCAAATAACCCAGTCTATCATGCTAGAACAAAGCACATTGAGGTGCATTATCACTATGTGCGGAAAAAGGTTCAGGCAAGTTTTATTGATCTAGTTTATGTCAGCACAGAGGATCAAGTAGCCAACATATTCACAAAGGCATTAGGCATAGAGAAGCTACGCAAGTTTAGAGACCTCCTTGGTGTGTAGGAATTGGAATTGAGCTCGAGGGGGAGTGTTGAGATATCGAGCTCCACTCGTGATATGTCAAGGTGACCGTTGTGCATTTATGTCACCAACTTGTTAGCTGCAGATGCAGTTGGTACACCACCCATGAATAATAGATAGATGACAGCTATCTTTATGTACTCTAGTTAGTGGCTCAGTTAGTATGCCACCTAGGTTAGCTGAGTTTGGTTTGAGACCCACATATAGGGTTCACCTATTCTTTTGTACTTAGAGAGAGACTTCTTTTGGATTTCACAACTAAGAAGAGGAAAACTATTTTCAGCCTCCACCTTTGTGTGTATTTCCCCATTGTGTGTGAGAAAGCTGCAAGTGAGACTCTTACTTCTCTCCCACTCTCTTCACATAAATGAATGCTCGATCCTGAGAGCTAGGATCATTGCACAAGCAAATCCACTGCCTAGGTTGTGGTTCCATATCTGCATAGTCAGTGGCCATGATAAAAATAGTTGCATCTTCAACTTGCACACACCCGCCTCGACCTCAATAATGCCAACCGACACCCATCCTAGTGTATAAGCAACTAGCACTTGCACAAGCACCCCCAACTCCGAGGTTGAATTATGTTCCCATTTGGACTCAAGTTTTGTAATTACTTAGGAATCCAAATCCATGACCATATCGAAGAGCGCCAAATCCAGCTCCTCTGTAGTTCCAATACAACAACTTCAAGCCAAGGAAGTGGATTTGCCATTTGAGTATGAAGCTAAGAACCCATTGTACTATGTGGAAGGAATACCAGTCTATGTGAATCAAGTTTGGCCCAATATATATGGAGCACTATGGTTGTGGAGAATCATCAGATTGTAGAGTGCCCTCATCGTGGTAGCCCCGCTACTTTCCAACCACTCTGTAGAGATTGTGGCATAGGCCATGCTTATATGGAATGTCCCATGAAAAATAAGGCGCCACAACAAAATGAGGCTAAGCCTATCGTCCCAATCAGCATTATTGGGGTGGACCATCAAAGTCTAGGATCAGCAAGCGTAATATCACAACCTGTGAATGTAATTACATGCTAGCAAAAAGAGGCCACCAAGGACCCTAATATTCCAATTCAATCAAGACTTCTTCAAAAGAAAGCACAAGTGCCTCCACCTCCACCAAGCAATGAGCAGCCGCTTAAGCTCATCCAAAATATCTCCCAAGCCTCAAATAAAAGAAGCTCCATACCCGAATGTAGAAGTGGAGAAGGCTCGATTTTAGGCACTTCAACAATGGGTACAAAAGGAACAAGCGCAATTTGAGGTTGAGAAGCAAGCACAAGATCCAATCCCTAACTTGGCCCCACCAAGTATTGATACTGTACTCGATCCTCTGTTCCAACAATAGAATCCACAACATAATGTACCGCCACACCAACTTGAAGGAGCCGCACTCTCTAGCATTCTAAGTTTCCCTGTATCAATTCCCATTGGAATCCTATTACGAAATTGTACCAATATCTGGGAGAGTTTCAAAGGCTGGATTGAACTCACAAATCCCCCTCCACCTATGGAAAACATAGAAAATATCCCTATGCAAATGGGTGAGAGAGATAACATATGCAACATCACTATGCCTTTGATCCATAAGGCATATGATGAAGTCCAAGCCACAGTGGATGGTGGACCAGGTGTAAATGTCCTATCCAAGGAGCTCTACAATGAATGGGGTCTTCAACCAATGCAAAAGGCTAATTTCAACATATGCCTTGCCGACGATTCACGCACAAAACCCTTGGGAATAGTGAATGGTGTTTCAACAAAAGTCGAAGGAGTTCACTTTTCCCTTCAATTCGTAGTCTTGGATCTCCCCAAGAAATCCTACCAAATCTTGTTGGGATGTCCTTGGTTATGTGAAGCATCAGTCCTCCATGATTGGGGAACTGACAGACTGACAATCCAAAATCGCGACCTGCAGTAAGTGTCAATGTGGGGATAGGAGCAATAAAACCAATTGTGCCTAGAGCATTGGATGAAACCTCTTTAGTGACGATCTCAAGCAAATCAACTCCATTGCAAAATAGCATGTCATAGCGGGCGATACACAAAGCAATGTCAATAATTGGCAACCATTGACAAGTACCATTCATTAGACCCCATCTTCTCACATATTGATGCTAAGGTCATGCAGGTAATCCTCCACTCACACATGAAGAACCAATTGATCTAGATGTGCCATTCTTTATGGTTGACCTCGAGTGGAATAATGAACTTGAAGAAGGTACCCATACGAATAAGAACTCAGATTTTCCTTGGGACCTTGAAACTAAGGCTGAGAATGCTAAATTTTAAGATCAAGTCTTTGACAATGACTTAGCCATTCTGCATGCCCTAATGGCGGTCGAGCTTCCCAAAGTTGAAACTCCAAAGTTGAATAACATCAGAAGATTCTGCAAGAAAGCTGAGGGAGGATATTGCCACAAAGCCAAGGCCAAACACTTCAATGAGTTCGAACGAGTCCAAACTAGGATCATCGAATTGTATCTTACCAAGCCAGCTATCTCAAAATCTGAGCCACATCCTCTTGAATGGTCCCCTGATGGACTTGAAGGAGTATGCATAGCAAATTTACCCCACAATTCCCAATGTAAGAAGTTTCAACAGTATAAGCCACTTATGCAGATGAAGCTCGATCAAGAGACTTCAAAAAAAGAAAGTCCCCAAGAGCCTCAAAAATTGGTTAATGATACTATGCCACCTAGTACCCATAGCACATGTTAGGCTAGTTCAACACCATCAGAGGTTGATCTTTGAGAAGTGCTGGAGTACTTCAAGAACTACACAAGTTGTAGTGTCCCCATAGCAATGTCAAGACCACTAAGAGAATCTAAAGTTCAAGAAATCGATAGCATTGGAGAGACTTCAATCTATGAGGGACCAGTAGAAAATTGAACAATAAACCTCGCCCTTGAAGGGGAGGAAGAAAAAATGGTTTTCATTAGGAAATAGCATACACATGAAGATGAGACCAAGCTCAGGCATACATGTCTTTATGGGACATGTTGGCTATTATAGAAGATTTATCTTGCAGTATGCCATGATAGCCCAACCATGTTACAGATTATTAGTGGAATTCTTATGGACAGAAGAGTGTGACCAAGACTTTGAGCTTTTAAAGTGGTGCCTAATCACAACACCCATACTTATATCTCCCAATTGGGATATTGATTTTCATGTTCATAACAATGGATCCAAGTTGCAATTGGGAGTGTGCTTTGTCAACCTAGTGAACATAAGAAAGACTACCTATTTTACTTTGCCAGTCTCAACAACTCAATGATGCAGAGATCAACTATACCACCACAAAAAGAGAAGCCCTAGCAATGGTGTATAGTGTTAAAAAAATTTGGCACTATCTATTGGCAAATGATTTTATCTTCTACACCGACCATCAAGCATTACTTTATCTTGTGAACCGTCCGTGTACAATAGGAAGAATAACCAGATGGCTCCTCTTGCTTCGAGAATTCGACTTCAAAATAGTGGTTCGCAAAGGTGCCCAACACTACATTGCCGATCACATGTCTCGTGTCAAGTCAGGAGAAGAAGCCAGTGGAGTGGAAGATGACTTGTCAGATGCCACACTATTTCAGATAGATGTTATTCTAGATTGTTGTGTATATATCATTGGGTACTTAATGGCAGGAAGGCCACCCCGTAAAATGAAAGCAGTATATGCCAGAAACTAATTTTAATAGCTACACCCTATCAACTCATTTCCGGACAACTATACAAGATGGGCAAGGACCAAGTTTTAAGAAGATTTGTAATCCTTTAACAACTGTTGTTGCACACAAAAACCATTTGAAAAATGGGGGATTGACTATGTGGGTCCCATCCATCTAGCAGTAAAGGGAACATAAGCATGCTACATCATTGTGGTCACTAATTACTTTACCAAATGGGCTGAAGCTAAATCAGCCAGAAAGGCAGATGCCAGAAGCACAACAAGATTCTTATACGAGAATGTAATCATCCGATTCGGATGCCCCATAAGATTGTGTCGGATAGAGGCACACATTTTGTCAAAGAGGTAATCCAAGAATTCTTGATTCAACACAACCATAAATGGGAGCCGATTGAAGTGCTACTACTTCAACACACAAGCCATCCTTGACAAAAATGAAGATTTGGGAAACTCAAGTCTTCCTTAGTTAGTATTAGATTGTATCATGAGCACTCACTTGCATATGTACATCTTTGCACATATAGGTAGCATCAACTAGTTTCAACCTAGGACTCAAAAGTGATTATTGAGTCCTAGCTGCCCTATGAAATCCCAGTAATAACAAAAAAAGCATATAGTTAGTCCCTACCTAGTTACTAGGTCATGTGCACTCACACTCTTTCACTTAGACACATAATCGATTACATGAATAATTGTGCCACACACTTTCATTCCACAATCTCAAAGCATGTGTAAAAATAAGATCCTATCATACCTACATGCCAACTAATCTAATGATCAATGGTACACCATATGAACATGGATGCAGGTTTGGAAACAGTGCCACCACTAAAGAGGATGCAAAGAAAGAGCCCACCGTCTCAGCCACACCACGAGACCCCCTCCAGAGTTTGCAACCATCTACCTCGCCTCAACCATGGTGATCATGTGCATTTGTGGTTCAGAGCGATAGCTCTAAGGAGGATTCTATGCATAACATGGAAACACAAGAAGAACAAATGCCACCCGAGTCACCATTAGCCTACACAACCATTGATGGGGCCTAGTCCTTGGAACTTGTATGGCCACCTACATCAACTTATGCTCTTTCCAATGCAACAACATATTTCTTAGACCAAAGGGGTCTGGGAAATTTGTACGAGAGCCTAAAATCCTTGGAGGATAGTCCTATAATGACCACATACATCAAGGACTTTCTCCATTCTTACCACTCCAGCGATACACAGGTTGGCAAGTATGGCACCATCACTCTACATCAGAGCCCATCAACATTATCCTTGATAGTACAGTAATTCAAAGGTCCTTCTCACTCCCAACATGCTAAATGCCCTACAAGGCCTATTGACACGAAATTTCTTGAAATATAGCCTCTCCTCATTGCCAAGGGCACAAAGTTCCATAGGGATAGGATATTACTTTGCACCATCATTAACCCTTGCCTGAAGGAAGCAGCACAATTCCTATCCACAATCTTGGGGATTAAGTACGGCAAGAATTGATCCCTTCCACTATGCACATTTGGTTTGCTGAGTAGGAAGCTAAAGCAACAAGACTGGATCCGTCACTTAGTCATGTTCTTCATAAAAAAACTAGATGGTTCATCAGGGCAAAAATGTAAAATTCCACACTTATTGGCTGTAATCATCAATAAATTGCTACAGGAATGAGAAATAATTCTACTCTAGTCACCAAAATGTGGGGGTTAAAGGTCACTGTGCCTTTACCCTGGTTATGTATAATACTCAAACACATATATAAATGAATGAAAAAGAAGATTAGGGTGGTTCTGCACCTACCAAAACTTGTGTGGCTCTCTGTCTCTCTCTCTCCCTCTTTCGTTCTTGCTTCTATTGAGAGCACTCTCAACTGGTATCAGAGCTCGGGTGATCTAGCTGAGCGTGCGTGAATGCCTAGAAGCTCAGCAGCTCTGTGGGAGGAAGGAGAAGCTCTGTGGGAAGCTTTGTGGGTGATTTTACTTGCATCTGAGTATGTAGAGACCTTGGAGGAACCTTTGGAAAAGTCACTTTGGCTTGCGAAGTGGTTTTGAGAGCCTGTTAAGTGTTTTCAAAGAAAAAGTCGTTTTTTGAGCTATTCCCTGTTCTGTTCGATAACAGAGACTCCGTATTGACTTGTAGAGGCAACTATTGTTTGCTTTTGGTGTCCACTTCACTTTAAGAGCTTGGAAACACCTTCATTCTTGAATCTGGAATCATTTCATTGGATTTCTAACTCACTGTGTCAGTTCCTACGTTTTTCTGCCTGGGTGTTGGAACTCAAGTTTGGAGCAACCATTTGTAGATCTATCAGTTCCAGTGGACTCAGGATGTCCTAAAACTTTTATGTTGCACATTGCACTCTGGTGGAGTTTACAAATAGCTCTGTTTCCAAAAACGTTTTTCAATCTGTGTGTTGGACCTAGTGATTGAGACCACGGTTTCCAAAACTGTTTGTCCCATTGCATTTCGGACACCCAAAAACCCTTACCTGTCAGTTCTTGCACGATTTAGTGGAGGATTTTCAGAGTTATAGATCTCTGTGTATTCAATTTCGTCTCCCTGTTATGCATTTTTCATTCTAAGGTTTTGAAATTTTAGATTTATGCCACATGGCAGTGGATAAGTGTTGACTCCCATTTCTCACTCATTGGTTAGGATTTTTTAGGTTCTATTTTTAGTAGCAGTCATTACCGTGGGACTATGATTTCTTCAGCATACCTTACGTAGATCACTCTGGTTGCATTTTGAGCAGTGTGCGCTCATTTGTGGCGTGCATTGGGTTGCAGTGGATGATTTATAGGCCATTTGGATGCATTGCGGTCCTTATTAGATGCGCTAATAGGCCCAGATTGCCTTGTGGGATGCTATTTCTATGGACACTTTGCACATGGATGCTATACTATGCTAAGGGACAGCTTTGACACATTGCAAGTGATGCATTGATAGTGTTATGCTCTCTTGGATGAGATATTATTAATGCATATGCCCATGGACAGTGTTTATACTTAAGCCATTTGGCACCTATTGGCATTTTGGATTGTCATTGCAGTTGGCATTTTGTTTTGGGCTAGATTTGCTCATATGGATGCATAGTACATGCACATAAGTCAGCTGCATCTTTTGATGCTTTGAGCTTTGATTTTTGGTGATATTTCAGTCTATTGTGGCATACACATTTGGGTGCACCTGGTATTTGGTGTGATTCTCTCTTATAGGCACTAGCATTTGGGATTTTTGCTTCATTTGGATTGTGGCATCCTCTTCCATGTCTAAAAAGGAGATTTTTAGCATTAAAAAGTTTGATGGGACAAACTTTTCTTTGTGGAAAGAATAGATAAGGGATGTGCTTATTCAAAAGAAGTAGATTAAACCCTTGGCAGGGATTGAAGCTAAGCTGCAAATATGTCTGAGGATGATTGGAATGAGTTGGATGCATTAGCAAAGTCTACTATTAGACTTCATCTTGTAGAGTCAGTTTATTTCACAATAGTAAATGAGCAGACTACGGAAGATTTGTGGAAGAAACTATGTGCCACTTATGAGAAGGAAACTGCCTCTAATAAAGTTTACCTCATGAAGAGGTTGTTTGAGCTACAGATGAAGGAAGGGGTCTCCATTGCTTCTCACTTGAATGAATTCAATATTATTTTCAGCCAACTTTAGGCTCAGAAGATGAATTTTGATGCGGAGACTAAGGCAATATTTCTCTTATGTTCATTGCCATCCTCATGGGATACCTTTCGTACAGATGTTAGTAACTCTGCACCTGGTGGAGTACTGAAATTTGATGATGTTGTGGGTAGCTTGTTGGTCGAGGAGATTAGACAGAAGTCTATGGATGGCAACAAGTAGGATGCAGCCTTAAATGTGCAAAGGTGCCGATCACAGTTCAGGGGGAAGTCCCAAGAAAGAGGGAAGTCTCGTAGCAAATCCAGGGCATGGAACATTGAGTGTTACCACTGTGGCGAGAAGGGCCATATGAAAAAGGATTGCTACAAACTGAAAAGAGAGCAAAAGGATAAGAAAAAGAATGCAAATTGGGGTGCAAATCAAAAGGAAGAGAGTCCAAGGGAGGACAAAGGAAAAGTGAAGATCGAGGAGATCAATGCAGTCACACATGATAGTGACAATGATGTTCTCTTCATGTCTACTTTATCTGTAGAGTTGCTTACCACTTCAGATGATGCATATTCCCAAGATTGGATTTTGGATTCTGGTGCTTCATTCCATGTTACTCCCCATAGGGAATGGTTCTCCACTTATGATAGTGGAAAGACAGGTTGTGTGCATCTTGGAAATGACTATGCATGTGACATAGTGGGAGTAGGTGACATAAAGTTTTCTTTTACAAATGGATCTGCATTTATTTTGAAACATGTGAGACATGTGCCTAAGTTGACTAAGAGTCTTATTTCAGTGGGTCAGCTAGATGATGCTGGTTTTCACACCACTTTTGGCTTTCAAAGTTGGAAAATTCAAAAGGGCTCTATGCTTTTGGCCAGGGGTGCCAAGTGTGGGACTTTGTATCCCTTACATGTATCAGGGGTATTTGATCATGTTGTTGCAATAACTGAGCAGCCAAGCACTTTTTGTGGCATTGTAGGTTGGGGCACATGAGCCAGAATGGAATGAAACTCTTATGCCATTTGGGTTATGTACTGCATTTGAGTTTCTCTGATTTTGAATTTTGTGAGCACTATCTCTATGGGAAGCAGACTAAATCAGCCCATAAAAGAAGGGGAAAGAAAGAGTTTAAAAAGCCTGATTTCGTGCATTCAGACGTATGTGGTCCCATGCCTACACGGTCATTAGGCGGGGTTGAATACTATGTGACATTCGTTGATGATGCAACTAGGAAAGTGTGGGCTTATGCTATAGCTTGGAAGAGTGATGTGTTCCAGGTATTTCAGAAATGGCTGGCCTTGGTTGAGAATCAGTTAGGTAGAATGCTTAAATGCCTATGGACTGACAATGGTGGAGAGTATCTCTCTCATGACTTTCAGCATTTCTGTGATACACGTGGGATTAAGAGGGAGCTCACATCACCTCACACTCCGGAGCAAAATCTAGTTGCTGAAAAGATGAACCGTACCATTCAAGAAAGGTTGCAATGCATGCTTTCCAATGCAATTCTTTCTGGTGGTTTTTGGGCTGAGGCAATGAAGACTGCAGTGCATGTGATCAATAGATCACCTAGTAAGAGTTTGGATGGTGGTATTCCTAAAGAGGCATGGAGTGGCAAGAAGCCCTCTTACTCTCATTTGCGTATATTTGCATGTGAGGCATATGCACATGTGTTAAAAAAGCTTCGAAAGAAGCTAGATCCTAAGTCTAGGAAATGCATCTTTCTGGGTTATGGTGAAAGTGGAGAGATGGGCTATCGTCTCTGGGATTCAGAAGCAAAGAAGATCATACGCAGCCATGATGTAGTCTTCAATGAGAAGAAGATGCATAAGGCACCCATGAGGGATGTTGAAATGAGGAGAATCACTTTCTAGGATGTGAATCCACCTGCATATGTTGATAGATAGCAAGCTATCCATGCACCAACTGTGCAAGAAATGGTACCACCAAATACTCCCACAGGTATACAATCAAGGGTAGATGATGGATCATCTATTGGTGGAAATGATGAGCCAAATGTGGCTGATATGCAGGTGGGACAACAAGCTAAAATGACCTTGAGAAGATCATCTAGAGTGTCTAGATCGCCTAATAGGTTTGTTCCAGGGGTAGACTATGTGATGCTTACTAATTGCGGGGAGCCTTCTTGCTACAGAGAGGCTATGATGCGCGAGGATCAACGCAAGTGGGAGTATGCTATGCAATCAGAGATGAGTTCACTTATGAAGAATAAGACTTGGGACTTGGTTTCTTTGCCACATGGAAAGAAAGCATTGCCATGTATATGGGTCTACAAAATGAAGGTCACAGGTGATGATGTGCCTAGGTACAAGGCCCGTTTGGTCGCTGAAGGGTTCAAGCAAGAGAAGGGTGTGGACTTTGATGAGATATTCTCTCCATTTGTGAAGATGACCACACTTAGATGCATGCTTGGACTAGTGGCATCAGAGGATATGGAGCTTATGCAGATGGATGTCACGATAGCTTTCTTGCATGGGGATTTGCATGAGGAAATTTACATGGTGCAGCTGGAAGGCTTTGAAGAAAAGGGCAAAGAGCATTTAGTTTGCAAGCTGAAGCAGAGTCTCTATGGTCTTAAGCAAGCACCTAGAGAATGGTATTAGAAGTTTGATGCTTTCATTCGGTCCCATGGTTTTAGAAGGAGTGAAATTGATCACTGCCTCTACACTAAAAGGGCTAAGTATAATAGCCTGATAATCTTGGCACTATATGTGGATGATATGCTATTGGCTAGCAAGAATACTTATGAGCTAGAAGTATTAAAGGCCAAGTTGCATGAGGCCTTTGATATGAAGGATTTGGGACTTGCAGGTCATATTCTTGGTATGCGCATTACGCGTGATCGGAGTAGGAAACTCCTTTGGCCTTCACAAAAAGAGTATGGTACAAAAGTATCGCAACGTTTCAATATGGAGGGGGGGAAGGCAGTGAGTACTCCATTGCCTCCATATGTGAAACTGAGTCATACAAATAGTCCCAAATCAGATGAGGAAAGGGCCATGATGGCCAAGGTTCCTTATGCATCAGCAGTTGGGAGTCTTATGTATGCTATGATAGCTACTAAACCAGACATTGCATTTGCAGTGGGAGTTGTTAGCCGGTATATGGCTAATCTAGGAAAGAGGCATTCGGAGGCAGTTAAGTGCATCATGAGGTACATGAAGGGTACCAAGGAGATGTGCATCTGCTTTGGTAGAGGAGACATGCGTGTACTTGGGTACACAGATTCAGACTCTACAGGGCATGTGGATAGTAGGAGATCCACTTCTGGTTATGTGTTCACCTTTATAGGTGGTGCAGTGTTGTGGATGTCTCACGCATAGAAGTGCATTGCTTTGTCTATCACAGAGGCTGATATGTTGCAGCCACAGATGGTTGCAAGGAGGCTATATGGCTTGATCGACTAGTGGGAGATTTGGGGATTCATACAGGTGTACCAACATTACATAGTGATTCCATGAGTGCTATTCAGCTAGCACGGAATCCGGTCTTTCATGCAAAGACCAAACACATTGAGTTCACGTACCATTTCATCAGGGAGGTACTTGAGGACAAGCGCATAGAGCTTGTCAAGGTTCATACAGATGATAACCCTGCAAGTATGCTGACAAAGAGTCTACCTAGTCAACGGTTTGAGTATTGTCATGTATTGATGGGCATTGGATAGTATGCTCATTGGTTGTTCTCCCTTAAAGGCACATTGTCCTTTAAGTGGGAGATTGTGGGGGTTAAAGGTCACTGAGCCTTTACCCTAGTCATGTACAATACTCAAACACATATATAAATGAATGAAAAAGAAGATTAGGGTGGTTCTGCACCCACCAAAACTTGTGTGGCTCTCTATCTCTCTCTCTCCCTCTTCTGTTCTTGCTTCCGTTGAGAGCACTCTCACAAAACCATTTGAGGAGTTGGACAATCCCTTCTCACCAAGACCTATTGAGGAGTTGGACATTCCCTATCACCAACATGGGAGCCATCACCAACTTCTCCTACTGTCACATTAGCAATTGTGGATACCTTAAAAGAAATGCCTGTTTTGGAGGTCAAAATAGAGAAATTGCCCAATGAGATACTAAAGCTCAACGCACAATTGCAACCAATATATCTCCAACAATAGCAACCACTAGAGCCTGAGGCTACATTGGCACCAGACTGCCATCAATGCCATGCCAGAGTCCATGAGCCACAAGGGGAGCTAGTGCTAGATCAACAACATGACTACTACACCGAAGTGACTGACTTACCATTGGAGCAACCCCCAACAAGTACTACGGAATCATCAGGTTGGCTACATGGGCACCAATTCTATCAGTAGTATCGCCAATCCTCATCACGTGTCATTCTCCATCATCAAGCTAGCCAAATGCTTCAAATGTCAGAACTATTCACCAGCTTAGCCAAGGAGGAACAGGCACAAGAATTGGAAATACAGACTGTAGCAGCAATCGAAGACCAATTCCATGGAATCACCATAGAGGTCGGGGCACTTCGGGCACAAATAGATGAGAAAGAGGTTGCAGAAGTGCGCATGAACCAAGCTCTCCAAGCTCAAGAGAAGGCAGTGAGGGATGTGACCTCCAACCTCCACCAAAGCCAAATACAACTGATAGCAGTAGTACAACAAGCTACGGTAATCTTAAAGACCTCCTACGACTACTTGACCTCCGCACATGCTCAACAGATAGAGGAGCTAGCACAAGCTTGAATCACTCTAATCCACAAAAAAGAAGAGCTCCAAGATTGCCAAGAAAAGCTTGAAGATATGCAACAATCTTTGGCATTACACACATTCAGCATGAAGAGCTTCCAAGGGACTATCGAATCTTAAAGGACCAACTTGCTACCGCTAAAGAGGCTAGCACTTCTCAAGCACAGGTCTTGGACCAATGGCCCAATACCATTGAAGTCATTCATCAACAAGCACAGGTCACCATGCAAATGAAAAAGCTTAAGGAGGCATATACATCCATCTACCATAAATATAAATAAAAAATGGATGAGATGCAATCCCAAAAGATAATCATCTCCAAGCTTGAACTCTAATTGCTAGTGCACAACAATGAGGCAATGGAAGAAAACACCAATGAAGTCCCACTACAATGCACAATGGAGGTGTACCAAGAGCTTGTGGCCACTCTACAAGTAGAAGATCACCTCAAAGCATGAGTGATTATCCAATGGAAGAAACTCGAACTCAAGATCATATCCGCTCATCCAACAATCAAATAGGAACATTCCATAGGGACCAAAACTCTACACATAATTTGCCAACTTGTCCAAAGATGAAAAAATACCTTCTACCTGTTTACACATGCCCGGTTTATAGCACTCAGGATGGATGCTTTCATCACATATGTATGCCTCATGCATAGTCCTTCCCTCATGGTTATTGCTAGTTTGTTGCCATTGCTAAAAGGCCATCACTATTATCTACAAGGCATGACATAACCGACATCCCACCCTTGCAGTTGATGATCCCATCGCACCAGCAAAAAGAAGTGTTGGAGGATGATAGGGCCTATCTCACATCCAACTTCCCATATCTGACCACTCTCTATGCTAACCTCTTAACCTCACTTACCCTTGCTACTACCACCCTCTTAACCTTCCTTGAGCTCTTGCCTAACATCTACTCCCTTCATCGTCTCTTTGCTTATGCCTCTCACCACTTTCACAACTAACCCAACAGTCACAAACTTACGAGCCCCTCATACCTAACTTATTCCCTTCCCTTGCTAATCCTACCCTCAAGGATTACCAAGCTGCTCAAACCATTTGCCCAATTTTTCCCTCCCTCCCCTTTGATTCCCTTTCACAACTAACACTCTAGTGTGTGACCTAAGTGATGATGTAAGCCAAAGGCCCCCACATGGGAGGTTCCTTTGATTTAGGCTAGCCCCACTGATGTAGGGGCTGATTGCCACTGATGTAGGGAAGGTGTATTTGTTCTAGGCCACCTTCTCCCATTTCTATAAGAGAGAGTCACCTCTCTCACACTCTGTAGTGAACAACATTTTTGGTTATGTCTTATGCTCTCACTCCTCTTCCAAGATGCATCTATTCTATCCCATGTGTTTCTACATTTGGTAGCATAGTAAATTATAGCTACAATGATGTATTTATTATATGTAAACCTGGCTAGTTTAAAAGGATCACCAAAGTCCAAACCCCATCTCTGAAAGGATTCCCATGGATGAGTGGGTTGTAAGGGCATAGACTAGTTAGCCAGTAACTGTCCAATGCATTGGCACATGTCATAGTGCATACACTTAGTTTGAGCATTTTTGAAGAAGTTCTCCCACCACAAGCCTACTTGCAAGACTTTTTTGGCAGTTAACGTCCGTTGGAAATGTCCTCCAAATGGACCTGAGTGAGCTTCCTACAACACAACTGCTCACTCGAGTGGCATAACCCATATGCAAAGAACTCCATTACACACTGACAATATAGGTGTCCACCAACAATCAAAACATACTTCCAAGACTTCAAGGCTAGTTGTCTATGCTTATCTTGAGGCATTGTATTAGGAAATGTCCCCTTAGACAAATAATCCATCAACTCGACATATTCATGCTCACAGTAGTCCATTGCAAAGAGTTCAACATCTAGCAGTTCAGTAGTGACCCCTTGTGTATCCTTGGGTGCAAGCTCCTAGATGGCTTTTTTTGGGTTTGTGAATGATTTTAAAAATTGAGCTCCTAAAGAAGATGCATCCAATGTACAAGACAACCTTGAATAATAGTCTTGTTGATAAGATAAAGAAATGCTTGATGGTCCACATAGAACACAAAAGGATTTTTGAGTAAACAATGCCTTAGTTTTTGCACACTGAATATCATTCCCAAAGCTTTCACTCGTCGGTAGTACTATAATTGGACTCGGTAGGTGTCAACAATCGAGTAGCATAATATATTAGATAATATAATCAACCATCTGGCTGAGCCAAAATAGTCCCTAAGGCATATCTAGAAGCATCTACATGGAAGATAGCATCCCACCTTGGTTGCCTTAGAATAGGAGTAGCCATTGCTCGGTTCTTCAATTCATGGAAAACCACAATCAACTCGGCATTCCACTCAAACTTGGCATCTTTCTTTGTCAACTCATACAAAGGAGCTATAATCTTGGCAAAGTCTTTGACAAACCATCGATAAAGGATAATAAACCCCACAAAAGAACACAATTGAGTTAGATTCTTAGGCTCAGGCATCTACTGTATAGCTTTGATCTTACTTGGCTCACGGCTTGGCTCATTTGCCATCTTGAGAAATGACATGATCGAGTAGTATCCTAACTCGAACATAGAACACTCTTAGCTGGGCTCAATGAGATACCTACCTGCCTACATCTTAAAAAGACCTTTTTGAGGTATTTGAGATGATCTTTGTCTGAGGAATAAACACATAATTCATCTAATTAAATGGCAATGAACTTGGTGAGATAGTCTCATAAGGTTTCTACATAAGAAGGTTGATGGGGCATTTCTCAATCCAAAAGACATAACATGAGTTGCATAAGCACCCCATTCTATGATAAAGGCAATCTTAGACTGATCTTTTGGAGCCACAGTGATTTAATTATAAATGAGTACATCTCATGTCCTACAAACTTGATCCAAGATTCCATTAGTGAAGGGTATCGAAAACGGAACCAAGAAGTGTCTAGGCATTTAACTTCTGATAGTCCACATAGACTCAGAGTTTTCCTTTTTCTTAGGCACCACCACAAAAGGGAATATCCAATCATTGCGATCAATGGAGTAGATAAATCCAACACACAAGAGTTGATCCAACTTGGCTTTTACCTATTTGGCATAGTTAGGATTCATTTTGTAACTTTGTTGTCAAATTGGGTTTGTAGGTATCTTGTGTTGACACAACTCATGAGGAACTCCTCGTAGGTCTATATAACTCCAAGCAAAAACATCCTTCTACCTGACAAATAAATATCTTATAATCCCGAGTTGCTTGGAAGAAAGATTGGCACTTACCACTACCATGGTAGGGTTGTCTTCTATTATGAGATCTATCTCTTGTGTTGGCTAGATCTAGTACTAACTGTTTAGTACTGGATCTAGTGATAGTTACTGGCATCTTAGCTATCTCTTGTTCCCCTTCAATGTCTTAAGTGAAGTTACTCGAGAAGAGATCTTTTTGTTTTGCAATCTACGTGATGTTCAACTTCTATTTGATATCTGCAACCACTTGAAAAATATGAATCTCACCCATGGGTACGATTTGTAGTTCCATCAGTCATCATGACTCAACATCTTGAGGAAATGGATCTATGAACTCCAAATTCTTTGGTCGACAACTACTCAGAACCTTCCAAAGATTTGTAGGAATGCACACATCTTGACTATCTGTTTTAATGATCATCTCTTTCGAACCCCAATCATGGAGTACTTTTGCACTCTTCACCCAAGGTCATCCCAATAGTATTGGTAGCATGCTGCTCCTCCATAGCAATCACAATAAGGCTAACTGTATAATAGATTCTACCTATAGAAATGAAACATCTTGTAAAATACCTTTGGGGTCACCTGGTTGTTGGTTTGCCATACGTGATGGCTTATATGACTTAAACTTTAATCTCTGAGCGATCTCTTTAGAAATATTATTCACTTCTAAACCACCACTATAAATCTACTGTATAATAGATTCTATCTATAGAAATGACAACATCTTGTAACATACCTTTGGGGTCAACTGGTCGTTGGTCTACCATACATGAGGCTTATATGACTTAAACTTTAATCTTTGAGAAGCAATCTCTTCAGAAATGATTTTCACTTCTGAACCACCATCCGCTTTTACTCCCAGTATAGTTTGTTTCTTAACCTTAATAGCGATTACTAGTACGTCCTCATCAACTATCTATCGGAGTATCAATCACAGGTATAGTGGCTAGAGACTACTATACCTCTTTTGGTTGCTTGGATGATTCCTTGATCTACTAAGCAAATGATTATCGACAATAAGGAGCTATTCGCATTCACTGGGCAAATTTTAAACTGACTTGCATATTCTTAAATATTTTCCATGCTCGGACTAGCTCTGTGCTAGGTTCTTGCAAAGTTCTCAGTTCTATTGAGGATTACCCTCACTCAGTAATAGACTGTTGAGTCTATTCGAGCATCCCCACTATTGGAGCTTTCCCTTTTAATGCCCTTGCAATTTTGGTTGCTATCAACTCCTTTTGAGCCTTCCAATTGATGTCTTTACTTGAAGAGCCTATTTCTTGAGTGGTTTCTATTGATCCTTTCAACCAAGTGACCACTTGGGCATCAACTACATCTGGCAGCTTGGCTACAACTGCTCAACATTCTGGACCCACTTCTTTTCTTTCCATGTTAGTCTTGAGAAACTTCAAATTCTCATCCCATATTAGAACACAGATGATTCTATCCACAATAGAATCACTTGATCTTAGATGGATTAGTTTTATCCTTACCATTCTTACCTTTGTCCTTCAACTCGAGATGTGGTGGCTTATCGCTTGGTGGCCAAGCATTAGTCACCACTTGGTTTGCTAATACTTGGCTATTTCTACCATTGAACCAACAATCTAATTCATCATGCCCAAGCTTTGTATAGGTGCTCGAATACTTAATTTTGCATTCTCACTTCCACATGTCCACCTCTAGAACACTTGTTATACCACTTCTCATTGTTTCCTGGCTTCCCTCAAATGCCCAATCCTTTTAAGGCCTTCTTTCACTTGGTTTTGACTTGTTTTTCTTTGCTGGTGTCTCACTGTCAGCATCTTTCTTCTTTGCCTTATTCTTGAAGCCTTCACTCTTCTCCAAACTAATTAAGGGAGAGTCTACAATGGCCTCATATGCAAGAAGGCAGATATGACAAGTGGAAGGCTAGTAACTGAGTCCACCCAAGTGGAAGACCTACCTAGTTAGGTTGTGGAGCTGAAAAGTCTAAGTCTAGCACCAACATCAAGGTAAAATTTCAAAGGCACTGATGAGATAAAGGCCCCTACAGTCACTTGCATAGTTTCTTGTGTGTATGTCACATCAACGGTGCAACAACAGATGAGGAGTACATGGATTATTCTCCATGTACCTTAATAAAAAATGCTCAAAGATGGTTTAATGATTTTCCAATTGGATATTTTCCCGATTAGTATGCAATATTTGAAGCATTCCTACGAAGGTTTAGGCAAGCAATAACAAAGAAGATGGTCGGAAAAAGAAAAGTGAGCTAAAGCAGGACAAGGGAGGGTCCATTCAAGACTTTGTACTTAGGATGCAAGCTCTCATCAATCGTTTGAGCATAGTTCCAGATGAGCGAACCTAGTTGAATCTCGGGTTGCACCCAAGTAGACTTGTGCAAGGTAGTCAGTCCGACTAGAACCTATGAAGAACTCAAGCCTTAGCGATACAGTTCGATGTACATCTATAGGCCGAGTAGAATTTCTATCCACTATGAGAGGAAATTGAGCAAATCACATTAGTTGCTCCACATTCATCCTGGGACTTCGGTGGCATCTCTCTCCATCAAAAGCATGCCGCTCTTCTTGTTGGTTGCTTCTTTGACCCTCAGTTGTAGAGTTGGTCTTCTACCTTCATATCTCTTTCAACATAATTCCTTTAGAATGATAGCCGAGTACTATAAAAAATGCTCTCTTCATTCTCTGAGTTGGTCTTCTTTTTCATTTTGATGTTTCACCAAGGAAATGGCCATCTACTTGAAATCCAAGCTCGTTTATGAATGCTCAGAATCCACTTGCATAATTCTCTCAATGTAATTCCTCTAGAATGATAGTCGAGTACTATCAAAGATGCTCTCTTCATTCTCTGAGTTGGTCTTCTTGTTCATTTTGATGTTCCACCAAGGAAATGGCCATCTGCTCAAAATCCAAGCTCTTCATATGAACTCTTGGACTCCACTTGCCATGACAAACCTTCATCCACCAATCTTCTGGGTCGCCTCAGCCCAATAGCAGTGTTTCATCCTTATGAATCTACATAGTAATCAACTTCCACCCCTTGGGTAGCATAGTCAAGTCTCTCTCCTCGTACTCATCACTCTTGTTGGATAGTTGTTACTTCTGACAACCTCCTTTGGGCATTGAACTCTGGTTCCAAGACCGCTCTAGTTCTCATAGTAGGATGTAACCAATTCCATTGGCTCAAGAACTCTTCATGCCTAGTTGTGTATCTCCTTCTTTTTGAGTGTGTGTCATCCATCAACTAAGGATTAGAGTATCCGAGTAGCAATCCGAATACTTTCTGTACACCACATGCTGGTCTTTAAGCACACCACTAGACTACACCACTTGTCTAGAGTCACTTGGAGAAATTTCCTTTGGTAGCCCATGATTTGCGACAACTATTTCATTTCATTAATAGAACCAAGAATGCCTCAAAACATGGGCATCATTGCATAATCGAACTCAATAAACAATCAACAAACATCTCTCTTCTGCTAGAACTCCAAAATCCTAACTAATGAATGGGAAATGGGGAGTCAACCCTTACATTGACCCGTAATCAAAAAATCAAAGTTTTGAACCTTTGAATGGATTTTTGATAGAGAAACAGACGATTCAACATCTTGGAGAGATGAAACTTCTCAAAATCTCCACAGAATCATGCAAGAGCAAACAGGTAGGGGTTTTTGGGCCTCTAGAACACAATGGAACATACGATTTTGGAAACTGTGGTCCCAATCATTGGGTTTAACACATGGACTAAAAAACATTTTTGCAAACAGACCTGTTTGTAAACACCACCAAAGTGCAAATGATGAGCAACACAAAAATTTTAGAACCTCCAGAGTCCACCAAAATTGACAGATCTGTGAATGGTTGCTTCAAACTTGAGTTCCAACACACTGGAAGAAAAACGTTTAAGCAAAGACAATGAATGGAAAGGAAAGAAGGGTAAAAATATAGGATACGGACACACACACACACACACACACACACACACATTTTGATAAGTAAAAACGTAGACACACACACACACACACACACAAATTTTTTTAATTAATTTACTCCTTTAAATGCAACTTTAGTCTATTGGTATATTTCCTTTAAACTGAGTTAATGCATTATCTTATTATGCTTTCCTTTGTGAAATTATCATACCTATTTATGCTAGAATCTGGAGGGATGTTCTTGTTTCTATATGATTTAATTGGATGGTGGCATGTAAGTGGACCCTGACGTTAGCTTGGACTACCTAATGGATTCGACACTTATTCAGTCATTTTTTGTAACCCTGCCGAAGTTTAATTGTAATAACACATTTGAAATTAAAATTAAGTTGAGTTCTTAAAGTATTTATTCTCCATATCTGAATTATTTCTAGTTAACGTTGTTAAGCTATTCTATGACTTAATTGATTGTATTGATTGTATGGTTCATTTCTTGATGGATTAAATGTAAACACACACATTGATTGTAAACACATGCAGTGATCTCCGAACTAGCCCTTGGTCGGACTAGTACCATACAATCGGTTTTTAGTTTAGTAATCACTACTCTTTCCTTTGATTTCTAACTATTGTAAAAAAACTAGATCCAACCTCTTATGAATTTGGAGTACGCAACTACTTATAAAAACACTTTTCACACGTATCATACTTATCCATTTCTACCTACATAAGTCACTTAGCATTCTTTTAGGTGGGGAGTAAGTTCTATATGGTGGGATTACTCCCTACCATGTGGTCTTGCCCTCTAGGTTAGGGGTGGGCCACACACACACACACACACACACAAAAAAAAAAACTTTTATAATTAATTTGTTCTTTAATTAATTAACTCCTTTAAATGCAGCTTTATTCTATAGATACATTTCCTTTAGAATTGAGTTAAGGCATTATTTGTTAGTGCTTTCCTTTGTGAAATCATTGTACTTTTATACGCTAGACTTGGAGGGATGTTCTTGTTCCTAGGTAAAGCAATAACAAGCCAAGGGAAACAGGCATTACTATCTACCCAAATTAAGCTATAATGTTCTAACATATGGTTAATTTGGATGGTGGCATGACTTAAGTGGAGCCTGATCTTGGATCCTAGACTATCTGATGGATTCGACACTTATTTAGTCATTTTTTATAACCCTACCAAATTTTGGCCATAATAATACATTTGAAATTAAATTTAATTTGAGTTCTTAAAGTATTTATTCTCCATATCTAAATTATTTCTAGTTATTGTTGTTAAGCTATTCTATGACTTATTGATGGTATTATTAAATCTACACACACACGCACATGTGCATGTGCCCATGCACACATGCATGCAAGCACATGTATCAAATATACTGATGAGGCTTACTATATTTTGAATAAGCTATTCTTCTAATAAAGATTTGGAACGTTGGTATTTTTCTTAAAAAATATTAGAAGTTTAGAATAAAGGCCTTTACTATATATAAGTATTGATGACTGTGATACAGAAAATATGTGTTGAATATAAGTATTAATGATTGTGGTACATAGAATATGTGTTGACTACTATTGTATAATATGACATATGTGATAATCCATGTGGTATGATTAGACATCATTTATTGTGATGAGTAATAGATGTATGGTTGTTTGATGTACGGTAATTTCTCTACTGAATGCTTCTAAAGACTATGGATATAAATCTGATTTTTTACATATGTTAGAAGCACAATGGGGTTATTTGATGACAAATGTAAAGAGGCTAATAATTCAAGAACTAAAATAAACCAACCCACCTTCTTCTCTACTATATATATGCTATGTTATGGTCACAAGAAGCTTTATACATCAAATAAAGCAATAGAATACATTTTGGCATGGAATGGTTTTGGATTTACATAGAAGTGTAAATGATTACATGCATTTATATAAGTGTAGGATGCTCTAGTATGCTCATAGTACTATATTTTTGAAAATCAAGAAGATATGTTCAACTTGTTGGGCTGATAATCTCATATTTACCATTCTTAAAAAACTAATTCATTTTAGTATATTTTATATTTAGCACAATCATCCTAGTTTTGTAGTTTATATTCTTTTGATGTATAGCTTTGGATCAATGATCTAACTAGGATGGCATGTGATGAAGAGCGAATCCATGTTGTGCAGAGTTAGAGTAGATCAAACAATTGATCTCATCATCCCGTGGGATCTAGGGAGATGGGCATCTAGGGTGTACAAGAAAGGCTCCTGAGTCAATTCATGTGGATACCCTAGCCAAAAAACCATTGTGATATACATGCATATCGACTACTCTCATGGATGTCTCCAAGTCCAACCTTGATAATCTCCAACTAGGTATAGATCATACTTGGTGCAAATATGTCACATTTAGAAAATGGCATTGGTCTAAATGGGCATCACAATAAACTCAACTTGAACTATCTCATGAGGGATAGAGGAATTACTATGAATCATCTTGGACCCCATAATAAGTTATATCCTCTCAAATCTCCTTCATTCAATCATTGAGAGATCACCTCATAAAAAAGTATAAATATCCACCCCTTCATCTTGGGATCATAGAAATGTGCCTAAAACTTTGTTTCTCTAGTGGAGATCCAAAGCTCCCTAACCCCTCGTGAGCCATGCCCTAGCTATATGAATCATCATGGCCATTGGATGAGATAATATTTACCCTTAATAATTTAGGCCTATAGATCTCTTCCCTTGGCACATGAAACTATGTCAGTGAATATTGCCCCTAAGTAAGTATAGGCCTTTATAATCTCTGTACTCTCCTCTTAATACATGAAACTAAGTCAGTGCTATTGGGATATGTGTGATCAAGGGCTTGCTCTAGTAGTAGCCATATGATTGTGCGCACATGTGTGTGTGTGTGTGTGTGTGTGTGTGTGTGTGTGTGTGTGTGTGTGTGTGTGTGTGTGTGTGTGTCTGTGTCTGTGTGTAGAGAGAATCACACTACTGCTATGGACCATGACACAGATCATGATGCAGTACAAGGCCCTTGCTTGGGGAGGTGCCTATGATGTAGGAGTTCCCTATGATGTAGGATTTATCTCCTTTTATGTAGGAGAGCAACCTATGATTTAGGACACCCTCTCTCTCATTCTATAAAAGAGAGGCTTCCCTCTCAAATCAACAAAACACACTCTTTTGGACCATTTGTGTTCTCATTCCCTCTTGCCATGATGTATCTTTTCTCTCCCACTCCCCAACATGTGGTCAGAGCCACTTTGAGCCTCTAGCCCATTCAATCTCCAAAATTCCACCTGATCACCTTCTTCTCCACCCTCCACCTTCTTCCTCATTTTGCCCTCTTTTTCCCAAGAGCTTGCAGAGCTCAATTCTCCCACTACACATGACCATTCCCCAAGACCTCTTAGTTGAAGAATCCTCTCCCTAGGGCACACCTCTGACTCCAACTTGCCTCAATATTTTGCATCTACAACTCATGCCAACAAGATATCCGCCCGAAAAACTTTGTCATAATTACACCCCCATAGAAGAAATTTCGACCTGCCCTTCAAGCACAAGTTAGGCAATGCTGAAAGCTGCGATCATTACTGTGGGGCCATCATTTTTTGGATATACCTTATGTAGATCACTTTGGTTGCAGTCTGAGCCTTGTGCGCTCATTCGTGGTTTGCATTGGGTTGTAGTGGATGCATTACAGGCCATTTGGATGCATTGGAATCCTTGTTGGATGCACTGATAGGCCTAGATTTCCTTGTGGGGTGCTTTATTGATGGACATTTAGCACATAGATGCTATTTTATGCTGAGGGACAACTTTGACATATTGCAATGGATGCACAAGTTGTGTTATGATCTCTTGGATGAGATTTTGTTGATGCATATGGTCATGGACAACATTTATGCTTGAGGCATTTTGGTACTTATTGGCATTGGGATTGCCATTGTTTTGCCATTGCAGTTGGCATTTTCTTTGGGCCAAATTTGCTCATATGGATGCATAGTATATGCACATGGGTCAGATAAATTTTGATGCTTTGAGCGTTGAGTTTTTGGTGTCATCAACTCCATTGTGGCAGACATATTTGGGTGCACCTGGTATTTGGTATGATTCTAGCATTTGGGATTTTGCTTTATTTGCATCATGGCATCCTCCTCCATGTCTAAAAAGGAGTTTTTTAGCATTAAAAAGTTTGATGGGACAAACTTTTCTTTGTGTAAAGAACAGATAAGGGATGTGCTTATACAAAAGAAGAAGATTAAACCCTTTGCACAAGGATTGAAGCTAAGCCTACAGATATGTCTGAGGATGATTGGAATGAGTTGGATGCATTAGCAAAGTCTACTGTTAGACTTCATCTTGCAGAGTCAGTTTATTTCACAGTAGTAAATGAGCAGACTACGAAAGATTTGTGGAAGAAATTATGTGCCACTTATGAGAAGGAAACTACCTCTAATAAAGTTTACCTCATGAAGAGGTTGTTTAAGGTGCCGATGAAGGAAGGGGTCTCCATTGCTTCTCACTTGAATGAATTCAATATTTTTTTCAGCCAGATTAAGGCTCAAAAGTTGAATTTTGATGTGGAGACTAAGGCAATATTCATCTTATGTTCATTGCCATCCTCATGGAATACTTTTTATACAACTGTCATTAGTAAATCTACACCTGGTGGAGTACTAAAATTTGATGATGTTGTGGGTAGCTTGTTGGCCAAGGAGATTAGACATAAGTCTATGGATATAAGTAGGATGCGGCCTTAAATGTGCAAAGGGGCAGTAGATCACAGTTCAAGGGGAAGTCCCAAGAAAGAGGGAAGTCTCGTAGCAAATCCAGGGCATGAAACATTGAGTATTACCACTGTGGCAAGAAGGGCCACATGAAAAAGGATTGCTACAAGCTGAAAAGAGAGCAAGAGGATAAGAAAAAGAATGCAAACTGAGAGTCCTAGGAAGGACAAAGGAAAAGTGAAGATTGAGGAGATCAATGTAGTCACCGATGATAATGACAATGACATTCTCTTCTAGTCTACCTGCAGACTTGCTTACCACTTCACATGATGCATATTACTAGAATTGGATTTTGGATTCTGGTGCTTCATTCCATGTTACTCCCCATAAGGAATGGTTCTCTACTTATGACAGTGGAAAGACAGGTTGTGTGCATCTTGAAAATAACTATGCATGTGACATAGTGGGAGTATACACACACACACACACACACATGCATGCACGCACACACACACACACATAGGTAGGTAGGTGGAGAGAGAGAGAGAGAGAGAGAGAGAAGGGTATGGCGTCTCATGTTCATGGTTCAAGTGATGGGGCAGGTGTGGAGGAGAAGTTGGTGTGTCAAGGGAGCATGTTGTTAAAGATGCAAGACATGGAATGGAAAGGAAAGTAGAAAAGCATGACTAGGCAAACATAAAGAAATGAATGAATGCTAGAAAGAAATGTAAAACACACACATGATTTATTGCATTCATTTTTGGGAAACACCCCCAAGGCAGCGTACCCAAACACATCATGCTTAGAAAGCAAATGAATCATCATCTCCATCATCCTCTAGATGTTGGAGACAGACATGTCGGATTTGAGCAGTGAGAGCATGATCCTGTGTCGGATGTTCATCTTTGTCTGCATCATCACTAGTGGTGGCGAATGCCACCCAACTAGCATGATCCTTCGATTGTTGTTGTGCAAGCTTCTGGTAGCACCTGTCCTCTGAATGAGTAGGATGGAGATTCTTTGTTGTAGTGGCGATTCTTTTCAAGAAGAAGAGACACCATATCTTCGAAGGTAGTCGATGCAATTTGAAGTACTTCAAGCGCATTCTCAAAGCGAGAGATCCCTTCCATACTCGTCATGAGGACATCCATTTTGTCCTCATCATCCGAGGGACAATTCAAGTTGGAGAGTGGTTGAACTAAAGATTGAATTTTTGCTATATGTGTACTCAAGGTATCGCACTCTTCCATTTTCAACTTATAAAATTGCATTTTCAAAAAAACCTTGGAGTTGGTGATTTGGTTACCAAATATATTCTCGAGGCATGCCCAAATCTCCTTGGCCGTTGACTTGAAGTCGATGTGATGAATCAAAGAATCATCTAGGCAAAGCCCGATGATTGCGATGGCTCTCGAGTTGTGTTGCTTCCAAATCTTGCGTGTTGGAGACTTCATTGATGTAGCAATATCTTCATCATCTTCAATGGCACCCCAAACATTCTCCTTCATGAGAAGGAGTTGGACCTTCATTTGCCATGTGGGGAATCCTTCACCCATGAACTTGTCCACTAGCAAGGAACTTGCAAAGAGTGAACCCATTATGAATATACAAGCTTGTGAATGGCGGGTAGCTCGATAGGACAGCTAGAAGAGCTCAAATGTTTGCTGTTATAGAATGGGCGACGGGCAGCTGACAGTAGACGGAGTTGTCGCTGGTGTAATGGCGGGTAGAGAGGCGGCAGAATGGCGAGCAGGTGATAGAATAGTGAGCAGATCATACGACAGAATGCAATAGATGAGACCCAACGTAGCAGGTCTCTAGCCCTTGTAGACGGGTCAGGTTACTCGTTAACCTATTAACCAAAAAAAAAAAAGAAGAGAAGGGAAGACATGTGGTAGCATGGAAGAGGGGAGAAGCTCACAAATTGTAGATACGTGTCACCACCACCATGGATGCTTGGATACTTTTGGAGGATGAGTAATAGAGTTTGATGTATGAGTCGCAAAGACAATGAAGTAGATGAAAAGACGACCTCCGTACCTCCATCAACATAGCCATCTTCATTCAACTCCTAGTCCTCCCTTTCCTTTCTTATTTCCTTCTCACATGGTTGCCATTCCATCACCCTTTGCCTTTTGAGAGAAATTTGCTCCAACCTCTATCTCAACCCATTCAATTTGGACAACAATGCAGATAACGTCCCATTCCCTATCTCTTTCCTGCTATTGCGATGGTAGGCAAGTGGGTGCTAGGATCCTATATCTCCATTGTAAGGTCATAAGGCAGGCCGAGAATTCCTATGACGTTGATAATATTACCACTTATCGGTGTGCCATGTACCACTTGGAAGACAATCACAAATTACGTGATGCCGTTGTTGATGCCTATCGATATATTCGAGCTGCAACTAATCATTGTGTGGCAGTATGGTCCAGCACAGGGCGGCTGGGGTAGAAGAAATAAAGAAAAATTCTCACTAGAACAAGGATATGTGCCGACTAGCCAGCAAAGCTGCAATCAACTACTAAAGAATTGAGGTTGCATCTAGCAGAAAATGAAAAATATGCGGGTGGAAGTTTCATCAACCATCAGTTGAAACTTGTTGTTCCATAAAGAATTAGTGCTTTCACACTGCCATTTAAACCCACTACTTAACACTTGAGATACCACATCACTGCGGATAGATGGAAACAAGGGGAGGGAAGGAGGAGGAATAGGTAAGAAACACTGAGGATTGTGGGCTGAAGTGAATGAGAGAAAGGTAGAGTTTCCATCAGTTTGGGCTCCTACCCTTTCATTCATTATCTATCTTCTCAACAAGATCCATTGATTCAAGCTAGATCTACTGGCTGATGAAGATGAGAAACAAGAGCAATAGTAGTAGAAGAAAATGTGAAATGCGAAAGATCTACGGTTACAACATTTTTTCCCCTTTAATACTTTGCTCGGTCACTCTAGTCTATTTCGTCCATAAACAATCTAATAGTTATGACAAGTGAGATGTTGAGAGGCTATCCAATGTACACTGGGATCAATTTCATTTGCAAGCACAGAGTCATTTACTTCTGCAGCAAAGCATAGGTTGCATACTAGTCCATTCCAATACTCCCCCATAAGACTAAAAGTCTCCACGAGTAACAAAGTATGGTTTACAATCACCTGTTTTATGTGTGGTGAGTCGCACGTGTGCACAAAATCGATATCATCTAGCTAGGGTCTAGTACAGCTTGGAGAACAAAGATCAAAATTAATTTGCATTTCATTTTTACTCTTGCAACAATCCTTTCTTGAATTATTGCTACCAAAACTTCAAGAACTTCCTTCACTTTAGTGTTGAGCTTCTCTCGATCTTGACCATCACCATTACTCTCCTGTTGGAAGCGGGAGGAGGTGGAAAGACAAAAGGCAGCTTTAGGCGTAAGTAGGAGATAGAAGGTCAATAGAATCGAGGAGATGGAAGGTCTCAAAGCCATGGGTTAAGACTTAGCCAAAATTTCAAAATCCAATTTCAAAATCTTGAACTGAATTCAGCCATGCCCAAGAATCGTTGAGCTTGTTTGACGGTTTTAGGTGTTAAAACCGTTTTGACCGCCCCTCTCCGCCGACTGCTCCTCAAAAATTCTAAGTTTCTTTGGAATGCCGACTGCCAGCAAGCATTCGATAAAATCAGACAGCTCATTCGGGAGGATACCCTCTTGCAACACCCGGATCTGCATAAACCGTTTATCATTCGCACGGATGCTTCAACCGATGGTTTAGGGGCAGTACTCCTTCAATACGACGCTCAGGGTGAATTGAGCCGCTGCTTGTCGAATGCTCAGCAACGGTATACAACAACTGATTTGATTAGCAGTTGTGTGGGCGATTTCCAAGTTGCACCCGTATGTACATGGCACAACTTTTGAAGTACAGACCGACCATGCAGCTTTGATGGTCTCTTCAAGAAGAAGCATGCACAGGAAGCATGCGACTGCTCCAACACTCTGAAGAACAAACCGGAGTAAGAACCAATTGCATCGACGGGAACGAGCTGGCTCCGAGCTTCGAGCTCCGAGCTTCGACTGTCTCAGCCCCCCGAGATCTGTGTCTTCAGTCCCAAGGGGCCCCTCTGTGTCAGGCTCCATGAAAGCCAAGTCTCCCTCAGCCTCTCCCGCTGCGAAGAGGGCCAAGGATGACCAGGGTTCGCGAGCAGCTGACATGCATGAGTCTGAATACGAGGACGACATGGAGGTCACGGAGGACAGTGGCCTTAACTTTCAGGGCGTCACGGATGAGATCTCCAGTGGTCTGGCGAAACTCGCCTTGGGTATGCCTGATGATGCTATCATCTTCAAGGCCTTTGTCTCGAGCAGCACGAATATCCGAGAATATGCTGAACTCCGGGAGAAAGGTGTCTTCGTCTACTTCATGGGCAAGACGTATCGAGAAGCTGATCTTGAGAGGTGAAGGGTTAGTCCGGCCATGCGCAAATTTGGCATCGTATCTGTTTCCTATGTTGGAAGGGGGTTCTACCTGCTTAAATGGTTGAGGAGATCCTGGACAGAGGCAGTATTCCTTTCTACCGCTCGGTGGGTTACGCAGTTGCCTACCATGCAGATTTCGACCCAGCTACTGAGCTCCAGAACGTGTGCCCGGTGTGGATATCGTTTCCCAGGCTTCCCTTTATGCTCAGGCCAGTGGTTCATGAAGTTGCGAAGGAGCTTGGCCAAGTCATTTTTGACCCCCCACCTCGAACGGTTGATACGAACCTTACTCCGAGAGTTTGTATCTTGTGGGATATCTCTCAAAGGCCACCGGAGGTGGTGGAGCTTGACTCAGGGGACTTCGAGCCCATCAGAATCCGGGTCAGGTTTAGCGCGTTCCCCAATGCATGCATGTAGAGAAATCGGCCATTTGCACGTCAGTGCCCTCAGAAGGCTGCTCGGGAGAAGAAGGGCGTTGCTCAGGAGGAGCGCCAGGTGTGCGACATGCAGGTTGAGATTCCGCAGGAAGCAGGGGATCAACATGCAGGCAAGACGGATCAGAAAGAGGTCAAGAGGTCCCTGAAGGAACGCATCAAGGGCAAGCCCCTCAAAGACCTCCTGCTAGTGCGGCGCCACTCCACGGCCAGAAGGCAGCCTCGTTGGGAGAATCCTCCTCGGCTAACCAAATGGTCTTACCTCAAAGGCTTGGGCTGTCTGAAGAGGACATTCGCAGCTTCAACCAAGAAGAACCCGTAGAAGGAGAATAATGCTGGCAAAGGTAACGGGAAGAAGGGGAAGTTCAGCAGGCAGAACATGTTTGACGTCCTGGGCAGCTCTAACCTCTCAAGTAAACATGCAAGTTAAACTCTTGTTATGGAACGTTTACGGGCTTGGCCTCAGAGCCAAGAGATGGATCCTTGCAGAGAAGATTCGACAGTGGAAGGTTAATGTGGTATGCTTGCAGGAGGTAAAGCTAGGAGAGGATGATGCATTCTTCCTGGCCGCCTTGTTTAAAGAATTTGATGTCTTTGCTGCTTGTACAAAACGGGGTGCAGGAGGGACAGCGATACTATGCCGCAAGGAGCTTCGATCTTCGCAGTTCGTTGAGCACAAGGATGGATCAGCAGTAGGTGTCAGCTTCGATGTAGAGGAGGAACCCTTATCTGTGATCTCTGTTCACGTACCGACTGATGTTAACGAGTGTGAACGGTTCTGGGAGTGGATGAGTGGTCTCGAGCTAAATGCCAGGCTAGTGGTGGTCAGGAACATTAACCACTCCGAAACAAGAAGTAGCTCCTGGTCTGTCATGTAAGAACAGCATGCCATGGTTGAAGCACGACAGATGGACATGCTAGATAGAAGGCCATGGTTTCGCAAAAGAGGCTCCAGCCTTCAGGCAGCCCTGCTAGAGTGTGCTGGTTTAGTGGAGGAGCCTCATGGGTGTGCCCTCCCTGGGAAGGTGAGGTTGATCGATCACAAACCGTTTCGGATCATATGCCGTGCATAGTGTCTTTCTTGGTTGGTGATAAGCCCTTTAGGAAAAGGCAAACAGATTTTCAAGTTGAACGGTTCTTTCCTCACCTTTTTGGAGTATAGAGAGTCACCTCCTGAAGTTGCGACCTAAATCTGCTTGGAAGGAGTGAGAAAAGTGGGTGTTCTATCATTTTCGGCTCTTTCTCTACCTTTTTGGAGTATATAGAGACAACTCTAAAAGAAGAAACACATACTTTCTAGGTAATGAAGTAATTTCATCTTGAAAGTTTTGTTTGTATTAAGTAGATCACACTTTGTCTATATGTTTGTTACAAGAGATTGGGAAGATGGAGAGATTGAGGTAGATGATATATAAAACTACAAGATGATTTTCGACATTTTTTTCTTCACTGGTATAGGAGTAGTAGATACAGGAAGGGAAAGAGAGAGAGAGAGATATTTCGAACTGTTATGTTATTTTCTATTTAAGGGGATGAGTGAGGGAGAGAGACACATAAAATAGTCATTTTTTTCGTCAGTAGTATAGGAAGGATAGATATAGGAAGGGAAAGAGAGAGAGAGAAAGAGAGAGAGAGAGAGAGATTATATTTGAAACTGCTGTGTCTTTTTATCTGTTTGAGGGGATGAGTGAGGGAGAGAGATAGAAAATAGTCGTTTTCTTCTTTGCTAGTATAGGAGGGGTAGATAGAGAAAGGGAAAAGAGAGACAAAGATTATATTTTGAACTGCTATGTTTTCTTTTGTTGAGGGGATGATTGAGGGAGAGAGACAAAGATTCTATTTCAAACTGCTAGGTTTTAGAAGTATTTGAGAAAGGAAGAAAAAGAGATCCTAATGAAAGAGTTTTGGGAGGGAGAGAGAGAATGATATGATATTGATAATGTTTTCTTTGATTGTGGAGAAATAGAGCAGGAAGAGAGCATATCGTAACTAAGTATTTCAAAAAAAATTGATGTTTTTTTGTGTGAGGGGTACCTTGGAAGACTGACTAAGAGAGAGAAGTATTCTATGTTTTTTGTAATAATATTTTGCTTGTTTTTGTGAGAGGTTTAGTTAAAGGAGAGAGAGAGAGAGAGAGAGAGAGAGAGAGAGAGAGAGAGACTTGCAAAGAAAGAGAAAGAGAGAATAGAAGACATAAATTTGGAGGGTCTTTGGATACTTAGAAAGAGCTAATTTTAATCATATGGTACAGAAGCAGAAACTATGGAAGTAGAAAATGATAGATACAGAAGTAGTTTACAGTCTGTTGTATTGAAGAATGTTAAGGATGAGCATGGGGAATGGATTTCTCAACTCTACACGAAATATTCTCGGATCACAATGCAACCCATTAATCGTGGGTGCTACAAAGTGGGTCGAAAGGATGCAATGGACATCTCCAAACATTGGAAGGGAAGGATCTTAGATTTTAAAATTTCTCCTGGCAGTAACATAGTGACACAAGTATATATTCAGCATGTCTTTACCCATGCAAACATATATGTGCATCCGAATGAAGGATTTTCATATTGTAGGCCCAATTGTAAGTTTTTCAAAGTGTACTAGTACTTCATTTGCTTTTAAGAGTATTTGCATTTATTTGGGGACGTTCACACTACTATCTTATGCCTTGTATTTGTTTTACAGACTTATATCCATCTACTTACAAAGAGTGGGAGCTTGCAGCATGCATAACTGGGGTGTTGCATGTCCTCCATGTTGAGATCGAAAGTCTTCAGTATGAAGGTCGCACACTACCAAAATTAAAAAAGGACGGGATCTTCTTCTATGACTTAATTTTCATTGTGCTAGATGAAGAAGGACAGTATGGTAGATTCGAATCTCTTCCCTTGCCCTCTTTTGATAGTCTAGAATGGCTGCTTCCAAGCATGGAGATAAGTAAATCATATAGAAATAGAATGTTTAATGATGTGAGAAATGCTATGAATCCAACTACTAGTGGAAGAAATGCTAGGTTGAGCTAGTTTCTTCCATTTCCATGCTTTGTTGATTTCTTTGCAAGTTGTAGGCAATTAAGGAAAACAAATATTGCTTACACTTACAAGAGCTTAGAAATGGACTGGCTATCTAAGCTATTTGACAATGGACGGACAACAAGAACATGTAATGTCGAAGATTTAGTACAATGTCGATTGAACACTTCAAATGTGACATTTTGGTGAGCAAATCTTACAATTCTTGTTTGCATAAAAAATGATTAGGATACTATGTATTAATAGATCCCAAATTTTACAAGTATTTCATTGGAAGGCAAAATCTCTGCATGACTTTCACATATAGAATGTTTAAATGGAAGAACTTCAATGGGAAGCAATGGATGATGATCTACACAATGGGACTCACAGTCCTATTGTCGAGGTATCAATTTATAGGCAAGGACATCCTGATCTAATGTTGGAATTGGAAGAGGAGTGGACCATGCGATTTATCAAGAAAGAATTACAGTTGGCAATTGCAAGCCCTCCCCAAGACTATTATTTTAGACTTGATAATTGTCATTGTTGCAAAGTAGATATAGGGATGAGACAAGTATTCTTTGTAAGAATTGTTGCCTCCCCATACTCTAGAGATAGTAGAGACATGATGGCACATATTTCATATGATATCCAGTTTCTTGGATCCTTAGTGCTTCAACAATGCACTTGGCAATGAGGCATTGTTACATGTATGAACAGAAATCATATATAATAGAAAGTGTTGTTTCATTTATTGTTAATATTTTTTTTATTAAGTATGCACCTCAAGATTAATGGCTCTCTATAGTCTATGAATGATAAAGCGATAAATATTTGTAATTTTAAATTTGTGTGGATATTTACATGAAATCAATGTCCATGACAAGGAGATGGGGACAGAAAGAGAGAGATGGAGAGTGGGATAGAGAGAGAGAGGTAGAGAATGGGAAGAGAGAGAGAGTTAAGATTGCATTTATTCATTTGCACCTCTAAGTTGAAGAAAGAGAAAAATAAGAAAGTTAATTAAGGTCTTTGAGAGACTATGAGATTGAAAAAATACCCATATACAACTGATCCAAAGGGTGGAGCTGCTAACAAAATACAAAAAGTGTATATGTAAAATCAATGTCCATGACATAGATAGCTAAGGGCAACATGGCAACAAGATGATCATCGGGTGTTAGAGAGAGAGAGAGAGAGAGAGAGAGAGAGAGAGCAAATAGGGACACAAAGGGAGGAAAAGAGATAGAGAGACAGAGAGAGAGCAAGGGAGAGAAGGGGAGTAAGAGAGAGAGAGAGCAATGCAAGACACAAAGGAAGGGAAAGAAAGAAAGATATATTAACATCGTCGGAAGACCTTGTGGGTCTATGAGAGAGAGAGAGAGAGAGGGAGAGAGTGAGAGAGAGGACAGGGAGATAGCTAAGGAGAGAGAGAGAGAGAGAGAGAGAGAGAGAGAGAGAGAGAGAGAGAGAGAGAGAGTTTCCAAAGAAAAAACAATAAATCTAAAAATATTGTAATTAAGAGAATTTTTAAGGGCAATGTCCATTTATAAAGTACACTTCTAAGGTCATTTTCACATTTTTAGTTTCCCACTCTTGAGTAACCTTGCATTCCATAGCCTTCTCTTTCATCTTCCTGAGCATCCTCCTACACTCATGGCTTCCCCTAGAGAGGCTTTTAACTAGTGGATTTCATCCACTAATTCCCATGCCTCTACAGATCAGGTTTATCCTATCTTCTGTAAAGCATTCCATCTTGAGTCACACTTGAGAGCTCTCCTTCCTGCTGATAATCCCTCTTTTCAATTTTTTGATAGACTTATCCATGGGCAATTTGTTGCGATTGCTAACTCCCCTCACTAATGGGTTTCATTGGATATTTTGAGCTCTTTTGCCCAGAGTGCTAACTTCAAGAAGACACTAGGTAGGGCCATGGATAATGTCCCTCTCTCTCTCTCTGTGAGTATGCTATTCCCATCAAGGATGATTCATCTTCCCCAATTCATTTGATCGAGAGAGATGCAGCCCTTACCATTCTCCCTGCGACTAGCAAGTTTGATGAGGATGTTGGGGAGCATCCCAAGGGTCCTGCATCCACAAGTGATGGAGCAGGTCCATCAACAAGTGGTGCTAAACCTAGACTTGGAGCTTGAGGAGCATACTATTAGCCTAGCTGAGGAGCAAGTTGAAAGCGAGGTCATCTTATCTTCATATCCGACTCGTGCATATCCATCCTCTACCTATAATCTAGATGAGGCAGCAAGCAAGCCACACCTTGCTTCGATTGATCCAATCAAGATTGAGGGTGAGGAATACCTTACCCTATTGGAAGTGGTGGAAGAAACCAGTCTCCGAGAGGATGAGGTGCTTTGTCGACTCTCAAATGTTACTTTTGATGATGTCATTGACTTTGATGCTCCAGTGAATCTAGCAATCGATGAGATTGCATGCTTTGATGACTCGAGCCTCACCGATCTGGAGGCAATCCAACTAACATAGAAGGCAATCAAGGATACCGCACCAGAGTATGACATGTCCAATGAGCAGTTCATGAATTTAAAGGGGGAATTGTTCGAGGATAGAGATGAAGAAGCTGGCACCTCAAGCCAACATGAAGTGCAAGATCAACCACAATAGGGAGTCCAGTTGGACACTGTATAGCTGACGCACTCCGCGATGAGGCAGAAAAGGTATGTAGCTTTGCCAGCTTCATCATGTGATTCAAAATCATCAGTATAATTCTAGGTTCCATTTTAGGAACAAAAATCATTGCTTTTTCTTCAATTGGTAGGGAATAAAAAATAGGGTTTAGGATTTAGAGTAGAAAACCCAAGAAATTTTTATGACTTTTAAACCCAAGACATCCACATCTTATTTTTCATTCCCTAAATAAAATTTGGGAGGCCTCTGACACCCTAAAAACCATGTCCATCATTTTCAAGCCAAAAACCCCCCTGTATACCCTAAATCCGACATCATGCGACCAAAGCCCTGTTTCTGCTAGGGAATGAAAAATAAGATTGAGGGTTTAGGTTACAAAACCCAACCAAATGTTATGATTTTGAACACAGGACATCCTGCCACTGTCACACTTGCCCTGCCACTTGCCCCTGTCACATGCCCCTGCCACTTACCAGGGGGGTTTTTGGCTTGAAAATGATGGACATGGTTGCTAGGGTGTAAGAGGCCTCCCAAATTTGATTTAGAGAATGAAAAATAAGATTGAGGGTTTAGGGTACAAAACCCAACCAAATGTTATGATTTTGAACCTAGGACATCCTGCCACTGTCACACTTGCCCTACCACTTTTCCCTGCCACTTGCCCCTTACACATGCCCCTGCCACTTGCCCCTCCCATTCCATTTGTGTAAATAGGGTTATGGTTTTTTCACATATTAAAATTATATCTTTAAGAAATATTTTTTGGGAGGCCAATGGGACCCTGCAGAAGCTGGGTTCTAGTCACATGATGTAGGATTTTGGGTTGGCAGGAGTCTTTTGGGCATAAAATTTATGGGCATGGTTCCTAGGGTCCTATTGGCCTCCCAAACAAAATTTTTTAAAGGTATGATTTTTACTTGGAAAAAAACCCTTATTAATTCTTGAAAAATGATATTTTATTAATTTATATAATCTTTGGATTTTGATGTAATATGTTGGTTGCAGGATATTATATGGGTTGATGAGTATGCCGGATGCAAGGGTGGAACCAGAGGGTCTTCTGGTGGGGGAATGGCATCGATGGGCCACTACATCAATAAAGTGACAACACATTTTGGTATTCCATTGACAATTATCACCAGATGGAAAGATAAACATCATGAAGTTCACGGTCCTCAGTCGGATGGTGAAGATGAGGCCCATCCGTCCTACTGCCAATCGTGTTGTTCTGATTAGGCGTAGTGTAGCTTTATTTTTATTCTCAAACACACGATTTGGTCTGCTTCATAGTATTATAGCTATTGCAGGGCTAGCTGGCATTACAGATCCCTTGGCTATAGAGAATGAAATTGTGCAGCCCTCTTTGCTTCAGCAAGCAAAAAAGGGATCTGAGCCAAATAGGAAGAAGCGTAGACTAGAGTAGCTTAGAGGCATTCAAGCTTTGATAATCTTTGTGATACTACTCAGTGTAAATAAAGAATACCATTTTCAAATAATTTTCTCTTCCTGTTTACAAAACATTGTTTCCTTTTCTATGTTAAGTAAAATTGATTGTTATTTCCTTTTGCATGTTCTATTAAGATTTGATGTTTAATATTTCATTTTGCTTTTGTATACATTAAGACTACATGTAAGTAAATTAATAGATTGCACATGCAAAGACAATTCTAAAAAAGACATTTTATTATATTGATGCCCGTAGTAGGCAAAGTACAAGGTAGATGCCCGTAGGCCAGAGCACAAGATAGATGCCTATACGCAGAGTACAAGGTGGAGCATACAAAATCCCTAAGTGCCCTTGGGCTTCCTAAGATGTACAATAAATTGCATGTCTGTCGGTCACCGTGACCCTTTTCCTATGGATGGCAGCCAGCTGGGTGTCATCCATGAGGTCTACTAGGAAGGCTCAGATGCGTGCTATAGCACAAGCAAGGCATCTCTAGAAATACGCTAGGGAGTCTCCACAACTCCATGCCTGTAAAACCAAGACATTGCGCTAAGGTTGATGTCGTGCATGACATGCAAGACCTCGCGTACCACCCTTGTGAAACTGGCCATCAAGATCAGTAGATCAATGGACTTCTGAAACTTTCCGATCTCCCGTAGTGCCATTGTCCCTGGCTTGAATCTATACTGCCTCACTAGAGGAGGGCCTCTTTGCCCTCGATGTGGAGGGCCTCTTCCTGTATGTTGAAGGCCTCTTTGACCTGCACTTGGAGCTCAGGCACCTCTCCCCCGTTGGCTTGGACCCTGATTGTCTGTTCTTCTCTTGGTCCTCTGCTCTGTCCTTCATTGTTCCTCTTCCACATGCTCCTCTGTGCTCTCCGAATCATCCGTCTCTATCAGAGGATGTTCTTGTGCCTTCCTCTGTCCCTCTTACTCCCTGTCTGGCTTCTGGATTGGCAATTTCTCTCTTTGATGGGGATCATCGAGGGAAGAGGGGGGGCCTATCACTCTCTATCTCTGAGTCTAGAGGTGGGTCTGGCTGTGCCAGTCTCCGTGGTGCCTTGATCTTGGATCTGGCCATGGGGGATGGAGAGAGTGTGCAAGAGAAAGGGTGAGGGTGCAAGAGATAGTGTGGAAATCTTAGGGGCAAGTGGGAGGTGGTATGGGAGTGGAGAGCTCTTTAAAGAGTGAAATGAATTACATTTATAGTGCTCTCTCCCAATTGAGCATCTAATGTTTGAACCTTTACCTCCTGTAATTCTTGATTTTTCTTCTCTATGCCATCATATGTAGACATTTGAACACTTGTAGCTTGCATAGATGATACCAAATGTTGATTCCAAGCCTCCAACATTGCGATCCTTTTGTCTCTTTCATTAAGCAAAGATTGATATTGGCTGTGAAGGCTACTTGCTCCATGACCAATCAACCTTCGACAATATCCTAACAAACCATTCTCACCCTTACATAGAAACTTTATTAAGCTAGTCAATCCATGGAATTAAGGAGTCTGACAAGTTTGTGGATCTACTGGATATATTTTCCCTTCTAACCACAAATCCATATGTGCTTTTCCTTAATTTTGATACTAAATCACTTTCACTTGCTAAGGAGGATTCATTTCTCTTTAAAAATGGTGCATTCTCTGCATCTATTTGAAAATGGATATCCACCTTTTTTTAATTCTGAGTGGCTTGCATGATTTCATGCACTTTCCACCTAATATAATATAACATTGACATCAATAAATAATATACAAACATGACATGTTTCATAAAAGTATCAAACCAAGCAAAAATGAAAACCCCAATCGCATGCAAAATCTAACGATTAAAATCTATAAATTCAAAAAAACGTTTACTTATCATCAAACACTGTTAAACTATGTGAATGAACAATACCTCACAGGAATCTTTGAAGAAAAAACGTGATCAAACTTGTCCTCCTCAATGGTCCCTCTTGTAATCTAGGATACTGAAATTGATGGATTTTTCTCCAATACTAATTATATGCTTCCAGAAAACTCCAAATATATTTCTAACCATCTTCTGTAAAAAAACTCAATAGTAAGAGTGTATCTTTTAAAACAAAAAAATATTTCTTCCTCTTTAAATCATGTATTCAAAGAAAACAACAAAATTACCAAAACAAACAAGAAATTAACTGCTTCTTCAAAGTTGCATAATAAAATCTTATTATTTTCATTGTCTTGCATTATTCTAAAGGTTTTCTCACCTGAATCTCCATGCAAATTGCTCTAATACACCCTGATTTAAGTTGAAAACTAAAACCATTCTAAAACTACATGAATGAATAGTACTTGATTCTTGGAGCAAGATTCTTTGAAAGAAAAATGTGATCAAACTTGTCCCTCCTAGTGGTCCCAAATGTGTTCCAAGATTGATCAAGTTGATGGTTCTTTCTTTAAAACAAATTATATACTCCTAAACATCTCAAAATCTATCTCAAGCAATATTCTGTAGAAAACCATTGATAGTAAGAGTGAAAAAGACTCATTTCTCATGGAATTTCTTACAAAACAAACAAAATTTTCAATGTTTTCAAACCATGAAATAAAACAAAACAATACAACTACACAAAATGAACTACGAACTAACTGTCTCTTCAAAGTTACATCATTAACAAACAAATCTCGTCATAATCACTGCGTTGCATTGTTCCAAAGATTATCTCACCTGAACCTCCATACAAGGTGTTTGGATGGACCCCAAACCTTCACAAATGGTTTGAAATCATGCACCCTTAGAGATTGCAGTAGGGAAAGTAACTAGTTTGAGAGATGGGCAAAAGAAAGATTGATTCTCATGCATTAGCAACTGCAATGCTTGAAAGTCAATCTTCTTTGATCCTTTCTCTAAGAATCTTGTCTAGTAGCTCCTTCTCAGCTCCAAACACCTTGCATCATCCATGGCTCGGTCAGAACATTGATTGCCTTGTCTTCCTAAATGAAATGATTTCAGATCGTGGGAGAATCTCAGATGAGAGAGGAAGTGGCGAGATTTGAAGGAGAAGCACCCAAAATAGAGAAAGAAGAAGGTAGGTTGAATCTCATTCTCAAATCTTGAATGTTTTGAAAGAATGAGAGTGAAATGGGAGGGAAATACAGGTAGAGAAGAGAAGTGATGAGATTTTGGCATGAGAGTCCATCCCATGAGAGGGAGAATAGAGAAAAAAGCTTCCCGCTCAAGAGCTAGCAGGAAATTTGAAAAGAGGGCTGGAGCAAAGAAAAATTTGAAATGGTGCTCAGAAATGAGGGGAAAGCAAGAGGAATGAGAGAGAATGAAAGGAGTGTGGTAGTTGGATGGAAGGATTTGGTTTCAGGTCAAATGGTTCAAGTTTGGTTGAGAAACTAGGTTTCTTGGTTTGGTTATAGTTAAAAAACGTGATGGGAGAGTTGAGGCAGCAAGTGGGTGCTCCACCTCATTGTTTGGGCCATTGAATAAAGAAATAGAGAAGTCATGTAACTTCAAATATTCTATTGCTCTCCACCAACCAATATTCTATTGGGTTTTATTGACCTTATTCTTCCATGTCACCAGCCCAAGGGCTCCCTTACAGGGCCCTTTTTGAGTCCAAATTTTTTGTAATGGCAGAGGTGGGCCGACATGTTGGTCAACCCACAAAGGATGGAGCATAACCCCTTATAGGACAGGGGGAGGCCACCCCTCATGGACCTAATATAGGTGCCAGGAGGAGCACATGCAATTGGTCTATGTGGTAGGTGGGGTCAACCTATGCAGTCTATTGGGTCGGCTAGTTGATGAGGGGTTGAGGGCCTATTTATGAGCACTCCCTCTCCCATTGTTACCCATCTTCTTGTGTGGTTTTTGCCAAGTGTTATAGAGGGATTTTCCAAGAGGTCCCTTGTGCAGTCACTGTCCCACTTTCTCCTTGTGTGCATGTCTTTGCTGAGTGCTCTCTCTCACCCACTGTGTGTGTCCATTCTGCTATACACTCTCACAAGATATACTCAAACATCATAGGACTTAAGGCCTCAAGCATCATAGAAAAATAATAGATCTTTTGATGTCATGCTTGCTACCCTAGGTAGCATGGTGTCTATTGATACTCCAAAGGAGAAGCTCCTTGTCTATATGTTTATTGGCCCTTCCATCCTATGAGAGCCATGAGCTATTTCAGACAATGTAGAGGGGAGAGAGATGTGGCATTCGTATCATTATGATCTCAAGCTAGGTTTCCCTTTGACTTGGCCCCCGATCATGAGTATCTTGGAAAATACGTGGGAAAATGCCATGACAATGGTCCACATGGGTTGGTGTGGCAGCTCACAAATAAATATGAAGGAATGATAAAATTTTGATTTTCTAGATAGTGACATTTTGTGCTTATGTTGTGCCTATATTTTATTCAAAGTTTTGGGGTAATAATTAATTTTTATAAATATAAACTTGTACTTTCTTTTAGCTCAACTTATTTGGATGATAGTCTACCTTTGAGACATCAACCTATTTGAGCAAACAATAGATCCGAGATTTTTTAACAAATGGAACCAAATTTGTGCCTACATCTCATGCCACATGTATGAGAATTTGGAGATATGGAAATGCAAGGAGATTTTGTCGATCCATTAAAAAGCACTGATACACTCAAAAAATCAAACGACACCCTCAAATTTATATGTAGGAAAGTTTTCACGAGAGCCACAAAAGGCCATAATCATGATAATATTCAATGCTAATAGGATTGATTGGGATCTCAAGTTACATACGGTAGTATGAGGCTTAAAAAATCCCTTATTGTTAGCTTCTTGCAAGCTAGAAGTTATCATCACACTCAAGCTAGGATTTATATGGAATGCATCATAACCTTATATATATATATATTATATGATATATATATTTTTGCATCATCATAACCGTATAAGCTAGCAATCAAGAACAATTTATTCATAAATTGCATACATTGATAATGGAGAAATTATGTCTTCAAAAATGAAAATTGTAAAACCTTGGAGTGACTCATCCATTCATTCTCCTCTTAAGATGTTTTGATAGACATTGAGATGTTGTCCAAGGTATGAGAAATAGTGAAAATATTTGTAGTTTGATTATGAGTAACAATGGGCTTCTTTGCATCAACTACCTTCATTTAGAATATGAACAATTGCATGGATTGCCTTTACCCAAAATAAACGTTGAAAATTCTCCCATCTTGGCATGCTTAGCCTCATCTCAACAATCACAATTCTACCACCCAATTTTGTTGGAATGTCCTAGCCATCGTCAATTGCCAATTTGTTTACTTCTTGTTAGCCCTAGTCTCTTTAGAAAAGTCATGAGTTATGACTCATGAGACATATGGAAGTCATACTTCATACGTGTGTCTATATATAGTGCTATTTCAATACTCATGTATGAGATGTAGGAATCTATATGCTAAGCACTTCCACAACTTTGTGATCCTCTCCTCTGAATTTCCGTTGTCACTCTGTTCTTGTTTCTAAAGTGATATTGAGGTGCATCATGCTTAATTTGAAGTTTAAATCTTGAAACAGTGATGTGAATCTATAATTTCTAAATATTTGCATGGAGCATGGTTCACGAAGCTAGTCAATTAAGAGGGTACCCTATTGGAATGGATAAGACCAAAAGTCTTTACATACGCACCCAGTTAACACAAGGGTCGAGATGTGAATCATCTTACTAATCAATCACCAACTGAAATGGTTGTATAAAGATGTAACCTCTCTCTTGATTGAAGAAATCATTATATATGTGCATCTCTTGCCTTGTCTTCTTCTCTTACATGGCCTTCTTACTGAGTTTCCTCAAGCCTCTTGGCTCCTTGTTTCTTTTTGACATGGTATCAGATGTTCAACTCCCTCTTGAGGCTTGTGCTTAGCCAATCCCTATTTCTTAGTGTCTTTCTCTTGGTCAATCTATCTATGGTACACTCGTTGCTTCCTCCCAAGAATCCTTGCCATTTTAGTTTTGCACTCTGCCTGTTCATCCATGCCATGGTGATTCCCCAAGCACTCCTCCTTTCCTACTGCTGTGTCAATCTGATCTACACAAATTCAGTGATGACCTTCTTGTGAGCACCTCCGTGAACATATTCAATGGCCTAATTACCTGCTTTGAATCTGTTCAAGTCACATGCAATGGCCATATTTCTCCAAGCCACACTGTTGAGGTGCCTTCCTGCAATTACTCTATCTACATTTCTACTTTAACCTTTGATCATGGTGTATAGAACTTTGGTATTGACACCAATTTTATAGGAGGCCTTCTTGTAAGACCCCACATAGGCACCGTCACTCATCCTCCCAACGATCATTCTTAGAAGACCCTGTTGTAGACACCTTCCTTGTTGCTTCCCCATTTGAAGGCTCTCTCTCTCTCTCTCTCTCTCTCTCTCTCTCTCTCTCTCTCTCTCTCTCTCTCTCTCTCTCTCTCTCTCTCTCTCTCTCTCTCCCTTCCTTTGATGTGCATTTCCTCAAGCGCTCACTAGATTCATTGCTCATTGTTGCATCTCCTTAAGGATCTCCATTTATGGATGGATTTCCCTTGAGTATCGTTCATTGCTTTGATGTGGCCAAAGCAAATGTCTTCATTTAGACCTTCATTGCCTCTATCGCCTATCAAGGTAGCTCTATCTCCAAATACCATAATGAGCGTACTTAGGGACAAGCACACACTTCGACAGTTAATCAGCTCAAACTCTTAGAGGTTTCACCTCCCAAAATTTTAGTGTACCACATGCATTCAAAAGGAGGGGTATTTTAATTCCACTTTTGGAAAAAATTTAACAAGTTTACAATAACAAGAGGGGGTTTTTAATTCAAATTTAGAAAAAAAATCGGTTAGTTCTTCATAAGTAAAGAGGGGTGGTTTTATTGGGGACAAAATTTTAGTTGAGGGATTTTTTTAATACCCCTTGAACACACGTGATACCTAGGATTACTATCAGGGGTTGGAGGGATGAAAGTAGACATAGAGGCTAAGGATTCAATGGGTTAAGAGATGTAATGATGGGGACAATAAGAAGGCATGATCTTAGAGGGGTCACTATTGAGAAATGATCTTAGCAACAGATGCAACAAAGCATGTAAATTAAAAACTCATTATTTTAAAATTTACATGCTTTAACGTATTCATCTTCCACCCTTCTAAAAGTACACATGAATCTTTCTTTCTTTTTTACCCCACATAAAAAGTTTTACTTCATATTAAATTTAGCAGTTATATCTTTGCACATCATCCATCTTAAACCAAAAAGGTGTATAGACATGCAGAGGAACATGTTCAACAATAGAAACAGCCACAAAGGGGATAAGGAAAGATCCAGAGATGTTGAATATGGTAGCTTGTAGCAACTAGTGGAGAAGAGATATCAGAGGTGTCATCAGAGTCCAAGTCCAGGTCATCTTTAGAGGTGTCATCAAAAGAGGAAGGATCATTAGAATCAATAGAAGGGCTAGAATGCAAGTCCTCTTTCTTGGGAAGGCTCCCAAAAGCATCCAGATTGGTACCAGCAACATCAAAGCAGGGCTGCATCTTGAGAAACTCTATTGTTTCTGGCCATAGGGTAGTTACGCATGTGGGCATCCAAGTCATTATTGATTTTGGCGAAGTCATCTTTGTTTGGCAATCAACTCTTCAATTCTCCCTTTTTCCTATCCCACCAAGCAAGGAAACAGATATCAACAAAAAATTCAATTTGATCAAATTGGGAATTGTTCTTGTACACCCAGATATACCAAAGATCATTGGCTTTGATTAGTGTCCAAGTCTCTTGCTTTGTCTTTGTAGCATCACCTAATAGGATGGCTTTCCAATTGACTGGTTTACCTATTTCTAGCTGTATGTATATACTTCCAAATTCTTCTAGCTTGGGGACAAGCAATAAAAAGATTAAAGATGTCTTCAATAAGGCCAAGGCATCTCATGCATTTCCCATCTCCCTTGTCAATCCTCAACCGTGTGACATTTGTCCAAGCAACCTTGTGTAAGATCAACCATAATAGAGCATACATTTTATCAGGGACAGTTTTCAACCAAATGCAGCCGAATCTAGCTTTCCATTTGAATTTTGAGTCATGCACATTCCATCTAGCATTTAAAACATTAAGCAGATCCTCAATGTCCCCAGCAAGAGTAGGGATAGGAAAAAAAAGAGGAGCTCCCAATCCAACTGTACACCAAGAAGGTTCCACCCTTCCACTATGTGTTTTCTTCCCACAGCTAAAGTCTATTCATGGCTAGACCCTGATGTTGTTTGTTGAAGGCAAATTCCCTTCTTATCTCAGCCCAAGTCTTCCACCTGTACTCTTCTTTGTTCCAAAGCTGTCCCCAACTCTGCAACCCTTTCTTGAATAAGTAACAAGCCATTAAGGAGCCCTCATCAATGAGAACAGAGCTTTTGAAGATTGTTAAGACCCATATAGAGTCTAATGACATAAAAGACCCTTTACCTGAGAGCACAATTTGACATTTGATTTCCTCAAATGCCTTCCATAATGACTGCCAGATGTGGCTCCCTTTAGCCTTGCAGGGCTCAGGGTTGCAGATAGCAAATAGCATAGGATAGTTTTTCCATTTGAGGGCTCTCTGAGAGGTCTAAGGTGGCTGACATTTCTGAGAAGAAGATGAGCCCCAGTCCCATTGAGGATGAAGAATATCTTCAATGATCCAAATGGTAGAGAACTTCCTAGCAACTAGTTCTATATATGTGATCCCTAGACCACCTTGGGTAGGATAGTTTTTCCATTAAAGGGCTGTCAAAGGTCTAAGGTGGCTGACCTTTCTAAGAAGAAGATGAGCCCAATCCCCCTGAGGATGAAGAATAGCTTCAATGACCCAGATGGCAAAGAGCTTCCTAGTAGCTAGTTCTATATTTGTGATCCCTAGACCACCTTCTTCTTTAGGTTTCATAGAGAATCTCCATCTGACCTTTTCTTCTATCATTTTATTCCCACCCTAGAGGAAAGATCTACATATTCTAATGAATCTAACAAGACTTGCCTTAGAAGGGGATCAATAAGTTAGGCATAATATAGCAATGGGATATATACAATGATTAAGGACAAGTCTTCTGCCAACTAAGCTAGCCTGGAACCCTCTCCATTTCTCTCTACCTTTTATGGAACCTATCCATGAACCAGTCCCACCTCTGCTTCATTGAAATATCAAAACCCAAAAGTATCCCCAATAGTTTGAAAAGAGTACCTTGCTTGATTCTATGACATCCCAGTTCCTCTAAGATATCTTGATCTTCTCCTCTTAGAGTGGCATATCTAGTCTTATTGTGATTGTTCTTGGATCCAGAGGCCTTGCAAAAAGTGTCTAAATAATCCATAACCCTTAGAGTGGCATATCTAGTCTTATTGTGATTGATCTTGGATCTAGAGGCCTTGCAAAAAGTGTCTAAATAGTCCGTAACCCTTTTAATATCTTGCTCAGTGTTCCTTGGTGTAAGGATGCTATCATCTGTAAGGTATTGGGATATCAACTATTTTCCAAAAGGGAGCTCTATACCTCTCAGGTCTCCAACAAACTATGACTCTGGAGAAGCCAGTCCAAAGAGTCAGTAGTTATAGCAAAAAAAAGAGGAGCTATGGGGCAGCCATGTCTAATGGATCTTTTAAGAGAAAAGGTTGACTCATAGCTCCATTTACACATATCTTAGCTGAGGCATAACTAAGTAGAAGTTTTATGAAAGAAATATACTGAGGGCCAAAGTCCATGTCTATGAGATCTTGAATAACAAAGTCCCATTCTAATTTATCATATGCCTTGTCAAAATCAACCTTGAGAAGAAAATAATCCTGGTTATTCTCCTTTGCATACTCATAGCCCTCCCAAATGTTGATTATGGGCTCTAGTAAGAGCCTTTTTGCTCTTGGAGGATCCAAGTATCCATTCTTTTCTAAATTCTGAGAGCAATTTCTTTGGCCAAAATCTTGTAGCTGCAGTTAAGCATAGTTAGAAGTCTCCAATTTCTAAGCTCCTCTTTATCTCTATCCTTAGGTCCTTTCTATCCCCATCCTTAGGTACTAGCTTAATGACACCACCATTAATATAGGGAGGAAGGGCCTCATCTCTGATACTCTCTTGCCAAAGAAGGAGAAGGTAAGGTCCAACTTTTTCCCAAAACACCTTATAGAATTCTATTGGAAGACCATCTTCACCAAGGCCCCTCCAAGGTGAGGGGTTTTTCAAGGTAGGCATTATCAAAGTTTGCACAGTCCTCTCTCTAATAAGTATGCGAATGTCCCTAACTCTGTTGACCTCATTATTAGGGATTATTGTGGAGGAGAGTAAATTTTTGAAATGTAATTGAATAAGCTCCAGATTCTCTCCATAGGAAGAAGCTAGAGTGTTATCTACCTTTCTAAGTAAAGGTACTTCTTCATTTGCTCTTTTTCTTCTTCTTGTTAGTTTAAAGTATTCTCTGGTGGGTCCGTCTCCCTTACCCACCCACTAGTCCCTAAAGTACACTTTAGTATCATTGAGGATAATTTGCTCTTACCTCATGACCTCCTTTCTTTTTAGCTCAAGATCAACCTGAGCTTGAGGATCCCCCTACCTAGCAAGCATTTCTAAGCTGCTAATTGTATCATGCAACCTGTCCATTCTTTTAGCTTTGATTTTAGCCCTAACTTTTCTAGACTCTTTTAGCAGCTCTTGAGTTTGCTCAACTACTATAATCCAAGCATCAAATGCAGTTCTATCATTAAAGTCACTCTCCTGAACACTTTTCAGCTCAAATAACTTGGGATCAGCTTTGAACCAAGAAGAGGACTTCTAACCTAGTCCAAAGTCACATATAAGAAGTACAGGTTTGTGGTCAGAGAGCCAGAGAGAAAACTAACTTGACTAAGTAGATCCTGAGAGACATAAATTCTATTTAGTCTAGCCTCCCTTTTGCTCACATCTATTTGACTATTGCACCAAGTAAAAGTGCCTTTGCCTTTGACATCAGAATCCAAAAGGCATAGAGACTCTTTGAACTCTTCCTAGGCTGAGTGCTCACCTACTCTAATGACTGTCCCTTTCCCAAGCCATCTGTCAGCACTGTCTTCTACCATGTTGAAGTCTCCCAGAGTAAAATCATTGCCATCTATGCCCAGTAGAGGCTCCCAAGTTGCCTTTCTGTCCTAAATACTGTTTGGAGCATAAATATAAAATAAATTGAAGACCTGCTCTTTAATTGAATAATTGAGAAAGAGCCATCTATTATTAGCATCAAAAACAACACCGGTGATACCATTACTATAATGAGAAAGAACCCCTTACATCAGTTCCTCCCTTACCTTCCTCGTGATATGTGAAAAACCAAACCCTTATTTTATCCATAGCTTTTAGTCTACTTTTTGGAGTGAGCCTAGTAACTTTGACCTCTTGCAAAGTAATAAAAGTAGGGGAAAGATAATTAGTTCTAAGCCAATGAGCTAGTTTATAACCTTTATCAAGGTCTATAAGACCTCTAACATTCAGAGACAAAAAAAAAAGTTTATTTACCATTCTTTCTTTGCCCCTTTTTGGCCCTGGGTTTGGGTTGTTCACTTGAGGTGAGGAAACCTTGGCATGAGACATTCTTTTGTTGTTTTAGACAAGAGTGAAAGCTTTCCCTTTACCTAAGTTAAGGACAACCGACTCATCTTTTTCTCCTATATTAAGGACATCCTGCTCATTTTTAGACTCTATTTCACTTAGCCTTGTATTGATCATGGCATCATCTCTATTAATGTCATCTTCAAAGTTCTTAGACCAACCTAAGTTCTTAGACCAACCTTCTTCAACCTGAATGTCCATGTCATCATTCTAGTTTTCCTCAATCCAATCTTCAATTTCTCTATCAACCAGGGCCTCAAAGACATTTTTTGAGAGGATAGAAGGGGGCATCTTTTCCTCACCTTTATCAACAGATGGGTTTTTCTCAATCCAATCTATAGTTTCTCTATCAACAACCAGAGCCTCAAAGACATTTTTTGAGAGGATAGAAGGGGGCATCTTTTCCTTACCTTTATCAATAGATGATCTAAGACTAAAGGAAGTTCCCACTTGAGGACTAGCCTTAGCTGTAGAGCTAGGAGGCTTGGGTATCCACTTTTTTATTACTCTTGGTTCTTGGGGGTAGGGGCGGCACTAGGCTTAAGTTTAAACCTCTTCTAAGGGCAGTTTTTAACACAATGGCTAGTCAACCCACAGAATAGGTAGAAATTTGGGAGATTCTTGTAAAGGAGTTACTACTCTCTAAGCACACTATCATTCCTATTAATAATTACAAGAGTTCTTGCTAGCTCCTCTGCAATATCCAACTTAATGTAGATCTGAGGATTACCTACCGAAATTTTCCATCCCAATATCTACATCTCCTGGTTCATTGCACAAGGAAGATAACAGATTGCATAGGGAGAGTGGTAGATCAGGGAATCCTACCCAGACAAGGGTCACAGTAGACCAAAATGATCAGGAGAGAAGTCATGGGACCACCATTCAAGATACAAAGGTTGATGCGTGATAGTCCAAAGACCATAAGGCACTAGTAGCCATACCATGTTTCTCAAAGAGGAAGACAAAGAATCCCTCTCTAAGGAATCTTACATTGGTTACCATGAGCCCCTTCCTCACCAAGTTTGTCCTTATTACCTAGCTCTCAATAACAGCTAAAGGGGGTCTGGTTCCTAGCAAGTACCTAATTAGAGCATGAGTACTCAGCCACTCAATTGAGTCTGATAGAAGGCTCTCATAAATGAATGCAATTATGAGTTTACCTCCTACAGGAGGGATGTTTCTCTCTCCCAAGACACCTTGTTTTCCTCCTAGATTGTCTCGTGCTCTCAATGTCATTCTGTCAGCAACAACCTGTGTATTCACAATTTTTTGGTCAGAGCTTCAGCATTGCCTTTGTTGCCTCCTTCTATAACTCCACTATCTCTTCCAGACAAATCCACAAGTTTTCTTCCTTGGTAAGTGTAGTCAATTGGCTCAATTCTTGCTTTGGCTCTTTCATCGAGCTACACGAGATCTAGTGTGGCATCTGCTCCACCTCCTCCTTGACTTTCATAGGTACCACCTCCCTCTTTACGTATGTTGCATGCAAGTCCTCTGCCTCCTCTTTTACTTCTGTTGTCACTTCTTGGGCCTTCTCCTGGGACTGAAGGTGTTGCCCTTGCATAGGGGCTTTAGCCTTTTACACAACCATTGCATAAGATGGAGGAGAACTTTTGCCTCTTCTCTCATGGATTCTTTAGCTGGTGAGTCCATTTCGATGGATAGGCATAGCGAGAAGTCTTGAAGATGCTCTACAGCAAGCACTTTGTCATTGTCCATGAGCTTTTGTCCAACAGAAGGAGGCAAAGTCAGTTTTTGTCTATCAAGGGCAGGAAAGTCCTTGTCATTTCTCAAGTCACTAAAGTGCCAGTCAAAAGTGCATGATGGGGATCCAAGGCTCCATACACAAGACGTAGAGGTGATAGCTAAAAAGGCCTTGCCATCATCTCCATCATCAGTCTCCATCCAAGTACACATGTTCCAATGTTGAATTTAAATATCCCTGCTTATCCCTATATGTACTCATGAAAGTAACTATATTTAATGAGAATTTATTTATCTTCTTAAGCATCTAAGCAAACACCACCTAAGTCACTCAATGTAAGCATGTGTACACCATGTAAGTCACTGAAATTCAAAAATCCCATTCTTTTCTCAAACATGCTAATTTACATGTCTAGATTGACCTCTCTGGTGGAATGATGAACATATTTTTAGGGAATTATGAGTTAGCGAAGTGATGAGATCATGGCAAATATCCTTTTTTATCTCTACCTACTTGATGAGGTGGAACATTGGCAAAAAAAAAGATAAAATGAAGAATAGCAATTGGCATACTTATTGCACCTAACAACTTTAAGGTTAGGTAGGTAAGGATTAAGAGGAACAAGAGGGGAAAGAATGGGGTTGTGGGTCCACTAGGCTAGATTGCACTATGAAAAAGATGAGGAAGTCCAAGGTTAGGTTAAGCACAGAGGGGATAATCTTTGCAAGGTCCTTAATAATTATTATCCATCGGTGTGAAAATTGCAAAGGCAAGAAATTATTGCAACCCTCATCAACCTCTTCATCATCTCCTAGACATAATGAGTGGCTAGCATTTTGTTCTCATCTCATGGAGCTATGGAGGATAGAAACGAAACATCATGAGAGGGAAAGGAGTCAAAATGAGCAAATTGTAATCTTTCCATTAGAAGAATACCACAATATAAAGGCAAGATTACTTGATCAACATCATCTCTTCCAATACAACTGTCACTATCTCACTGTTGCAATCTCCATCTTCCAATCACATATTTTTCCACTCGTCTACCACTCACTATATTGATTCATGGCACCACCATTCTCAACACCTTCTGTGGCTACCAATAGAGCTATTGCAAGTTGTTCGGATAGTCTTTCTTTTTCTCCCTATGTGTTTAATAAAATTTGGCCTTGTAGCTACTTTGTCTCTTCACCTCGAGTGCACCATATGTCCTTAGAGGGTGTATTACAACACTTTTTATAGGGAAAAGGAGTGAAAATATGCATTGGATTTTAGAAGAGCTTTCCTTCAAATTTGACTGGTACGTCTTGGATTGCAAGATAGTTTCACAGCTTCTTTTTGTGATAGTATTTTTCTTCTTCATGACCAATCTTAACAAAAATGTGCATTCCAACTTTATTTTATGCTTGTTGTGATATTCATTCTTGGTATACCCAAGTTTCCCAGAATGGTAACACCTTGGTGGTAGTGATGAGTTATTTTTTTCTCCTTTGACATAAAATACTTGATCTCACAATGTAGTGGTGAGAACTTTGTCCTTTACTTTTGCTTCATGGTTAACCGGTATTGCTTCAATTTCATTGATACTTTTATTAAAAAATTTAGTGTGAATATAAGAGTCTCATATGGCTTTTTGCCAACACTGTTGAGAAGAATAGCTACAACTTCATCTTCTTTAATCTTCTTCTTCATCACTACTAATTGTTGCTTTGATGCCTTGAATTTATTACTATGAGCACATCTTATTCTTTTTATCCAACCAAAAAATTACATTAAAAGATTCAACTTTGAGCTTTTATTCTCACTTTTAAAGTTTTTGTTGAGTTCCTCCCATGCTAGCTTTGCATCTTTGATCCCTATAATGTGATGTATAACCTCATCTCCTGGACCTTGGGCTATGATGCCAAGTGCCTTGTGATAATTTGATGTGCTTTGTGTGCTCTCACTATCTTCACTTGGCTCAATTATCTCCCACTATCTTCACTTGGCTCAATTAGCTCCCATGGTCCCTTTCTCATTAAGTTGTATGTGGTTTTCATTTGCCATGTATAGAACCCATCCCCATTGAATTTTGCAATAGTTACTTCTATGTGCTCCATGAGTGGCCTTGCCAAGTATTACTCTCAATAGTGTATACATTGTTTACAACTTTGGATATGATAGATGTGTAGATCTTAACAAATTGAGCACTTTTGCCTTTTGGACCAAGTACAAATGCTTCCTACATCAAAAGTTATAATGTGCTAAATTTTTCATGTATGTCATATTCACATGCTTATTATTAACTATGCTAAGCAAGGGGTGTGCTTGGTTGGCACTTCTGCTAACATGGAAGGGTGTGTTCATATGCAAAATATAGAGTGTTCTTAATAAGAGGCAATGTGCCATGTATCAATGTTCAAGTGGTAGATAAGGTGCCACATGGCAAAATTAAAACCATACTTAAGATCAACTTACCTTATATGTAGGTAAGCTCTCTGCCACATGGAAATGCCACATGGCCTAATGCTTGCAAAACTTGAGGGAGCTATGTAGAAACTCAATAGTAGTCACCTCGAGCTTCTCTATGTTACATTTTTTATGGAAGGGTGAGTTCCCCAGCACCACATTGACTCAAGCTATTTAGTTGCAGAATCAATGCCTCATTCTTCACTCTCTCCTGTCAAAATCCTCTAATCTAAACTTGCAACTACTGTGAGCAAATGCATCTTAAGAGAAGTGATGTTTGCTTCAGCATGCACCTGCATAGGCACTAGAGTACAAATGGGGCAAAAGGGCTTGGCATTTTTTCCAACCATGTGATCTTATTAAGATATTGCTTGTTGTTGTGTTGTTAGTCATAAATTCCATGTATTCTACTTGATTGTTGAGGTTATTGGCAGAGCATGTCTATTGTTGTGACTCTATTGAGTTGTTTTGTAGTCATGGTAGTTCGTTGATCAGTCATGCTCTCCTTTGTGTGTAGCTTGCCCTATACTTCTTATTGAGCTTTGTTTGCTTTGCAACTTCTTTAACTGGTGCTTGTTGTGCTACTAGAAGTTTTGCTTGGTTGCTCCATTAGGAGAAAAAGGGGGCTCATTTTGGGGCCCTGAGAGAAATCCACAATTTCTTCTTTTTTTGTGAGTCTGAAATATGGGAAAATAATAAAATACTCAATAAAATATTCATAAGTAGTGTAAACATGTCAAGGGATGAAAGAATAAATCTATTCTTCTATATTCATTCCCATATCTCACGAGTTTTTACATTCAATGCTCCTACAAGCCACATCTTTCTCTCAATCATTTTCTAGCCATCTCCACCTATCATTAAGTTCTCTATCAGAACACCGTAATAACTAATCTTGCCATAGTCTTGTTTTTCAAAGTTTACCGCCATCAAGAGTCTTTGCCTTATGAAAGAGTAATGAAATTACAAAGCAATGGAAAAACACTGCACTCAAAATGACAATACCAAATTACAACTCTATAGAACAAGCCAACAAGAGACGGCAACACCATCTTCATATTGATTTAGCTGAAGAATATGCGCCTCTTCCAAAAGGACAACATGTAGGTGCTATGCAAAGAGAAAACATGAGGAGAGAAGGTTTACAACATGATGGGAAGATTTATCCAAAATATCTAATCCAAAGTTCTACTCTGCCATTCTCAAATCCAACAACATTGTTGAAATTTGTGGGCAACAGAATGAAAGGTATGCATGGATACATCACAGCTCAGTCTCAAGTTGTGCACATGTATAAGTCTTTATACGAGCAAGAGGAAAACACAAAAACATAGCAAATAGCCGAAAGCTCCAGATTGAAAGAGCAGTTACAAAATGAAAGTGAAGAACATATAAAGACGAGGGAGAAGTTATGTAAAGCAAGATCGAAAGCAACCCCTTTGGGAGATAGGCTTAAAAGAAGAAAACTTTGCAACCTTGCAGAATCAAAAGCAGGTTGTGGAGGGTACAAAAATCGAGTACAAGTAGCATGGTAAGATTTTTTAAATCGTTTGCTATTTGCAATGTGGCTATGATAAATCTTCCTATGTTAAATCTTATTTACACAACCAGTTTATTAGGAAAGTTTTGGAGCCCTAAAAGGAAAATGTTGATCGGAATGCTCTTCTCGTAAAACAAATGAAAGCCCTATTTTTAACTACTATTCCAAAAGGGATGATTCAGGAAGAGAAGTTTAAAACCATCAAGCGCAATGTTGTGCAACAGTTCATGGGAAAGCAACAAAGTTGATGTAAACTTAATTCAAGAGGCTCTTGATGAGACTGGAGTTAGTAGGAAAGGTTATTCTTCTATTTTCAATGCAATTTCATCGACTTTTAAAGATCAAAGGATCAAACATGTGCTTCTTCCAAATCTTGCAGAAGTCTAGAATTTAAGAGCTTCACTCAATGAATAAGTAGATGATTTTATTGGACAGTGGCTGCATATTGAGGATGTATTTGAAGGTAGTAAGGGGACCATGGTGTACAATCCTTGGAATAATATTTTTGTTGATCTTTAAAATTTACAAAAAAGAATGGTTGAATTCTAAGGAATCACATTCGGAGAGTGTCAAGGATGGCTTATATTTGTCATAAAGTTGGATGAATGTGAAATTGTTAAAGAGAAAAATATTGAAAGAGTGAGCATCACACTTATGAATAGGGCCCTTGATACATCAATCATAAAAGAAACTCAAAGCATTTCAGTGTACAATCAGAGAAGCACATTTCTCAATGGAATGTAAAGATAGAGGACCACCAAACCTTATTTCGGGTGTTTCACCATACAAAAATACCAGAAGTCATCAAAAAAGAAGTTCAAGGAGGGCAACTTCATGTTGAAGGCAAGGGCAATTTCCAAGTTGATTGGCATATGGCAGAGGACATTAAGACCCTCAAATGCATGTTCAACATGAGCAAAGGAGGTAATTCAAAATCTCCATGCCATTACTGCAAGGAACCAGCCCATGTCATGGATCCTAAACGGTGGAGAAGAGCTCCTAATAGGGATAAGATGGATCCCGAATTCAAAGAAATTCTTGATATTCCTTTGTGCTATATACATATATGCACATTGCATGTTTTATGTAGAATCATCAAAAAGTTGGTCTTTTTATATATTGGATTTGCTTGGAAGATTCCACCAGAAAAGCATAAGAAAAAAGCAATTACTGCATTAGAAAAAGTATTATCAGACATGGATCTCCATGGAGGAGATGTTCATATAATAACAAACATCAAGAAGTCCTCAAGGCTACATGCCCAAATTCTTTGCTAGTTATCCCTAAGGAAAAGGATACATGCCAAAATTCTTTAACCATCCTCTAACAATTTTCTCTAATACAAATAGTGAGGCATCTAATCGATGATCTACAACATTGTTGCCTCCTCTTTTATGTCCAATTTAGACAAATAATCTACTGGATAGAGTTGTTTTTCTTCCTCACTACAAGTGCAAAATCAAAATCCATTAGGAAAAGTAACCACTCATAGACATTCCCCTATACTACAAGGTTTATTTACAAGGTATAGCTATGCTTCATGATCCATGTAAAATTTGAAGTGACTTTAAGAAGGTAATGTCCATTATTTCTTGATTGCAAAGACCTTGTCCAAACACCTTTCATTTTTTAGTGTATCCTTAGCATAATTCAATTGATGACCTATAAAGAACATACAACAATTGAGCTTGTATTCTCTAGGTTGTGTGAGTATCCATCTAATAGCATAATTTGAAGCATCTATGTGGATACGAGATTTCACGTCTCCCAATTACGGGGTCTTAGTATTGGTTCCTATGCAAGGTCTTGTTTGAGCTTCTGTAATGACTTCTTACATTCTTTAAGCCCTAAAATCTCAAAAGGTTATAAAGTGGCCAAGGAACACTAGCAAAGTCAAGGATGAATCTCCTAATACCCTATGACCCACAATATTCAAACTCCTTTCTAAGTCCTAAGGGAGCTAACAACTTGACTAGACTCATTTGTGGAGACTCTATCAAGGAAAAAGTGATGAAGTATCAATCCATGGTGGCCATGGATAGCCACAAAGTAGTACATAAGATGGCTCAAGGAAATCCTTAAAGTCCACATAATCACATATCTCTCTCAAGTGTTCTAGATGCTTTTTCGATGTAGGATGTACACATAAATCATCCATGAAGACTTCGAGGTCTTTTTTGAGGAGTGATTTAAAGCACTGTCCACAAGTCATTCAAAGGTAGTGGGGCACTAGTTTACCCAAAGGACACTAATTTGTTTGCAAATATTCCTTGCCCTATTGTAAATGATATCTTCTTCCTAACTTATGGGCTATTTAGACTTACTTATATCTTGAGAAGCCATTTAAAAAACTATATAGCTCAAACCCAATTGTGTTAGGCACGTCTCTTGGTGGTGGATTTTTTAGCGCATGCTCATTGGAAGGCAAGGTGTAATGATCTTTCTCAGTGGTAGCATCAAGGCTCAAATACACTTGTATTTTCCATTTTTCTTAAGTACCATAACAATGGGTGATACCATACTTTCCTAATAAACCACATAAAAACAATATAATTTGAGATTGATACTTACAAATTAGGCCTCCCATGATGCAATACCACCTGCTCAGTGTATCATCTCTCAGTGGTAGCATTGATGCTCACACACACTAGGATTTTCCATTCTTCTTAAGTACCACATGAATTGGTGATACCATATTGTGTGCTCTTTTAGAAGTCAACTTCAAATACATTTTTGGAGCTCCTCTTTAACTTAGATTTGCATCTTAAAGTTTACGTAATAGGGCCTTTTCTTATTGGTCTAGCGTCTTCTTTCGTGGGAATTAAATAGCCAACTTAGGGGTGATATGTTTCATCTCCTCATAGAGTCCAAGAAAATAAATCCCTATATTCCATTAGAGAACCTTAAGTTCTTGGACCTTCTTGATTGAAAGATCCCTAAGTACATAAAAAATCTTACTAGTTACTCTTAGAAGATACATTATCTCTATATTCCCTTTTCTCAAGTTTATGCTAGAAATCCAAAGGGCTATATTGATGTGTCCCATTTCACAAATTTTAAAGTGCTCAAGAATGTCACTATAGCTTATCTTAGCCTCCAATAATTTGAGTCTTGTTCAGATTCAAAGGAATCCTTCAACTCCATTGTCTTAACTTTAGGTCCTTTCACTTCTCCTAGAAGATAAATTTTGTAGGCATTGATATGAATCAAGGATTGGTACCTATTTATGATTGTAAGTAGCCCTTACACTAGAAGTCCATTGGAGGAAGTTGAGTAGGGTACTCTTCATAACCTTTTGGATTGTTGTCACATTCTTCAATGCAGAGATGCACGTGTGTGTAGATGATACATTAATTGAGAAGTATTGGCCCTCCAAATGGGGTGGAAGGAGTGCCCACATGAGTGTACTTTTGCTAGACTCTTCTCTACATGCTCCACACAAGCCACAAACCATATGCATGTAAAAATGCCCATGCTCATGACACGAGAGGGTGCAACCCTCATGCCTCTTGGGATCACATCCCTTAGGCATACCCCATTATTCTACCCTTAGCCTATGACTCTTTATTCCTACCATTGATTAATGCAATAGCATGCACAATTCTACCCTTTCCTAACCATCCTAGGACCTAATGCATACATGCTTATTTTTTTATATTCAATTGGCCAATTTATAATGTTACAACCATAGGGTAATTGCCAGATTCCCTAGAATGATCCACTAGGATCTAATACAAATAATCATGTCATGACATGCCCTCTTGCTTAGAAAAGTAGATGCCCTCATCTGTGTGCCTTCAAATAATCTTCAACAAGTGCGGGGTAATCCTTCAAGTGATCTTCATTGAACCATTGACCATCCTCCATAGGATATCCTTTAAACTTTATCAAATATCAAGATCTCTGTCTATTCCTAATACTCTTGACCTCATGGAATAGTATTCATTCCGGAACAAGTAATTCTACCCCATCTTCAAGTTTTGGTTCTTCTTCTTCAATAGGCCTCACCGGTGGTTCTCCCTTAAATGGCTTCAAGATGCTAACATGGAAACCATTCTTCATCCTCCAGCTGGTAGGCAATGTCAACCTGTATAATGTTAGAGTTCCTTACGGATGTATAACCTCTGAAACCTAGAAAGGTCCATAATATTTTATTGCTAGCTTTACAAACTTGGTATTTCCTGGAATTGTCTTTGTACGACTTTTGTCAATCTTTAAAAGAACCCAATATCCCTTTTCATAATGTACATCTTTTCACTTCTTATTCATAGACTTCTTGTACACTTCTTGAGCTCACTGAATATGTGATTTAACCTGTGCAAATACTCCCTGCACATCTTCAGCAAACTGATCAGCAGCCGAAATCCTATCTCCTAACGGGTGTGGGAAGGACTTGGCCATAGATGATCTCAAATGGTGCCTTGTGAGTAGCAGAATGGGTAGAGTTGTTATACGTAAACTCTAATGAGGTAAATATAATTCCCATAGGGTAGGAGCGTCATGGATATAACTACGCAACAATTGGATAATAGCTTGGTTAGCTATTTCACTTTGTCCATCAGATGGGTGATATGTAGTAGAGAATTGTAATTTAGTGTCTAAGTCCTCAAAAAGAGCTTGCTAGAATTGGCTTTGGAACTCGGGATCATTATTTGATGTAATGGATTTAGGTGAAACTATTGGTTGAGAAAACAAATGTTTAATACTCTGATGATCTGTCTTAAATTTGAAGTCGAACCCATAAAGATAATGTCTCCATAACTTCAAAGCATGAACTATGGCTAATAGTTCCTTCTCATATGTGCTATACTTTAGTTTAGCACTTTGAAGTTTTCGACTTTCAAAGGCTATGGGATGTCCCTCTTGCGTTAATACAGCTCCAATGGATGTACCACTAGCATCTGTACATATAACAAAGAAAGGCTTATCAAAATCTGGCAAAGCTAACATAGGGCTAGTCATTAAAGCAACCTTAAAATTCTCAAAGGCACTCAAATGTCTAACACTCCAGTGATACATTGATTACTTCTTAAGTAAATCAAAAAGTGGTGATGCAATCTTAAAGAAATTCAAGATGAATCTCCTATAATAGCTACACAAACCAAGGAAAGATCTTAGCTCATGTACATTCATAGGGACAGGCCATTCCTTTATAGCTTTCACCTTGGTTGGATCAACCTGAATCTCATGTTCATTGATGACATGGCCTAAATGTTCTATTTCCCTTTTAAAGAACTCACTCTTTTTAATATTCAGGAAGAGTTGGTTCTCTCGAAGCAATTCCATCACTTGTGCAAGATGTTGCTTGTGTTCTTCTTCATTTTGGCTAAAAATTAGAATATCATCAAAGAACACAACTATAAACTTGCTTGTGTATGGTCGAAGAACTCTTCTCATCAGCCTATAAAAGGTAGCAGGTGCATTAGTCAACCCAAAGGACATAACTACAAATTCATAATGTCTTGTCTGTGTTCTAAAGGCAGTCTTATGCACATCTTCTTCCCTCATACTAACTTGATGATATCCCGACTTTAAATCCAATTTGCTAAATACCCTGGCACCTTTCAAGGAGTCTAACAAGTCATCAACCCTAGGTATAGGAAACCTATTCTTAATTGTCAACTTGTTAAGGGCTCTATAATCAATACACATCCTAAAGGTTCCATCCTTCTTTTTCACTAGAAGGACTGGAGCCCCAAAAGGTGAACTACTTGGCATGATTAGACCTTTCTCTAGCAAGTCCGCAACTTGTTTTTCCACCTCCTCTAGCTCTACCTTATTCATTTGATAGGGAGCTCTACATGGAGGAGAGGACCCTAGGATCAACTCAATAGTATGATCTTCAGGTCTAGAGATAGGCAACTCATGTCAATTATCACTAGCAAATCGATCATCGAATTGCTTAAGGAACTCTAAATGTTGATGTTCCTGATTTCTATATTTGAGCTTTACTTCCCTAACATATATCACACTGCAACTCACTCTCTTACGTAATTCTCTTTTAGCTCTAGTATGAGATATGAGTGGAATATTGGAAATCTCACCTTTTAAAGTGATCCTCATACCTTGGTGCTCAAAGGTACAAGTATGTTTCCTTACATCCATAGATGGTTGGAAATCACACCTCCAAGACTTGCCTAGGATCATGTCGACTTCTTGCAGAGAAGCAATAAGAAAGTCTCTACGATTTTCATACTTTTGGATCTTGAAGGGCAAGTTCTTGACCTTAGAAGTACATTGCTCTTCATTACCTCTAAACGCACCACTAATACTCATATCCCTCAATGGCCATTTTTTAGCTTTGACTATATTAGCCAACCTATCTGAGATAATATCATAGTTACTACCATCATCCATGAGGATGATGACTTCGTAGTGTATTCGCTCACTGTCTCCCTACCAAATTGTCGTAACTTCTCCCATTTAAACATTTGGTCCTCCTTATACTTAAGCGGAAGAAACGTTGTCTTTAATTCTTCCAAGAATTTAGACCACTCCTTGATTGGACTACTTTCCGATTGGCATACGAACCACCAAAGTAATGCATCCTTCTCCAAATGTAGAGGAGCTAGTGCTAACTTCTCATCTTCCATACGGCCGAATTGTATAAAGTACAATTGGAAATGTCTAATCCAATCGAGGAGTTTCTCCAGATGCCTAGCCCCATCATACTTTGGAAACTCAAGCCGCTCCTTAGGATCAAATCTTCTTTTCTTAGTCTTTTCTAAAGGGTTTACTTGATCCTCAAATAATTTCCTTTTTAAGGGCATTTCCCTTTGAACTGTTTCACTTATGACTGCCGACAATCCTTGAAGAAATTCTTGGATTGCATTGTTCGGGTAGTATGGTGGTGATGGTGTCCTTGGTGGAGGTTCGGTAGGTGGCTGAGGGTTATCGGATGATGGATCAAATATGTTTTGGTAGATAGGAGTGTAAGGTGCTATCCCCATGAGGTTTAATGTGAGTTCAGGAACGTTGTCACGTGTGGAATCTTGATTATCTTCCATGTTTGGAAATATAAAGTGGAACTAATCAAGTTTTCAATTAAGGTTCGTGATGAACTAAGAGTGTGTGAAATTAATTTAAGTGTGATAGAAAGAGGAAGTTCAAAATTAGAGGTACTTCCCCTCGTCCGTTCGATGAAGTGCCCACTCTACAATCTTGCCACGACTCTTCGGTGCTTCCATGACCCTTGAAATGTACAACGGCCGCTTCTCCTCCTCTTTCTCTTTTTTTTTTTTGAAATTAAAAAAATATATATATAAAGGGGGGGGGGAAAGGAACAAGGGAAGAAGGTAATATAATTGGGCAATTTGCTAGAAGAGGAGGGGGGGGAAAATTTCCAATACACGTGGAGGGGGAAAAGGGTTTTCGAATTCAGAAGGGGGGGGGGTGTGAGTGATGAAGAAGGGGGGGGGTGTGAGTAATGATGAAGAGGGGGGGGGAATTTAAAGACAAGGCGACTGAGGCAACTGGTAGCAGAGGCGACAGCAGCGATGGCAGTTCGACATGTGACAGGGCAGAGGGGCAGCGGCTGGGTATTAGCAGGGCAGAGGGCAACGAATGGGCAGGGGTACAAAGGGCAGAGGGGTGGGTTCCAAGGCTGTTGCCACATAGTAGAGCAGCATGCCACATGACTAAGGCTGCAAGGGTTGCAAGGGCGGCTCCGAGCATGGGCCACGATGGAGATCGCGGCACCGCCCGCCACACGCCATGCGGACGTGGAAGCACAAGGCCTTGGCTCTTATATTAGGCTCCCTGCATCAAGGACTGCATCCAGCATGGGTAGTTAATGTAGCCGTGGACTGCACAATGGCCCTAAAGGCCCACGATTGGTGGCCCCGAGCCGGTTCCTCACAAATAATATTTCTTTTGCCTATCAACAAAAAAAAGCAACTTGAGAAAGGGATGGAAACCCCTTGGTGATTTCTTGATGGGAGGATCTTGATTCTCTTCGATGACTTCATGCCAATGTCAGCGACTGTTGCAACTTCCACATGGCAGGCTCCCACGGTCAGAGGATCTTGGTTCTGATACCTCTTATCACGTTCTTCAAGGCAGAGATGCACATGTGTGTAGATGATACATTGATTGAGAAGTATTGGCCCTCCAAATGGGGTGGAAGGAGTGCCCACGTGAGTGTATTTTTGCTAGACTCTTCTCTACATGCTCCACACAAGCCACAAACCATATGCATGCAAAAATGCCCATGCTCATACGCCATGAATGACACGAGAGGGTGCAACCCTCATGCCTCTTGAAATCACATCCCTTGGGCATACCCCATTATTCTACCCTTAGCCTATGACTCTTTATGCCTACCATTGATTAATGCAATACCCATGCACAATTCTACCCTTTCCTAACCATCCTAGAACCTAATGCATATGTGCTTATTTTTTTATATTCAATTGGCCAATTTACAATGTTACAATCGTAGGGTAATCCAGATTCCCTAGAATTATCCACTAGGATCTAATACAAAAAATCATGTCGTAACAATTACTCTCCCCTTATAGGATTGTTTTTGAGATGGTGTAGAGGGGCATTAAGGGTGTACTATGGTATTATCTATGGTTGAAACTACTTACCCTATGGAATTGGCTTCTCATGGAAAGGGTTTGTCTGTTATTCTTGTTAGCCTTCCCTTTAGGTTTTGGACCAATTGTCATTTCATCATGCTTTTTCTTTTAGGTGGACTAGGATCTTTTGGATTTGAGTTAGTAATGCTCTAGGGTTGATAGTTCCAAATACTCTCTTAAGGAGAGCTCTCCTTCTTGTTTGAGCATGAAGAGAGGTCTTTAGTATATTCTCCTACTGGCCCAAGAGTATGAGGATGTGAAGTCCAACCCCTTGAATTTCTCATAAATTTGGTATTTTAAAGATGAGACTTAATTTCTAGTCCTTCCATGTTGACATGGACTTAGTGTGTGTGATTTTGGATAACCAAGATGTTACCCCATCACCAACTCTATAAATGCCAAGATCAAAGCTCTCGGAATCTTGACTCCCAAGTTGTGAATATTGTGAATGGCCACGATGAAAAGAGCTTTGTGGAGTACCCCTTCCCATGCCTAGTCTTGTATAATTTCCTTAGGTTTAATGCTAGTCATATTGTGATCCATCTTCCTAGAGAAAAAGCGTGCTATTTAATAATTCAATATTCATAGGTAAGGGATTCACTCCCCCTAGTAGATCCCTCTTGTTCCTCTCTAGGATAGCTCACCATGTCCATCTAGTGAGAAACTTGTGGAAGATGGTACTCTTTCAAGTGACAGCTTATCCTCATCCCCTCCAACTTCATCTAATGAAAAGCTTAGATCACTCCCCTAGAGTATGAACAAACCAAAGATATGGGATTAGAAACCCACTACTCCGGACCACTCTAATTTCAAACATAGTATCCTCATTTTGGAGCTCCAACCACTCACCTTTTGTCAAGTAGTGCCTGCAAATTATCCGGCGCCTTTTACATCCCATGTAGATATCGAGATGAATGCTCTTCCCAATGCATGTACTAAGTAGTAGATTAAGAGAGCAAATTATTATTTTCTCTGTTTTATGTTGATGGTTGGAGATAGTCAATCAACCCTCTAAGCTTGTCGATTTCAATGGCCCATTTAAAAATTTATTAGCACAAATTAGTTAGCTTTGAGTTTTGAGTGCATATGGATTAGGGAAATAGTTGATTGGACCTTTGGGTCACATCGCTTCATCCTTCTTGCAAGACATCATGATGTCGATGCAAAGAACATCAATAGAAGATAATACAAGCATCCAATTTGGAACATCCCGTGCTTATTTTAGGCCTTGGGTTCCAATCATGTAAATCATCCTTCTAATGGTAGTGTAGGACTCAATGGGAACTAGCCTTAATTTGACCAATTTACTATTCCAATCATCTAAATCATCCTTCTACTGATGGTGTAAGACTATATATCATCAAAATAGCCTCAATTTGACCAATTCCAATATTCTACCCATCTAAATCAACTTGTTTAGCATGATTTTGGTGCACTAAGGCCTTACTTTTGCCACATCTATAAATAAGTGTCACTATAAACGACATCCCAACTACCCTACTAATATGTCACTTGTGATTCCTAATGGAGATATTTTGCTTTGGTATGCTAGTTTTATGACAAAGGGTGACCTTTTAATGGGGATCTATCCCATTGGTTGTAGATATCTATGGAGATAGCATTTATTTCGAAGACACTAGAAACATATCTTACCATCTTGGCAAGGCCCCGGTGAAACATGCAAAAGTGGTGTAGAATTTGGGGTAATAACATAAGGAGCTTCATCAGTCATCAAGATGGGCCTCATGAATAGTCAAGGTAGAGAAAAGTGGTATAGGATTGGAAAGATACCAAGGTGAGCTTCATCAATCCTCAAAGGGCAATGGCAATAAACCTCAACTATAGGAACTATCATGGAACATGAGGATGACCTTCTAGCATAAGAATTTTGGAATTGGTGCATCCATGCCCACAAATAAGGGCTCAAGATGCTAGCATAATAACAAGTTGAGCCCATAAAGTAATACATGTTGAGAAAACAAACAACAGAGGTAGAAATCCAATAGGCCAGGCAATGATTAGATGCCCTAAAAGCAATTTTGATTTCACCCGTTTGAATGGAGCAACACACGAGTGGTTGATAATTTACATTCTCAAGTCCATGGAAGTCCAACAAACAAACAATGAGAGAACAAAGGATATAGCCTCATGACTTAAAAACAAAAATGTTAGTCACAACCCAAAGATATGGGTTCCTTGAAAATTATAAGAAGCTCAACTTCATAGCAAATTATATGGAAACATGTGAATTTGCAATTATAGGGTATCTTATATATAGTGCCATACGCACTTTTAGATACTAACCTCCCCATGACTTCATCCACTCTTAATAAATCACATGCTCTTATTATAAGCATATTTATGTATCTGTAAGACTAACTTAATATTTTTCTTGATGCATCCACTTCATTAGGCATGATTATTATAAGAAGGAGCATGATGAACATTTATAACCAAACCTTGTTAGGGCCCCCTAATGTTCCCAAAACAAAAATATAATAATCAGTTGTTGTGCGGCAAGAGGATGGTGTGATTGAGAGGGCAAAAAATGAACATCATGACAAGTTTCTCCACTGCCTGCTGTGAGTCTCTAGAAGCTTCCGCATTGCCTTGCGCACCGATAAAGACCAGTCCCCCCCAGAGTAGGAGGGCAGAGAGGGGGAGGGGGGCAAGGACAGAGAGGTTTGCGGGCTTACGATAAGGCATGCATGGCCTGCCTTTAATGTCTTCGAGCCAAGGTGTGAGATAGACAAATTAATTGAATTTTGGAGAGAGAGTGAATACAATTTTCCTAGTGATAGCATTTCAACATTAGAGTGTAAAAATAGTTTGCTAGTAATGATAGTGTTTCACCATTAGAGTGTAGAAATAAGATTCTAAGGAAGGCAATTTTGGAACTATGAGAAACGGTTATAAGCATTTGCAATACTTAATCTTGATTTGGAAAACAAAGTCTAACGACACTTTGTCCTACCACATGTCGATAATCATTTTTTTAACACTTCCTCATGACATGAACATTTGGTGTGTAGGAAATTTCAAGTTGCTTGTTTTTTGGGAAGCTAAATTTATAAGGGTTCAATGTTGAAATAAGTTATGAATGGAACAAAATTTAGAGAAATTTATTTTTGAACCAATCCTAATTTCTAGCTTGGTGGATGTGTGTTTCCTTCTCCGCGTTAATCAAACACACGATCAACCCTCCAACTAATTCCCTTCACGAGCAAAGTGATTGTCGATTCTCTGAACTCAAACCCCTTAGCTACGTTGAAAGCCAACTCATTGTGGTACTCACATAGGGTGATCTTAGCTACATTAAAAGCCAACTCATTGTGGTACTCCCATAGGGTGATCGTGAAATTATGTCTTGTGAATGTGTTAGTAGAGTTTAATACACCATAACTTATTCTTTTCTTAAGCCTTCCGTCAAAGGCTGGGGTTGTGCGTCATGCGATCTCAGCCATTCGATTGCGATTTCTGCATAATGGTAATTTGCACCTTGGCCAAAACAACTGCTCGTTTTCCAAGAAGGACAGGTGGTGCACTCCCCATGCCTATGATGGAAGGGAAAGGGGGGGGTCCACCTTTCCCTACGGGCTGCCCGCCCACTCGCCACCGCAAGGCCCGCCCACCCGCTTGCCATTTTATGAGGGGGAAAGGCGTCCCCCCTCCCTTTCCAAATATGAGAGTGTTCGGGGCGTTTCAAAGGGAGCAAAGTGGAAAGAGAGCTGCTTGAATCCTAGAGGCTGGGTGAGTGAAGGGAGCACGGTACTAGGTGTTTCACGTGGGTGACTGAAGGAAGGCGACTAAGGAGTAGGTAGGTAACAGGTTCATGCAACGAGTTATTAGTGAATTGTTATGAATTTAGAGTGTTTTCTAACGCATGTGCGTTTGCCGCTCGTTGAAGGGTGGGAGTTCAAAGCTGTGATGATGAGTAAAGGGGAAGCAGGCTGGCAGGGGTGGATGGTCACTGGTAGCTGCTGGCTCACCTACCGCGCCAAGGTGCTGTGTTGGCAGTGGCCGCGGCATTAATGATGAGTCTTGTGTGTAGCCGTTGTCAAGGGCGCCATGCAAGGGACACTCAAACTTCTTCATCTTTGTGAACAAGAGAAAGAGAACAAGAGAAAGAGAAGAGAATTCTCCTATTACTACTACTATCACTACGACGCACGTACGCGCGCACTGTGAGCCTTGAGTACATTTTGCAAAGCCTCTTGGCTTATTTCTTCTGCTGCGGCACTCTTTGGCTATGGCTGCTTCGTCTCCTTCCTCTCGTCTCATGCAGCTGCTACTGCCTGTGGTGGTGGCGTTGTTGGTAAGCCAGTGTCCGTCTCCCTCGCTCTCCGCCACCACCGCCGCGCCTGCCCCTTCCACCGACTGCACCTCCGTCCTCCTCAACCTCAGCCCCTGCTTGGATTACGTCACAGGCAACGGCACCACCCCTCCGGGCAGCGACTGCTGCACTGCCCTCAAACCCGTCGTCGACAACAACCCCATCTGCCTCTGTTCCCTCTTCAACACCACCCTTACCAGCATGTTGGGGGTGACCGTCAACCTCACCGCCGCTCTACAGCTGCCCTCTATTTGCAAGCTCTCTACTCCCCCCGTCAGCGAGTGTGCAGGTTCCTTCCTCTTCGTCTTCCTCTTCCTTCTCTGGTTGTATTATCTCCTCTTGTTTCCTTCCAGTGTTGTTCTGAATGTGTTCCGCTGGCTCGATTCTTACTGTGTGTCTTTCATGCAGTATGCAGACGTGCGTCGTCTTGACTTGAGAACACTAACTCGTTTGCTTTTATACCTGGAATTTTTCAGCTCTTGGCATCCCCGTTCCAGGTCCAGTTGCAAGCTCTTCCCCTCCTGGTAAGACCATCTTCCCCCTCTACCGTTCCTTCTCATGGTCATTCGGATCAAAGGCTCCAGCCCAGTTTCTCCAATGTTTCCTCTGATGTCTTTGCAGCTCCTTCCATGTCTCCTAAAGTATCTCCCAGCAAATCTCCGTCTTCAGGTATAACTTCTTCGTCAAAGTTTTTGGTTATCGCAAACATTATTATTACCTTTTTCTTGCAGTTAGTTACTCGAGATCGTTTTTTCAGCTCCCTCCGCCTCGCCTTCTTCGGCTTCTCCAACTCCGGCGGTCTCGCCACCTGTCCCCTCTAGTGCTCCAACGGTCTTGGCCCCAGTTTCTGGCCCGGCTTCATCATCCTCACCTAATCCAACTACATCCCCTCCAGCTCCTGCTCCCAAGGGCTCTTCGTCAACTGGTTCGACGTCCACTCCTCCAGCTGCAGCTCCAAGTGGCTCAGCCTCTGTGTTCCTATCTAGGGCCATTGCGGTCGCAGCGGTGCTCGTCGGCAGCTTGCAGATGCTGTAGAAGTGATGCTTAGGTAGCTTGATGTAAATGCGGTAGCTCCGGCGCGATTTCATCGGATGTGAACTGCTCCTCGAGGATCTTCTTCCTCTACCAGTTCGTTGGTGTCCCTTTTTTAGGTTTGAGTTTCCAAGGTGTAGTCTGCTCGCTGGTGGAGGTTTCCATTCGTTGTCGGAGGGATTTCATTTACTGGATTCTTTTAATTTATTTGCATGGACGCTCAGATTCAGATCATGGTTTCTGCAGACAATGGCAGGCAATATGAGTTAAGAGTAATGTGCTTGAACCTGTTACTCAGATCGTGCTTTTGATCCTGTCTGTTAATGGTGAATTGTTTGTTTGATAAGCGAGTAAGAACGAGCTAATCAATATTTACGTAGTTACAGCCTTTTTAAACTTGTGCATTTGAAGAATATCTCAAGAGTGCAACCTTGGAAAGCACATGTGCTTGTGGCTTGAGTTGGCAATGTAGCAGATCTTTACACGCCTAACGACTGACTCTTGAGGCTTGAAGTGGTGCTACAAGTTTGTTGCACTGTGATCTTCACTCCTAGACTGCTGGTTCCTCTAGGTTTTCGCTAGCTTTATGTAGCCCCCTTCTTTTCGCAAGCTTAACGACTTCAGGCATAACTCATCTTTTGTGAGTTAATGGCCGCGTTGTGAGCACCCAACTAGCACCCAACTTTTATATGCGAATAAGACTGCTGTTTCCTGACAGGTTTAGCTGGCGTTGTTCAGCCCCTTCTTCAGTCTTAATGATATATCCTAAGTTTGCAGAGATAAAGCTGAAATGTCCTCATGTCCGCCAATAGAAAAACTGTTGTATGAACATACGACTGTCAAATTCGAATGAGATACCTTTTCCTAACACAAACGTTCTGGCTTCTTATTTGCCTTAACATTTTACTTTTTGTTGGAAGAAATCTAGAAAGCACACTTAACCTTGATTCGAAAAAGAAAAAGGTACAATTTACTAATTTTGGAAACGTCCTTTTTGGTGTACAATTTGTTTGTAACTCTTGTTCAAGTGCGCAAGATTCAACCAATAGCAGTATTTCAGCCTTCGAAACCGAGATGAAGTGTTGCATAGCACATACCATAATGCTGCCTCAATGTTAAGTTTGCACCGAAAAGACTGCAGCCTTCGACACCAACTTGAAGTGTTGCATACCATAATGCCGCCACAATGTAAAGCTTGCACAGAAAAGCTGGTGTCATGACTGTCAACAAGCCAGGCAGGTTGTGTATAGCATCAAGACTCTTTCTGCAAAAAGCAAGCTATATAATATTTGTAAAGAAAAAATAGTCAAGGGACAAGTAGAGGGGATATTTCCTCAACTTCAGTGATTACAACTCTTTCTAAAGAAGCCACCCTCCAGGCCTGCTTCTAACTCTTCAGATCACATCCCCAGAGCAGCTCTCTACTCAAAAACCAACGTCTTCCTTGATAGAATGTAATATGGCCATCAAGATGACATGATGGCATTCTTCAGCCATTTGGAGAAGTTGGAACAATTCTCATATAGATGAAATATTACATTTGTAATTAGACATGAATGTAGTTTGTTTAACAAATTACAAAAATTTCATTTTCCACTATTAGCTTCTATAAGATATAAAGATTGGGTCATGTTGAGATATTCTGAAAATTACTAAGGCTTCCACTAGATGTACAAAATTTCTCTATGCTCACAATGATAATTCTTCCTTTTTTTTGGTGCTCAAAAAAGAACATTTGATAAATGGAAGATGAACAAAATGTTTGAAATTTTTTTATGGAACTTATCTAAGTTTATACTAGGATGTGGAGTCCACAATGGCAATATTTAAAATATGCAGTATGGTGATGTGTACAAGTTTTTGATTGTCCAGCATTTTATGGAATAGTTATCTTTTTCCTATTTTGGTAACAGCCATTGAAGCTACTTATGGGCACTTACCTTTTCTACTACCGCTCTTTGGGGTTGAATGAGGCTTGCAGCTGCTTACAACCATGGAAAGGGATTGGAACATACTGGGGGGAGCAAAAGTGAACTCCACTTGGGGCATCACTATGCCACAAATCCATGTTTCTTTTAGACCTAGTGGTGAACCACACATGTTCATGCATGAATTGAATCTAAGTGGAGAAGGTATTATACATAACCTAGACTAATCATTAGCTCTCGGTGATGTAGCCACAGATTCCATGCAAAGAGCATAGAAATAGGGAAGAAACACAAGAGAGTGAAGGAATGATGGAAGGGAAAGGCCCAAAAAAAGGTGAAAAAATGATGGAAGGGAAAGGCCAAAAAAAGGGAAAAGGAAGTTGTGAGATGTGAGGAAATCATTCCATACTTTGTAGACACCTAGTGGTGAACCAGACATGTTCATGTATGAATTGAAGCTAAGTGGTGAAGGTATTGTATATGACCTGGACTAATCATTTGTGCTCAATCTTGTAGCCACAGATTCCATGCAAAGAGCATAGCAATAGGCAAAAACCAGTTGAGAAGATGGTTTCCTCACATCTTACAACTTCCTTTTCCTTTTTTTTGTGGCCTTTCCCTTCCATCATCCCTTCACATTCTCTTGTGTTTCTTCCCCTCCTTTCCCCTACCCTTGCGCCTTTAACCCCTATGACATCATCATCATCACTTGTTGCTTGCTCCTCTACCATAGCCACCACCTCGCAAGCTCTCCCTCCCTCTCCTTACCCTTATATCTGTGTCATCGTCTCCATGAATGTCTATGTCTCTCTATGTACACTTGTGTTGGTATGTCTCTCTCTTAGGCATCCCCTCGAGCCAAAGTTGCCCTCATTCCTCCTTCATTCCAACCCTTAGCTCCCCGCTTCCTACACCCAGCCTCTTTCCCCCCCCCTCTCTCTCTCTCCATATGTATATGTATGCACGTATGTATAATATGATCTTATATTGGAGCAACAAACAATAACAACAATATGTGTGAGCTACTAGTACTACACTCTCAAAGTCAGATTCTACAAATGGTTACTAAGAGTCGTGAGAGTGGGATACAATAGTTAGAAACATAGCTCAAGTTCATAAGCCGAACTTTTTAAGGAGAAGAAAAGACAACCATACAATCACACATGCGTAGTCGAGGATTCTAGAAATGGCACACATAAGGCAAAATTGAATGGATATACAACAAATTGAGCTCCAAAATCAAACGGATATATGACAGTTACAAAGTGATGGCATGTTGGGTAAGGAGGGCGTGCTATCCAAGGTGTCTTTTCTTTGTGTGTGTGTGTGCTCACATGCATGTGTGCGTATGTGCATGTGTGTTTCTATGTGCACGTGTGTATGTGTATGTATGTATGTGTGTACATGTGTCAAGAATCTTTTTAGATGCAAAGGCCCCCAAAACCAAGCAAACGTGAAAATGTAGACACACATAACTTCTACGAATGTGAATTCTTGGATGATGTTTTGGTGGAATACCTCATACTTAAGTAACTATATATGTTGAGCATCATTCATAAGATATATGCAAAAAGATTCAATTCACCAAGAAAATCAACACAAGATTACCTATGAAATGAGCCTCTATGAACAATTCCATACCCCAATGGAGATGATGTTGGCAAACATGTTCACCACTACTTTGAGGGCCGTGAGACATTGTCTATGTCAAGCCTCACCTCCCATTTTATACACTGCTCTCTTGCTACAATCGACAGGCAAAGAGGCAAAGTGGGAACGCGCTAGCCGCCTAAAAAATGCATGTTACCAACCCTGCTAACATGAAGAGTAGAATTGGGTCCAAAAAATTCTCCATCTAGCATGCACTGTCTCTAACTCACAACCTCTACATCTGCAACACTTGTTCCTTCATATCCCATACCCCCCAAAGTCCACCCATGAATACAAAGAACCCTACCATCAAATACAAATGGACTACTATTTTGTGTGGGATTCCAACTTTCCATGTTGATTTTATGAAGTAGAAGTGAAAGATCCAAACATGTTTACAAAAGAATCATTAAAAATCTAGCAATTTTTTTGCAAAAACACAAAAATGGTTTTGGTCATGTGAGAAAACAAAGCAAAGATGTGTGTGGCTCCCACCCTTTACCCAAGCATATTTACAAATAATAATAAAAAACCTAGTGAGCTTTTTGCAAAACACAAAAATGGTTTTGGTCATACCAGAAGCTGAAGATGAAAAAAGTGAAAGAAAAGCAAAGATGTGTGGCCTCCCACCATTTACCCTATGGGGTATCTAATTGCAACCTGATAATCACAACAATGCCCCAACATACCTCTATACTTTCCTTTATTTCCTTCCCTACTCACCTCCTCCTGATTCTTGTCCTCGTCGAAACTCAACCTCACCTCTCTTGCTTTAACGGAATCATAAAAAAACCCATCCAAGGGGGGCTCACAGAGTCGTGGGTTCTAGAATAGCATGCAAAAGGCAAAACTAAATGGATCTATAACAAATTGGGCAACAAAGTTGAACGGATCTACAATAATTACAAAGCGATAGCATGTTGGGTAAGGAGGGCTCTCTTCTCCCCCCCGACCCCCCCTCTCTCTCTCTCTCTCATCTATCCTCTCTATCTCTCTCTTTTCTGTTCTCTCTCTCTCTCTCTCTCTCTCTCCACACACACACACACACACACTATTAACTAGAAAATAAATCAAGGCATGAGGCTAGGCGCTAGGCATGGCAACGCTCGAGGGCCATGGAGGAAAAGGGAATGTGAGGGGAGAAGCATTAACATAGGTGGGGAAAGGGATTAAGAGGGGGGCTATGGCACAAGGGGGAAGGAAGAGGGGGAAGAGGAGCATGTACATGATGGGAGGTGGAATGTAGAGATGGAGACATCAAGGGAAGAGAGTCATGCTTTATTTGAAAGGAAGGATGGGGGGGTGAAATCAAAGTACTAGCTAGGTGGCTTTACAAAAATGAGCATGTCCCATCAAGGAATAGCCCCCTCCTTTTATAGCCAAGAGAGGGGGTCTCTCCTAATAAATGCATCCTCCCACATGTATGGTGTGTGTGGAAGAGTCTCCCATGTGAGCTAGGTGGGTATGCACTCTCAATTGTGTGCGACAACCCTTTACCTCATTTTTTCACATAAATCAAACCCCATATCCCAAGTCTAAGATACTACCTTGGTCTCCTCCCAATTTTATAATTCGTTCAAACATCTAGGGGGACAAGTGGAGGGTTGGCACAAGAATTCTTGCCACCTTATCCTACTTTCCTAATTATTTAACTTACATTCTTTGACTATCTACACCCCCCCACATGGGCGTCTCTCCTACATGGAGGGAATAATCCAATATAATATCCATCTCCACTTATTTTATATTACTTCTCCCATGGTCCTTGGGCCATGGCTCACTAAATGCAGGCATGGGGCCGCCTAGGGAGAGGGGTGGCACATGGAGGAACCATGCCACCTTAACATTTTATAATATAACTACCATGGATTATGTACAACACACCTTATGGGTCCTCTTACGTGGAAGGGTGGCACATGGTCATGCCCTACCGCCTCAACCTTGGGCCCTATGCACACCATATTTTATTATACTATTGCCACACATACAAGCACACACATATATTTATGCCTTTTACCTTGGTCAAATTTATCCATAACAGTTCCCCCCCCCACGCAGGGAATGCACAACATTTCCATGCCTGGGACCATCACAAACAAAGAAGGGCTTGAGATAACGCTTGTTGATCACCTTCTTGCCATATGGCTCATGCAGATGCTGTACTTGTACAAACCCATTGCTATGTTCCTTGATGACTTTGTATGGACTGGTCCACAATGGAAGGAACTTTTTATCCATTTGGTGGTCCAATCTATTATCAAAGCATAGCACAACATCCCCCTCAGCAAAGTGTCTTTCCCATCCCTTGTGAATCTTAGCATCCATGTGCGCCTTTTGTCAATTCTTTTGGATCTCTGTTAGATGGAGTGCAAGGCGTCGAGTTTCATCTAGCTTCTCAAGTTGTACCAACCTGGCCTCTACATGTTCATCTTTTGTCATCCTCTATTCTCGTGCCAATCTCAAGGCCGGAATCTCTATCTCTAGTGGTAAAACTGCCTCAGTACCGTACACCAATTCAAAAGGAGTGTGACCTGTAGACGTTTTATGGGTGATGTTGTAAGCCCACATGGCTTCGGTGGCCTTCTGATCCCACTAGCTCATGTTTCCCATGGCCATTTTTCCCATGGTTTTACAAAGGAGGCCATTGGTCCGCTCCGTTTGTCCCATGGATGCTGGATGATAGATGCTAGAAGTGTGGTGATCAATACCCATGCGATCCATGAGCAACTCCACTGCTTCATTTAAGAATGGACTCCCATGGTCAGATACTATTTCCATCGGTGTCCCAAACCTTGTGCAGATACGTTCAAATATGAAATTTGAAACTACCTTACCATTTGCAGCGGGGAGGGCAATAGCTTCAACCCACTTAGTGACATACTGAGTGGCTACCAGAAGATTTTTCTTTTTGCGGGCAGTCATGGGTAGGGGCCCAACAAAATCTATTCCCCACTTCTAAAACGGATGGATGGACATCACTGGGTGATGTTGCCCAGGACACAAATCCTTCCTACCAAAGAATTGGCATGGTTCACAAGTTTTGCAATACATAGTGACATCCTTGAACAAGGTCGGCCAATAGTACCCAGCATGTAAAATCTTCTTAGCTGTATAGTCACCGACATAGTGGCCTCCACAAAATCCATCATGATAATGCTTCAATACCTTAGGTATTTCATCTGCATCAATGGCCCGTCTTAGTACCCCATCCATGCCTTGACGGTACAACACCCCATCAAAGAGAGTGTAGCGCCTACTATTTCTACAGATCTTCTTTCTCTCATAGCTAGTACTTTTTGGAGGAAAGGAGAAAGTAGTTAGAAATCTATAGATTCCACCGTACCATGGATCCCCAACTTCTATGGCCACTACAAGGGTTACATTGAGGCACTCCTCTAAATCAATCAAAGCATTCTTCAAGTTGGAATAACCCCCGTTTATAATTTTGAAAGAAAAATCATATTCTTGTAGAACTGCCAACCATTTGGCCAACCGGCCCATGGGATTTGGTGATTGAAGAACCTGCTTTGCAAGACCATTGCTAGAGATTATAATGAAGGACTTTCTAGGCACATAATGCTTAAATTTCTCAATGCAGAACACCAAAGAGAAGGCATGCTTGTCAACTTTAGAGTAGCATCGTTCAGTTTTGAGCAATTATCGAGAAGCGAATCGGATGGGATACATGAACCGATCCTCCCCTTGCTGGAGAAGAATACCTGCCAGAGTGTGCTCACCAAACCCAGGATTCATATAGAAAGTCTTTGACCAATCAGGATTGCGTAGAATGGGTTCTGAAGCCAGAGCACTCTTGATTTGTGCAAACCCATGATCAAATCCTCATCCCAAGAGAAATCAACCCCATCTTTTAATAGCATAGTCATGGGTCACATCAAAGCAGCATATTGATCAATGAAGTGGTAATAGTATCCTGCTAGATTGATAAATGAGCGTACCTAACGTTTGGTTGTTAGCGGGGAGAGCTTGAGGATAGCTTCTACCTTCTCGGGGTCAGCAGGCTTGACACCCTCGGATGAGACAATATGCCCCAGTAACCTCCCTTGAGTGGTCCCAATGGTGCATTTATCAGGGTTGATACTGCCATTTGCATCATTGACCTTTGGAAGGCCAACCTAACCTTCATGACATGCTCCTTACGTGCCGAGAATATACAAAAATCATCTAAAAACACCTCTAAGAAAACCCCCAAATAAGGAGCAAACGCCATCTGCATAAATCTTTGAAAGGTAGTAGGAGCATTGGTGAGGCCAAATGGCATTACTTTGAATGCAAACATCTCCCAGGGTGTGGCAAATGTGGTTTTAAGCACATCTCCTCAACAATTCTGATTTGATAAAACCTGGAGTAACCATCACAGAAAGTATACGTCTCATGACCACTTACCTTCTCAAGAATGAGGTCTTGAAAGGGAAGAGGATGATGGTCCCTCTTGGTGGCCGCATTGAGTTTCTTATAGTTGATGCAGACCCGCCACTTGTTGTTTTTCTTTGGGGTGATTACCACTGGTGAAACCCATTCAGTATTATGGATCGGAATAATAAACCCAGCTTCTACAAGCTTTCACAACTCTAAGTGCAAAGTGTTGGTCTATAGGGGCCCTAACCTATGATACTTCTGAGCCACTGGCTTAGCATCAGGCTTCAGCTCTATCTTGTGTTCTATGGCAGTCACATGGCAAAGGTGGTGGTAGCTAGTTGCGAAGAGGTCAGGGAAATCTTTGAACATTTCTAGGAACTCATCTTTCTCACTCAGAGTGAGGTTAGGGGAAAGCATAGATTCAAGCTGTTGAGGACTAGCTGTTACCTTTTCTATAGGTGGCGGGGTCGAAGACACCCCCATCATGTAAACTTCTTCCTCTGAGAACTCCTCCCCCCATCTGAATCTTCCATTGACTCAGACACCGAGGATGAACAAGTATCACTGTCCTACTCCTCTTTTTCTTCTGGTTCAGTGGCACCTAATTGCACTGGGATCTTCTCCTTTGAAGCACCAAAAGACATGTGTCCTGTCTTCCAATAGCTAACTGCATCACTCTTTCTCAACCACGGTCTCCTGAGTATGGCTAGGTAACTCCTGCCTATATCTTTGATGTCCACTTCATAGAAATTGACGGTGGTGGTCAACCCATTGACAGTGATGGGCAAACCCTCAATGACTCCTAGCGTGGCGAGTTGTCGACCATCTGCTACCTTGTTTCAAGTGGAGGAACGCCTTGTGCATTACAAATTCAACTTTTTCATGATATGGGCCACCATGATATTACATGCAGCTCCCCCATCAACACACACTTTTGATACTGCAATTATTTATGATTACATCTACTGTATGCGGGTGCCGATCAATTTCTTCAGAGATAGAAGAAACCTCTCATACCTTTCTCTTTCTCTTACTCCTCCTTATTGAGAGCCCTTGCTACAACTCACGTCTCACCTCAGGGCTTAATGCTAATAGTTGAGGAAGCGTGATGCTCAAAGACCGATGAGCAAGGTCTTGAATGACTGAATAGTCTCCTTGCCCTGAGTCGATGGGAAAATCTGAGGGCGACCACTTACTCTTACGAGATCTTTTAGTCTTCTCTATTGGTGGGTCTGCCATCTCAGCATTTGAGGGCTCTGAGAAAGACACCTTCTTCCTGGGGCAGCCTCGTCCATGGTTTGGAGAGGGGTCCGAGGTGGTGCGACTTCTTTTCCCGAGGTCAAGGATCTCTACATCAGAATCCTCGATGCCTAATTCACATAGAAGGTTCACCCTTGGAATATTGGGACATTCCGTGCGATAATGACCCTTCTGGTGGCACTCGTAGCACATAACATTGGCACATTCTCTTAAAGGGCAATTGGCTTGATTTCTGATGCCCACAATCGCAAGCTGAAGATCATTCAGGGCCTTGGCTAGGTCATTAACTCTAGGTTCTTTAGTAGGAGGGGCCAGGGGAGTAGGAATGATGGGAGCTCATGGGTGAGGCTAGGGAAATCTTCCAGGTGGAGGGTGAGGATATACACCTTGTTGAGGTAAGCACCTAAGGGAGGACCATACATTTCAGGTGGAGGCAGTGGATACATCCCTGATGGGGGGTGGGGGTATGCCCCTGAGTTGGACCACCCAGGATGTTGTTGCAAGAATTGAGGGGGTTGCGGAGGGACAACTGTCTTCTTTGAAGCGGGGTCAGATTGAACTTTATCAAACTTTTGAGTAATCTCATGTGCTAGCACCATGGTTTCTAGATTCTCCCATTTAAGCTTGAGGTGGAATTCGTCACTTGCTCCTGCTACAAGGTAGCCCAGCACATGCTCAGTCATTCCAACTCGAAATTCGGCATTGTCCTTCTGCGTGGCAATTAAATGGTCCAGGAGCACGGTCGCTCGATCTACATATCGATGCACTGTCTCACTTTCTGACTACTTCAAGTTTGCCCCTGCAGGTACACATTCTCCGGCTCCTCTTCTTTGTCGAAATACTCAATCATCACTGTTGTCAACCTTGGCCAACTTTGGCGAACGTCTTCGGCTTTCTTCTCATACCACACTTGAGCCAAACCCTTTAGAAATGTGGGAAGAACCAACATCCATCTATCTTCAGTAAGAAAGTTGAGAGAAACACAATGGCACTTGAAGGCCACAAGATACTCATTTGGATTTTCTTCAACCCATCCACAGAACATGGGAATGTCAACCATGCTTGGAAAATGGAAAAGAGAGAGATGAAATGAGGCTTATCTATTGGCAAACAATGGAAAGAGGTAGCTTGAACTGAAAATCAGGTGAAGATACATCCACAAAGCACACATAGGCAGGGTAGGGTGTGACTGGTGTATTGTGAAATACTACACGGGAAGAATCTTTAGCATAGAATAGCTCATAGACAATCTTAAAAGGACCAACCCTCATGATATTGCATCCATATTTAGAAGCGAGGGTTAGAGACACGACACTGCATGAGGTTGTTCATCAAGGCAAACAAGAATGCCATGACAAATGTCAACAGTTGGAGAGCTTGCACATCACCTTCAGCTTCTTCCAGTTCTTGTAGTCGCCATGCTATTTCTTCAAGGGGTGTGCGGTTTGGCATCCTTCTTTTGAGCAATGTCCTTAAAGGCCTTTCTGATGATGTTTCGAAGTTAGTAGACTCATATCAAATATGCCCAACACTTAGTTTCATGATGACCACAACCTTTGCATTCTTTACAAATGATCACCCTCATTTGTGGCTTGTAGCTTTGTTGGGGCAGTGCTTCCACTCGTTTCATGCGTGATTGAAGTACAAGCTTTACGTGCCAAAAAATCAACAACTAAATTTTGAGCTCGAGGGATATGCTGAATTTTTATCTCGTCAAATTGTTGGCAAAGTTCCAATGCTTGTTGATGTCATGGAATCAAGCCTTCGCTCCACACCTTCTACCTTCCACTAACTTGTTCACACATGGGTTGAGAATCTCCATGCACCTCAAGTTTCTTGATGTGATGTTCTTGCGCCTTTTGTAGCCCAAAAATGAGTACCGAGTACTCAGCTTGGTTGTAAGTACTTGCAGGTGCAGACTTGCTATAATAATACACCTCACCACCTAGTGAAGTGAGCTTCATACCCATACCGGTAGCCTTGATCAAAGGTTTGTATGCTCCGTCAAATTGAAGAATCCAAGATATCATCACATCAAGACTAAAATCCGGACATCCCAAGTTTCTCGGTAGTCCAAGATAGGTAGAAGGAGAGGGTGGGGAGAATTCAATACTTGAGAAAGATGTTCAGCACCAAATAAACTTGCAATCCTTTGTTTTTAGACCAAAAAGAATTACAACTTGAAGCTCAAAATGTGGCGCAAAGGGTTGATTAGGTACAAAGGGATTCTTTGGTCGAAACATTACCGACCACAGTCGAGCCCTAGAAACCTTTGTAGTGAGGTCGAGAAGAAATCATTCAAGACGAGCTTATCCACAGGAATTAATAAGCAGATGCACCAAATCTCCCCCCAAGCTTGTGGATCATCCCACTCTTGGAAGAATGTCACCCTTTTAATTACCTCCGATGCAGCAAGTAGCTTGATCACTGCACAATGAGTAGAATTGGAATCAAAGCCCTTCCAGTGTATCACTAATTCTTGACCTTGAATCATCCACGGTATATCATCCCACCCGTCGTCTCCTCGGGCAATGCATTGTACAATCAGTTGTTGAAGATCGACATGAAGATCAAGAAAGAGATCTTGCCAATTGGTAGCCGTAATGAGTGGAGGACCAAGCACCAAATCCTTTTTTTGCATATCTTGCAAAAAAGTTTGAGTAGCATCATTCTTAAGTCTCCGAAACCCTACCATTACTAGTGACCTAGGTGGAAACCTGTACATAAGCATGAAAGGACTAAAACTAGTACTCGAATGCTTTGCACTATTTTATGCAAATTCAATCATGGGCAAATAATCTTTTCATGAATATTATCGCTTGGAAACATAAGCACGAAACATATCTTCCAATAGTTGATTAACTACTTCTGTCTGCCTTTCGAAAAGCTCACAACATCAAGTACAAGACTTGCGGCAAAACTATAACCATACCAAATGACCCAAAGAGCACCATTGGACTACATAGCGAAATACTCTTAAAAGAGGGGATGATCATAGAGATAATCTTGGGAAACCTAGACATAAATGATGGCATCGTTAATGGAGTGAATGAGATTTTCAAGCATGCAAAAAACAAACAATGAAGCACAAGTCGTATGGATATAATTCTTTTTTGAGAACACCAAAAAAGAAACACGATTACAAAATAAATACTCTACAAGCAAAACACACCACCATTGAACTGGACTCCTATCCTTGAAGCCAAGCATGAATTCCAAGTTGGAAAGAACCTCTCAAATAGTTTGCAGAAAGCAATTTCCTATGCAACGTGCAATAAGCAAGAACCATACATTGTTCCCAAGTATTGTCCATGGACTCCCTAGCATTTGATCCTTCGATGAACATTAAAACACACGGCCTACTTTACACTTATTTGTCTCACACATGACCCCAAAATCGTACCTCCTAGCAAATATAGAAGACAAGCATATCAAAGTGGATGACTTGGTTTTGCAAGAAATAAACCTCTTTAAAAAAATAGCCCAATGGGCATTCGGCCAATGACAACTCCACCTAGATGCCAACATCGACTTCAACATATAGAGCCTAGACACAAGATCCATGAAAGTCATATTCAAAATACTTGCTTCCCTGTAAAAGTATTCATAAGTCCACAATACTATGCCTACAAGAGACACACATACATCTGGAACAAGCTCCACATATACCAACTTTTCGAAACATATCAACATGAACAGGCGTTGGACTCACTACATATTTTAAGCATAATATCAACCTCATCAAAGCACAAGGCATATCGAACAAAGAATCAAAATGCCTTCTCACCATAATTAAACACAGTGAAAAGAACATATTCACAATAATAAACGTCTACAAGTCACCAAGAACAAATACAATGGCATTCATTGAAAAGATCCACTAATACTCTAATAAATTCAAGGTTCAACTCCAACATATATCATAGGGGAATTCAATATTGACTACAACCATATATCAACAAACAAGACAAAACTACAATCCTTCATGTCCCTTAAAAAATTTAGACAACTCATTAATGTCCCAACACAATAATTCATGGGTCCACAATCGACCACATTTGGACAAATGACAAAAATAAGCACATCACTACTGGAACAAACTTCATATTGGTCTAATCACTCTTTGTAATATGCCATTCCACCCATCATATAAAATAAATCTATAACCTCCCTTGAATTTCATGTTTCAATTGGGACAGGCCTATTGAATCCAATTCACCTTGTTTTCTAAAGCGAGTTATTTACCTTTTGGTGCTAGATGTGCAAATGAAATCATTGAATTAGTCCACTCTTTTTTTCTTGAAGAGCTTCAATAAAAGCAGTGCAATTAAATGAATTTACATTTTTCACCACGAGCAATGACTGGTGTCCCAAAAACCCACTGTAGCAAATCACGGGCCATAGTTATTGCTTTTTTCATGAAAACATGACAAATACTCTAAGCAAAAATAATTCTACCAAGAAGTAAAAACTTTTGCTGAGAATTGATAAGCAATAAAAATAGGATTGTGATTAGTCTAGTATGCTCCAATTGTCCCATAATAGCTGCTTATTATAGGAGCACTTATACAAATATCATCAAGTTGAGAGGCATAAATCGTTGTTGATATTTTATTTATTAAGTGTAGACCATGTCTTTCCATAAGCGTTTTAATTGCTCTTTTTTTGAAGCTTTAACAAGAATGTCAATGTTAAAGTCCCCTAGCACAAATGTTGGATAATTAATTGGCTTTTGATTTAGTACTTGCACCAAAGTATTGCAAGAAGATGTCAAGAGCACATGCTTTGATTTGATACATTGCTAGTGGATCTACATGGAATTGTCTTGCACTTAATGGCTTCAAAAGGTAAAGGTTTTCTTTGGTTCACACCCTTGAAAGCACTATATAAGTGATACCTTGCTCTAGTCAACTAGTAGGTCCAAAAAATAATATTTCTAGTGTTAAGCCATGTGTAGGATGCACCATTCTTGTGAATGCTAATTAACCCAGGTATTATGTTGAAGAGATTGTGTAGTTCATCTTCTTGCCTATTTGTAAATTCCTTAGTGATTGGAAGTATTGCTATCTAATGTTGCTCAATATGATTCTTGTATAGATGCCTTATTCATGGATGAGTGTAGGTGCCAATGCAGAGATTTGAAAATTGTACCCTCATAATTGTCAATGAATCAGACTTTGTTGTACCCTCTATTCCATTCACAAGACACTTTTGTGAGAAATGACGTGCGATAATCATCTGTAGCATATGGATCCAATAGAATTGAGCATCGGTGTTTACATCCCATAATGGTGCCAATGATTTAGCAAATGGATTTATCCAAGCATCAGCTAGCTTTCTTTTCCAAAACAATGTTGATCATCTTAGATTTGCTCGCATGCACTCAATGTATTTATCTTTGATGAGCTATAATTTTGCCAAAAAATCTTGTAAGCTTTTGTGCTACACTCAAAGTCAAACCATTTAGCTCCCTATATACACTTGCCAAGGTAGCTTTAGTTTCTTTAGCTTTACTAGTAAGGGTTCTAAAATAGTTGCTTCATCCCATTGGAGGCAATAAGAATTGAAATCTACATATTACTTTTTCCTTTTTTTGGCATGTGCGAGTATGTTTATGGCACTACGCTATTTGCAATGGCTCAAAAAGTAGCATGCTTTCACAAGAAATATATTCATTAACAAAGTTTGTTGTTGCTTCATTTGTTTTTTGATCGCAAATACAAAAGCTCCTTCAATCCATAGCAAAGCATGGTCGTGCTCACTTCCTCGACTCTAAAATTTAGTTGCGGTTTAGTAGTCTTTCACCCGCTTGAAAATCCTCTCATGTACCATTACAATTTCCTTAGTCCCTTACATGGTGATTGTAATAACGTGCACAAGTAACAAGATCATCACAAGCCAGCTGATGCACTGGGATTTCATCTATGCTACAAGCTAGTTGAGAATTGCGTAGTTTTTTGAATGCATTTAGCAAGGCCATCTAATTACTCTCCCCACTTGTGAATGTTACGAAGAAAGTTGGAGGATCCAGCTATAGAACCATTGCACATAGGTTTTTCTGTTGATGTTGCTAAAAGCCAATATTTGATTTCGAGAGCAAGTCCAAATTTGGCTTATTTTTAACATCTCTCGTGGAAATGGGTCTGTCGTTGAGTTGTGCTTTATGTATTCAAATCCATGTTATGCTAGCAATGATTATGTATCAAAATTTTTATTGCCTTGAAAAAAAGATTTTGCATATGCAATGCAAATTGAGGGTCTTTATGTACAATTTTCCATTGAGTAAATTTTTGATTAGGTAAACATATTTAGCATAAGTTCATGACTTGGTTTCCCAAAGAAGAGTGTTGAATAATTTAGCTCCTCACAGTATTTATCTTTGTACATTATACTCATTGGCTTTTGGTTTTCACTTGGAGCAATTATAGCAACAACTGAAGTTGAATTGAAATTTTCATTTGCATCAATATATCCATGGATCATCAAATTTTTTGCATTGGTCTTCCAAATCTATGTATTCCTCGTTTGATTGGAAGTGTAAGTCTTCTTTATGTTGCTGAGTTTTCATCCATAGCTAAAAATGTGGAAGCCACATATGTGAAATCGAGATATGTCCTTGCATATATACAAAGGCATTTTGATGAGTTGATGCAATTCTTTCATCACCAAATTTGCCTGAATATTACCACTTGTATATGGAGTTTGATATTCTAATTTTCTTTTAACTGATGCTACACTGTCTAGATTAGTAGCAACATTTATAGTACTTACTTTTAACAAATATTGGCCAAAAGATAAGTGTTGACATATTTGGGCAAATGTGGCATGCGGTGCAATTAGCCTTTCTTCAAGCTCTAAAAGTACCTACACTTGCTAGATTAGCTCATTCATTTTCATGTGCTTCGATGATGCCAAAGTGGGAACTTAAGCTAGTGCTTACAAGATGAACATATAGCATTGCCATGTGCTTATTTAATATTTAAATGATAGTCTCTCACAATAGCAACAAGAATATGTAGGTGTACTGATTGTTGATAGGAAAGTTTGTAAGGCTTTGTTTTCTTTTTCCTCAAAGTGTTTTTTCTCCTTGAACCCCTTGCATTTTTTTATTTTGCTACTGGTCTAATTTATTTTCAAGATATTGAAGACACCGAGACATTTGAGCAACTTTCCTCCCTTGTATGTTTAACTGCCACACAAATAGTTGCCACAACTTTAGTACTCGATAATGAAGGGGTACCGATTGCAAGAGATAGCATCTCCATATCACCGCATTTGAGGTGCCATGTTTCAGTTCCCCTTCAACTCCTGGTCCTTGGCATTTTGTGACAAAGGTTTGACAGAAGCTCTTTATTGCTTTCTTCCACTCAACGCTTGGCTCCTGATTATTTTTGATAGAGGCTTCGGGAAGCTTGCGATTATTTGCTTTTTTTCCTAAGGTACTTTAGATGTTCCATTATCTTTTTGCAAAGGAATACCTTTTCCACGATAAGTCTCTTTGTAGCACTTGGAGATTCCCATAGTTGATTCATGGGGCATGCTATCTTGAATCAATTGCAAGGATGCATCTTGTTCACTAGAAAAAAAAAGAATTCCCAGCCCTAGCAATATTTTTTTGGACTACATTGTCAAATGCAGGTTTTGCCAACTTTGTCTTAATCAAGATCCATAATGTTGCCAGTTGAGCATTATTGAGGGTCAAACTATATGGATGGTCCTTGAGCTGAAAATGATTCTCCATCCTCAATAATTGGTTCAAAGTATGAAACATGCATTGAATTGTCATGGTACAGAAGCTAAAAGGGAGCTAGCACAAAATTTGTCTGTATTGACAATAAATTTTCTTCTGAGATAAAGACCACACATAGATTGGCCTTCTAAGGTACTCGGAATCCCAAAGTAGACAAAAATGGTCACCCCAGATCCCATTGTTTGATACCATCCTGCCCATACACAACAAACATTCTTCATAGTTTCATACCCCATGCAATGTTTCCAACAACTATGGAACTAGAAATGTCTTTAAACATTCTACCACCTTTGGAAAATTTTGGCACAGCACATCCCTAAATTCATTTACTATCACAACTCCTTGGTTGATGGTTCTGAATTCAACAAACACCTTAGAGTGTCACATAAGAAATCACCAAGAGTATATTCATAACTCTTCACATGCTTCAAGTGGTGCTATTGCAATAAGGAATCGGTTGCCTTGAATTGTTTCATTAGAGAAGATCCTTTGTGCGTGGTGTTTGATCGTGTGATTTGTTTTGCTCTCCTTAAGGACAAAACATTAGACAAATTATTCATATTTACTGGAACCCTTTTCCTCATCTACTATATTAATCCACACAATTGGCTCAAAACGGCTCGGATGCATGGGACAATCACCGTACAAGATCTACAAAGGATTCATTGGGAAAAAGTCACCATGCTTTGCATAAATCTTCTTGTTCACTGAAGGCCACACATGGATTGGCCTCCACAAGTAAGTTGATGGCCACAGAATAGAAAAGTGATCTCCCCACAAGCCACCCTGTGATGTAGAGATGCTCATACATGCGAGGTATTCATCATAGGTTTGCACACCGTGCACACTATGCAATAGTCCTTTGTATAGGTATGTTTTTAGGCAATCTATTGCTTGTTTCTCTTTCCTATGCAAAGAAGCAACAAATTCTTAAACTATAGCAATTCGGATTTCTTTTGATTCAAGTCTATGTTTGTCAAATGCTATATCATATCAAACAAGAAATCCCTAGGGCTATATTTGTAATTTTCCTTATGGCGTAGCTATTGCCTATGCAAGACAATGTCAATTGACTGGTCTTGTTGGTTGTCCTTTTGGATCAATATCTCCATGGGAGTTCCAAAGATAACAACATTTTCTTGAATCATAACATTAATAGAACCAATAACATTCATTGGTGTAGCAAGCAACAAATCTTAACCCTCACTACTTGCAAAGCCATGGCAATACCCTTCATAGCATATGAAGCTTCAATGGTGGATGTTGCAAACATCTCAATAATTGGTTCAAAATTATCACAATTCATATTCCTATCGTCACAAAAAATTTGCAAAAGGCTTTGAAAAATATTTGTGCCCACATTGCATGCACATTGTTTTATTAATTAAAGGCCACATGTATATATGTCTCTGAAGAAAATCAAAAATTCACAAAATAGCAAATTGATTGCCCCAAAGACCACCATGCATTGCTAGAATAGCCATTCACTCAACGTTCTCTTTGCAAGACTGAACCCCATGCAATGCATGTAAAATTCCAAAGACAAACATGTTTCCAGACAATCTATCACCTGCTCATTATTATCGTGCAAACACATTATGAATTTTTGGATCGCTACGGTGCAAAACTCATTAGAACCTACATTTTCCTACATTAGAAAGATTATTTGTCAAACAAACAATCATCAGCTACATACTCAAAGTCAACCACATGGCGTAGCTCCTGTTTTTGCAACACATTAACAATTGTTTCCCTTGTAGCCATCACAAACAAATTATAGATCCAAGCCCCTCACTAATACCCACCCTCTTGCTTTGCACTCCAATTCCCATGCTTCTAGCTATGGAAGAAACATTGCCAAGTTCAAGCTTCCAATCAATCTAGCATTAAAAAATGCAATACCTTAACCTCTTAGACATATACAACACATAGCATGGCTTCCAATTTTGCACTTTCACGAAAAACTTTTTCTAGATTAGCTAAACAATAGCTCCTTCCATTGCATGTAGATTTGCAAGGTATCTTTTCTTTTTGTAGCACATGGTCTTTTAGAAAATAGCTCTACGGGAAGCTTCTTTGATTGCATATAGGTTTGTCATATACCTTTGATTAAAAAAATTATTGCTTTAAGAAATTGTTTCTTGGATTGGCCAAATCATGGTTTATAAGTAGTCAACAAATTCCCAAATGTTAATCCAAATTGTCAATCAACATGTACATAACTAATTTGGCACCGAAACTCCCTCTCATTCTTGTTGAAATAATCATCAACTGAAGTATTTATCCCTAGCAGTGGAGATATCCAAGGGTCTTTTATGTTTGCTCGAACCTCAGTACCATCCCCTAACTTAATTATTGCAGCCATACAATTGATATTTTTTTGTTTGACGTGACGGGAACAACGTGTGCAACTATAAATGTTCTTGCCTATCCTTTGCAAATTTGGTTGCAAACTGAGCATGCAGTCAAAAAAGGGCGAGAAGTTTGTACAAATGTTAACTAAAACCACAAACTTGTAAGAAATAGGGCACATGCCACAATTAGAGGAATTTGTAAATTCAACAAATATCACTATCAACAACTTATCATATGTTACTTAAAACAAGGCAAAATACTAGAATATACGTTTCACTCACAAATTCAGTGTTGCTACCTTGCCCTTGATAATATTGGTAAACCTTAATGAGTCTACAAAAGTAGGTGCATCGGTTATATTGAGCAGCTATTGAGAACCTTGCAAACTGCAATTGCTTCTTGCTAGTATGTTTTTCCCATCGTAGCAGTTTTTAGCACATAGATAGTAGGCCAGCCATCGTTTAGTGCATTTAACATCTCATTTTTCACATGCTTGTGATCTCCATAAAACATTGATTGTGCAATAAGCAAAAAACAAGGGACAAAAACATAAAAGAGTAAAAGAAAGAACCTTGCATCAATACAGTCATTGCACTCAATTTCTAAATATTGACATCAATGTTGCAAAAAGAACTACTTACAATTGAGCAATTGTCTATTCTCATGCCATCTATAACTTTGAGATAATAGCTTGTGAAATTCTGATATTCATGTGTTCCTGCATCCTCCAACACCACCACATCAATCGAATACACTAGGCAAATTATGCAGACACTCCGGCATGCAGGTCAATGTAGCCAAGGAAAAAGTAATGGTAATTGGGAGTCTGGACTTGAAATAAACAGATGGACTTCACATTCGAAGGAGAGATGCTGGATATGGTCACCACATACAAATATTTAGGGCTTGAATTTGAAGATAATTACATGTGGAATGCATGCATGGAAAGAAGAATTTTGGGTGTTTTAATCTCTATACAACCTACAAAACAAGTACAAGAAGGGAGATATATGGAATTGGGAAATGAGAAAGTTTCTATACATCATGCTTGTGCAAACAATGCTCCTCTATGATGTCCAGCCTAGGTACTCATGCTCTCTAGAAGTTATTGGAGAAAAATAGAGACACTACATAAAATATTTAATAGGAGAACTAGGGGTCAAGGTAATGACACCCTACCCCATCCTATTGGTTGAGGATGGAATGATACCATTAGAAGAGGAAGCACTATGCCAATACAAGGTCTACCTTACTAAGCTCAAGAAGATGGATGCAAATAGAATGCCACACAAAGAAATGGGGGCTTAAAGTCAGAAGAAAATGGATGGAGTGATGGGGCATAATGACTACTAATATAATAGAATACACTTTTACATTCAAGAATTTAGTAATGTAAAAGATGCTACATAAATCATGGCAAGATCTGGGGGCAAAAATGTTGTGTTACAAATACGAAATTAATCCATGGACGGTTATGAAATGAAAAATAACCTCAAGAAGGATGTGTCAATGCTCAAAACGTTAAAAATTTTTCAAATAAGAACCATCTCACATGACCTAAGGAGGAGAGGGATAGGTGGGCAAGACCCTGGATCCTACAAGATGCAAGAATTTGCAAAATCTACACATGATCCTAAAATGTCATGCCTATGCACACATTAGAGAAAATTATAGGGATAGCAAAGCTATCAAGCTAGTGCATAGGTTAGCTAAGCAAGTACTTAAAAGCAAGCTTTGTAAGGATTTATTTCACTGGATGTAAAAGAAACACTATTAGTTAATAGTCCATCACTAGTCACATAGACCTTGAAGGGTCTCAAGAGGATTTAATCATATCATATCATCTCTCTCTCTCTCTCTCTCTCTCTCTCTCTCTCTCTCTCTCTCTCTCTCACACTCATATTATGATGGCCATATTGTGCTAGTGTTACAAAGAGTTATGCTTTTATAATAAAGTTTGGAGATATTTCATGCATGCCTATGGAGATACTTCATGCATTTACATTTTGGGGATTTGATGTAATAAGCATCTTATTGGTCCCATAGGCCTATTGGTCTTCCATGGATGTATGTTAATCTCTCTCTCTCTCTCTCTCTCCTTTGAAAATATACTAAATGCGATAAATGAAGTTTAGATATAACTAAATGCACATGACATCCTCATGCTTATGCTTTAGGAGCTCTTGTATCTTCGAGAGTCCAAGCAACTCATAAATCCTAATTGATAACAAACTATTTTCTTTCTTCACTTTCCTACTTACAAAACATTTAATTTAAATTAATAAAGTGAATGTCATTATATTACATTGAAAATCTACATGAAACATATGAAAAAAAGTATACTTACTCTGTTTAATGTGGATGTCAAGAATATAGACATTGATGAATTGCCACGTGTCAATGAAAGAAAGTGTAGTTACTTCCACTTTATGTATATGTTAGGCCTTTAGACATTCATCAAGTACCATATCTATTGATGAAAAGATTATTTGGAGCCTCCACTTGTTATGTCAATTGCAATATATGCATCCTCCTATATCGTCATTATGAAGGTGGGACCTTCACAAAGGATGTGAGGAGGGAGCATAGGTGGACACATAGTAGAGTCCACTTGTGCTGATGGACCAATACCACGAGTTGTGTAATCTCGACGACATCTCATCGTTTATTTGTCTTTAGTAGCAAGTGCCTCCATATGCTTCTTTCCCTTTTAGAAGATACGTGTCCCCGTTGCTTGTTGAGACTCATCTATTCTCTAATTATCACAAGGACCTCTTGAGTTCTCAATGGAGCACTAGTCTAAGAAGCACTTAGTGAAGAGGGAGGATTAAGGGGGGGGGGGGGGGAGGGCATTAATGAGGGATGGTGTGGGAGCACAGGAAGGTGAGAAGGAGGGTGTACTTCCAAGGGTACCTTAAGGGGACCCCAAATGCTCAAGGGCCCAAATTAAAAGAGTCCCCCCATGTGCAATGCCATCCCTACATATCATTGACTGGTTATGTGACCATTTGATGGTATCATCAATGAGATTGCACATGGGAGAAGGCCCTTTATTTAATCCTACTTTCTTTTTTTAGCACCGTTAATATTGGTAAAATCACAAGTTCCATTAATATTGAAAATTGATGAAGTTTTAGGTGATGAATAAGCCATTTGGGAGTCATAACTTAATAAGACTATGAGTTATCTACCAAATTTGCAATATTTAGGAGTCAAATTTTAACGAAGTTTGTTTATACCTTACCCTATTCACATCACCTATTTGATTTTTAAAATCATAATTGCAAACACATTGGTTTTCTTAATCACAAGATTTTTAAAAGAGCGTAATGATGTTTGAATGCTTTTTACATTATTTCTTGTATATTGTGCCTTTAATCACTTCTCCTTAAGTGTGTTATAATTAGTTCATTGATGAAAAGATGAAATGCTTATCAAAATGTACATTTGGACACACTCCTCAATTGTCATGATCGTTGTAAAGCAAGTAACAACCCGTACGGGATGGCCATATATTTTGGAACTTGGTCCAACATAGCAGCGACGTGTCATCTTGCCATTGGTACATTATGTATACAATTCAACAAGATACGATGAGTGTTGTTTTATTTGGGGAAATAGGTGCAAAAGGTTAAAGGTGTAACCGCCGTCACAGTAGTGGAGTTGCATGGCGTTTACGTGACTGTTGCAGTAGCAAGCTATACACAAGCCCTCGTCTCGTCCGTCAAACATGGCACGTCCATTGCCTTTGGGTTCTGTCATCGGTTTCAATGGCACAGTCCCTGGCGGCCTGCAGCTCCTCCAAGACTGCTCCACCTTGATTTACGCCCTCGGCACTTGCGTGGTCCTCCGCCACAAAGTACGCTTGTCTTTCAAGTTTCTAATTTTTGTTCTTGGAAGTACGATCAATCAGATCAAAGTGCTGTGCTATCGTTCACATGCATCTAATCATTGTGCTTACTCCAAGATTTGTTTGCCAATGTAGTCTAAATACACCTCATATAATCATGAATAAGGAATGACGACAAGTATTATGGTCAAGATTAAAATTCGCAAATACAGTGGCTTTGTAGGCTTCCAGCTTTTACCCACGACGGACAACCCATATACGTATGCATAGAGAAGCATTATCCAAAGCAAAATGATATAAAAGGAATCAAAACAAGCTGAGTTTTTATGTTTTGCAGGAGGATCACAAATCACAAGAATTTTTGGAGGGTCATGGAAATAGGGTATCATGCTTGTGCTTGTCCAAAAACGGCCAATACCTGGCTACTGGGCAGGTTTTCAGCTCTTTCTTTGCTTTTGCAGGTCGCACAGCCTGTTGTCTTATCTTGCTTTGTAGTCACTGCATTCCAATATTACTCACCTCCATTATAATCCAGTCTGTGAAAGCTTGAGTTCTTGCAATGATCAATAAATGAAATGCTGTATTCTCACGCTACTCAACAATATTACAAAAGCACTTACATCGCAAAGTGAACTATTCATGAATGATTCTATATAAAAGTACAAATTTTCTCTCTGAGAGCTCAACTCTAGTAGCTCACACGTCTGAATGCTTTCCACGAAAGCTCAAGCATTGCCAAGTAGAAACGAGGCATGTGCTTCTGAGTTTATCACGGTCTAATATTAAAAGGCTTAAACATAAAGTACATCGTGCATACAATGCATTTTGCAACGACATTAGTGCCAATGAACAGGTGCATGAACAAAACTTTATTTCTTGTACATCCACGTTTCTTAGGTTCTATCACCCTTTTTGAAGGGGTGGGCAGAGGATTCATTGACAAAGGCTAGAAGCAAATAGCTCGTAAACACCAAATCTATTTATTAAAGGGGTATCTTAGGATGAACTTGAGATCTAATTGGTACAATGTACAATTTCCTCGTGAGTATCTTTTCTTCCGGCTATTTGTAAGCGTGATTTTCACATGGTTCCTCCTATAGGTGAACTATATGGGCTTTACAGCAGACATAATTATCTGGGATGTTGAGGTTCGAAAGTTGGTTCATCGCCTGGCACTTCATAAGGTACAGCATCACTTTATTGCAAGCAGAGTTATGGGGTCAGTGTCTGCTCTCTTGTCTTGGTCCTAAATTGAGAGTCAATCATAGTCTATTATTCATTGTCTACTTGACAAACAGGCGTGATAAGGCTTCAGTCGATAGATGGGCGTGAGCAGACTCCAATCTTTCTTGTCTGTTTGTTATAGTGCAACTTCATTGATATCTTGGTGTCTTTTTGTTCAGGTGAAAGTGCAGGCATTAAGTTTTTCATGTGATGCAAACTACCTTGCTTCAGTAGGTGGACAAGATGATGGAAAGCTTGTGGTTTGGAATGTAAAAACTGGCAAAGCAGTTTGTGGAAGTCCAACTCATGTGGATCATGCCCAGACTGTGAAGTTTTTTAACAACAGTGAGGACAAACTCGTAACAGCTGGAGGCATGAAAGTAACTATATGGGAGTTTGATGTAGAAATGCGTTTACTCCGGCCTACTGATGCAAATCTTGGTCGCATAAGGAGGACATCTCTATCTATAGTAAGCAAATCATGCATCTTTGGGCCCTTGAACTCTTAAGCTAGAATGTATCAAGTTTGAGGATTGATCCAACTATACCACACCATTTCTGTCATCAAATCTTTTCGTTTTTGCTGTTAGATACTTTGTGGTGCAGAGAAGTCTCAATTTCTGCTGGAGAGGGCAAAAGATTAGTCAGAAATAAAAAATAACAAACAAGGGATCATCTTAAGACATAATGCTAAGAATTCTGGGTAGTACAGGTGAGGGGACCATCTCATGCTATACTCTGTGAGAAAAAAGGAAATGGTAAGGTTCAACGCCCTGAGAAACCTCTGACAACAATCTCTCACAGCCAGCGAGTTGTCGTGAGAGATTGTGAATCGTGATAGATCTGCCAATGAGTTGTGGTGAGGGATTGTGATGATGTCAATGGGGATGCCATAGTAGCTAGTCCCTGGTTTGTGTAATGGAGTTTATGGTTTTCAACCTTATGAGTATCACGAGATTGAAGTTGCACTATGTGTTGTATTTTTAGAGGATGAGTTTGGGCATGATCCTGGATTCATCTAGATATATAGACCTGCCGATTCCTTTGTTCTGCCCACCATTCTGCCGTCTCCTCTGCCCACCATTCTGCCATTACACCAGTAGCAAATCTCTATCCTCATGATCTGGAAAATAGCAAGTTGCACGGGCTCCATGACTGTGCTCATAGTCAACCGCAGTTCCTGATCCTTCGGCAGGAGCTGCAAAGGGCAGTGGTAGGATGGGCAATGGACTTCCTTTTGATTCAGGAGCATATGTTCTCAGCATTGGACATTAGACGGCAACACCACCTCCTCCCGAGGAGAGGCCCGGAGGTGTGGTCCCCCGCAGTAGGACGGAGCGGAGGGGTCTGCGTCTTGGTCCCACATACAGTGGCTCCAGAGGTTTTAGGATCAGGGCGAGCTTATCCCAAGATGGGCAGTTTGGATGGGAGAGTCTAGGATTGGGATCCTAAACGTACATGCCCCAGCATTCAGATAGCACCGTCTGGCCTTTAGGAGGAGGCTGACGGAGTAAATCTGGATGTAGACTCCTGGGTTGTTGGAGAAGACTTCATCAATCTGGAGTTTGGGGAGGGCAAGCAGGGAGGTGCCTCTTTCTCTGCGATGGCAGCAACAGAGTGGAGCACTTGGGAGTAGTTCATCTTCATGATCAGTAGAAGCAGAGACCCTTGGCAAGAGCTAGAGTTAATAGGATACCTGGCAGCCTTCTCTTCTCTTTTGGACAGAGGAGACATGGATTACTTGAGAGGCTAGACCGCTTCTATGTTGGGGACTGGGCACTGCATAGAGTCAGATCTACCAGGATTCTGGCAGGCACCATGATGTTAGACCACTCTCCAGCAGTACTCCACATAGAGCAGTCTTGCCGAGGTCTTCCCTAGAAGGGTGAAGACCAGTCCCCACCAGTACTCCACTTAGAGAAGCCACACCGAGGTCTTCCCCAAAAGGGGGTCCACATTCCAAAGGACCTCTTGCAGGATGGGGAGATTCAACAAGTCATGGCAGAGATTTGGCAATAGTCAGAGACGGCACCTTGCGACGGCTGGGCTTCGTGGGTGGCCGATGCAATCTAGAGGAGCAGTGAGGAGTTGCAAGCTCATGCCCTTAGATGGAGGAGGGCTCGTTAGGAGCGCGAGCAGACACTGCAGAGAGAACTCGCCTCAATAGAGAGGCTCAAGGAGTAGGACCTAGGATCCCAGTGGTTTAGTGGCAGGTTTGACAGCGCGTGCCTTGAGCTTCAGGACACGGAGATTTGGCAGGCTAAGTTCTCCTATCACTCCTCCCAAGCCCTATCACTCTTCCTGGACCCGGTGGGTACAGTAGGGGGATAGGATAACGAAGCAGTTCTTTTAGACCATTGGGCCATGATCGGCATGCACGCATTGCAGCGTCTACTGGATCCATGGGGCATCATGCACACTGATCCGCATGAGATTTTAGACCTCACTACAGGTTTTTACAGCCAGCTCTTTCAGATGGAGAGGATATTCCAGCTTATCTTATGGCCCGTGAGTTAGTTTGGGACCATGTTCCGATGGTAGTCTCGCAGGATTTGTGCAGGAGTCTGGAGGAGCCTTTCACGGATGAGGAGCTTTGGGAAGCCCTCAAGGCTCTCCCAATGCAGAAGTGTCCTGGCAAGGATGGCTTGACTCCGGCCTTCTTTCGGAACTTCTGGGAGATCATCTCCACCCCTTTCCACCTAGCCTGCTAGGAGATCTTCGACACGGGATCCCTTCCTCAGTCCCTGAGCAGGGGGTGGATTTGTTTGATCCCGAAAGGGGGAGATAGGTCAAACACCCAACGGTGGAGATCGATCACTTTGCTTGATACTGCATACACGATCCTCGCCAAGGTCTTGAGTTTGCGGTTACGGCCCCATCTTACTGACATGATCCATGACACTTAGACCAAATTCATTGAGGAGCGTAGCATCCTGGACAACATCTTCACGTTCTGGGAAGTAGTGGATTGGTCTAGGGAGGAGTCACAGCCTTTGGCCGTCTTGGATTTCGAGAAGGCTTAGGACAGGGTGGAGTGGTCTTTCCTGGAGGGTACCATGTGCAGATTGGGTTTTCTCAGACAGATGGATCAGAGGAGTTTCTGCGCTTTATGCAGGGAGCTCTAGTCAGATGCTTATCGGTGGACACATGGGCGAGGCCTTTCCTCTCTCTTGTTCGGTACGCCAGGGCTACCTCCTCGCTCCCTTCCTCTTCTTGTTTGTGGCGGAGGCTCTGGGCTACTACTTGAGATATGGCGGGCCTCACAGTGTTGAGGCTCCCAATTAGACAGGAGGAGCAGCTGCTAGAATCTGAGTTTGCAGATGGCACAACCTTGTATGTAGAGGGCACCACAACGAGTTTGGGGAGAGTCAGGGGAGCCCTAGCTATCTACTATGAGGCCTTGGGTACGCGGATCAACTGGACAAAATCCATAAGTTTCTTCACAATCTCTGAGGGAGACACAAGAGATTCGAGAGTGGGGGAGTGACTTTGGCTTCCATTGGATACCGTGAGGCCATACAACGAGATACCTTGGATGCTAGGGTGGATATTGAAATTACAATAGAGCAGCAGATTGCCTGGGTCCTTAAGAGTGTTCGGCACAAGCTTCTCTACTAGAGCTTGGCCAAACTCTCCCTAGCGGGCCGTGCCTTAGTGGCAAACGAGGTCCTTCTTGGCCTAGTATATCGCCTCCACAATTGGTTCGGAACTTCCTTTGGGCAGGATCGAATGGCACGAGGAATACTAGAGCTGGGTTGGGTATCATTGATCCGGAGATGCAGAGCATAGTCCTCTTGGGCGCGGCCTCACCCTAGGTGCAGAGCCTTGGAAGCTCCTCTTACAGCGAGAGCTTCTTAGGAACAACCCACGCACTGGGGGACAGTGGCAGCATTCACACAGATGGATCTTCTCAGAGGCCCCCCTTATGGGGAAGGGTTCCCCCTTGATGAGGAGCCTCCATAGGGTCTGCGCAAGGGTCCTCATTGGTGCTCAGCGTCGTCGATGCAGAGAGGAGTTCGAGCGTCAGCCCCTTGTTTGGTACTCAGAGATCAGGGATCAAGATGGGGGTATGCTCGAGCTAGCAGACTCACATTGCAGTGGGACAGTGGACTGGCCTGTACCTTTGGCAGATGGAGCAGATTACCCATGGAGGTAGAGGCAAGGCTTGGTGTCTTAGCGCATTTGCGAGGGGCAGGGTAGCGGATGAGAGAGATTGACCTAGCCATCCCTGAGTCCTAGTGGGAGGGACTTCTTGTGTGGATGGACAATAGATGGTTGGGTCAGTTTTCTCGGACTAGTGTCCCCTTGAGGATGATGATGCAGTGAGGAAGCATGCAACCCGGTTTTTTTCATATAGGACCTGAGGGCCTACTCTAGGCACTCACTGAGAGAGACCCAGAGATGGATGGGAGTCTAGATGGGATTCATTGGCAGATGATTAGAGTGGTGGGACGTTTGGGGAAGGGGTGGCACATTGATCCTCCCAGTATCCCAGAGCAGGATGCCCCTAGATGGCGCCTCTGGCTTTGGGAGGGTAGGCCCTGGAGAGAGGTCCAATGGGATCCGGGAGAGTGGTTCTAGCCCTCCATGGGCGGCCTTGTTGAGCAGGTGGATGAGGTGCCCTTGGTAGTCAGAGGGGCGGGTAGAGGGAGAGGGAGGGGAGCATAAAGGTGGTGAGGGGGGTAGGTAGAGGGAGGGGGAGGGGAGCGAAGAGGGTAGGGAGGGAGGTGGGTAGAGGGAGAGGGAGGGGGGGTTGCGTTGAGGGAGGAGGGGGTTGCCCTGAGGAGGGGGAGCTGCGTGGAGAGGGAGAGAGCTGGCCGCCAACGAGGGAGCTGATGAGGGAGGGAGGGAGATGACATGGGAGGAGGATAGTGGCTGGCTCATACAGAGGGGAAGGTGGGTGACAAGAACACCGGAGAAGTCCTGGAAGAAGTTGGCTCCAATCAGAAGAAGATGTGTAGGGATTCAATTGATGAGAGGAATAGGGAGGGAAATGAACCAAAAGCAAGAAAGCTAAAATTAGCAAGATGCTAAAAATAGCGCTTTTGAGTGTGATGTGTAAGGGGGTGGAAAGAACCGATGGAGGGGAGAGAGAGCCAAAAAGCAGATCCGCCAAACTTAATCTAATTCACCAAAACTAGCATATCTGTCAAATTTAGCATATTCACCAAATTGCTTAAAATAGGTTGGAAGCGCCATCGTAAGGATGATGGAAGATGGAAAGAGAAGGTTTTGGTAAGAGAGAGGGATGGAGTATGACAAAGGGTTGAGAGAGAAGGTATTTGTAGGAGAGAGGTGGGGGAGTGACATAGGGTGGAGAGAGAAGGTGTTTGTAAGAGAGAGGTGGGGGATGGACATAGGGTGGAGAGAGAAGGTGTTTGTAAGAGACAGGTGGGGGGTGGACTTAGAGTGGAGAGAGAAGGTGTTTGTAAGAGAGAGGTGGGGGTGGACATAGGGTGGAGAGAGAAGGTATTTGTAAGAGAGGTGGGGGTGGACACTGGGTGGAAAGAGAAGAAGTTTGTAAGAGAGAGGTGGGGGTGGACACAGGGTGGAGAGAGAAGGTGTTTATAAGAGAGAGGTGGGGGGTGGACAAAGGGTGGAGAGAGAAGGTATTTGTAAGAGACAGGTGGGGGGTGGACATAGGGTGGAGAGAGAAGGTATTTGTAAGAGACAAGTGGGGGGTGGACATAGGGTGGAAAGAGAAGGCCTTTGTAAGAGAGAGGTGGGAGGTGGACAGAGGGTGGAAAGAGAAGGCCTTTGTAAGAGAGAGGTGGGAGGTGGACAGAGGGTGGAAAGAGAAGGCCTTTGTAAGAGAGAGGTGGGGGTGGATAGAGGGTGGAAAGAGAAGGTGTTTGTAAGAGAGAGGTGGGGGGTGGACAGAGGGTGGAAAGAGAAGGTGTTTGTAAGAGAGAGGTGGGGGGTGGATAGTGGTTATAAGAGAGAGCTCCCATTAAGAGGGAAAAGGTGACACTTAAAAAGGGTAATCCCCTCTAGAAAGAGAAGGTGATGCCTGTGTGGAGATTGAGTCCTTTGTTGTAGAGAGAAAGTGACACCAAGGTGGAAAGGGGAGTTCCTAGCTAGAGAGAGAATGGTGACACGGGTTGGGGTGAAAAGGGAAGTCCGCACTCAAGAGAGAGATTCGATACGGGAGTGGAAAGGGGAGGCCTCGCTGAGAGAAAGTGACACGAGATGAAAAGGGAGGCCTCACTTAGAGAGAGAAAGTGATACAGGATGAAAAGGAGAGGCCTTACTTAGAGAGAGAAAGTGGCACGAGATGAAAAGGGAAGGCTATTTAGAGAGAGAAAGTGATACAGGATGAAAAGGGGAGGTCTATTTAGAGAGAGAAAGTGACACGGGATGAAAAGGGGAGGCCTCACTTAGAGAGAGAAAGTGGTAATCAGAAAGAGAAGGTGTCATCACGGAAGGAGAAGGCAAGAGTGTATGTACAAGAACTAGGAGGGGTGTTTCCTCATTGAACATGGTACCTCTTGATGCATGACCCATACACTGGTGCAGGTAGGAGTCTGCCTTCTAAAGTGGCCAAGTAGACTCCTCCACTTGCGATAAGATTGGCAATGAAAAATGGGCCTATCCAACCACTTACAAACTTAGGTTTGTGTCATGCAACACAAACGACCACTACACCAGAGATTGTCCCAATGGAAGAGTGGAACCTGCATTCCAAGTGAATATGGTTGATGTAGTAGTGGCGGGGGAGGGCAACAACCCCCATTTGATCAGCGCAGTGTTGGGCGCTGCGACACGGTCACAAAGAAAAGGTGACAAATGTAAGGGCAACTTAGAGTCAACATCGGAGACCTCATCACCAATCAGTTTGGCAAGTGTTCCCCCACCAAGGTCATTCTCCCCCTCCAAGGTACATAGTATGCCAGGGATAGACCACCCTTGCTGGCTCCTGATAGTGATTCAAAAACAATCTCGAAGGGACTAAATCACCAACGTTGAAATCCCTCTTCCAGAGGTTCTGTTCATGCCATGCTTTCTGTCATTTTTGCCACACTTCTTGAGCGAAGACTACTTCACATCGATGCTCTGCTAGTGCCTCCAAATCCCACAAGCATTCCATTGGCAGGCTTTAAAGTTGTCATTTGTGTCCGAAAGCACTCTGTGGGTGTCAAGATGAAATTCATAAGGCATGACAGCCTCCAACCTATAGACCAGCTCGAAGGGTGAATACCCAGTTGTTGCCTTGTAAGCCGTTCGGTAGGCGAATAAAGCAGCTGGAAGTATGTCATCCCAATCTACTAAACAAGTGAGGCAAAGATGATGCATGATCCCACACATTGTGTGATTTGAGCTCTCTGCTAGACCATTGGCACGTGGGTAATAGGGAGATGAAAATTTGTGAACTATTTGTAACATGTGAACCAGGGCAACAATGGTGTCATTGAGGAATTGAGATCCTCTATCACTCACCAACTCAATAGGATAGCCAACCGAGAGCTGATCTGGTCATATAGAAATTTGGCTACCACCTGGGCTATACAGTTTTTGACTGCCTTGGCTTCGACCCATTTGGTTCCATAGTCGGTGGCAAGCAGAGCATACTTGTTCCCTCAGCGTGTGGCAGGAGAGATGGGCCCAATGAAATCCAATCCCCAACGATAGAAGGGGGGCACCGGAGTGAATGGTTTGAGAGGAAGGTACTCGCGCCTCGTAAGCTTGAGGCCTGCTTGTGGACATGGATCACATCGGGTCACATGAGCATGGTAGTCGCGGAAGAGCTTGGACCACCAGAACCCCGCACGCATGATCTTTTGAGCAGTAGCATTTGGGGCCATATGCCCTCCACCTATGCCAACATGTGCCCCTTCAAGAATGGATTGTGTCTCGTGGGGAAGCACACACCGTCTCAAGATTTGGTCCTTCTCAAGCTTGTATAATTGACTTGCAGTCAACTTAAAAGGAGCAGCTTGAAGGATCCTCTTGCGTTTCTATGTTGGAGTCAAACTTGGAGGAAAGCCACCTATAGACAAGAGGTGTACTATGTTGGCATACCATGTTGGGAAGCAGTCCACCGCAAATAGGCATTCATCAGGTAGTGCCATCACCCCGAAAAGACTCGCATCAGGTAATTCATTTGTGATACCACTAGCTAGAATGTAACCTGGACAAGTGGTCTGCAGGTTGATGCAGTCTGCCAGCCCCCACCACAATGTCGAATCCAAATTCTTGAAAAAGAAGAATCCATCTGCTTAACCCGCCACCAAGAGTAGGCTTATTCAATAAATACTTAAGAGCTTGATGATTAGTGATGATCACAAAGTTGTTGACTTGGTCATGGCATAAACCATGCCAAGACCCTCCCTTTCAGTGGTATTGTAATTGTGTTCTGCTCCATTGAGTTGTTGGCTGGAAAAGTAGATGGGCAAATCAATCTTGGTATCCTAGTTAGGTTGAGTCAGTATAGCACCTACTGCCTACCCACTAGCATCCGCATGGACATTAAAAATGACATCCCAATCTGGTTGGCTGAGGATGGGGGCCTTCATGAGGCGATGCTTTAGATCATCAAAAGCTAGTTGTTGTGGGGTGGCCCAAGCAAAAGATCGGTCTTGATGTAGGAGTTCAGTCCGTACAACAGCAATGTCGGCATAGAAACGTATGAACCTTTAGTAATAGCCTACATGCCCTAAGAAAGATTTCACCTCTTTGGGTGTACGAGGGATAGGCAATGAGATGATCACCTCTACCTTGGCGGGGTCAGCAGTCATGCCCTCAATAGAAACAATATGACCAAGGAGAACACCTCGGAGTGCGAGAAAGAAGCATTTGTCAGGGTTCAAACACAAGCGCACTTCTCTGCACTAATCAAAGACCCATCTCAACTTATGTAGATGATCATTTTGTATGGCCAAATCAAGATGGGAGGCGGTTTTACCATTAAAAACAGAGAAGTCATCTAGAAATACCTCAAGAAACTTGCTGATATTCTCTTGAAAGAGTTTGGTTACAAGTCGTTGAAATGTTGTGGGGGCATTACATAATCCAAAGGGCATCATTTGGTAGGCCTATGTTCCCCATTGAGTGGCAAAGGTAGTCTTGGGCTGATCCTATTCTTTCACACGGACTTGGTTGTACCCGCTATATCCATCCATGAATGAGTATAAAGCATGTCCTGTCATTGTCTCCAACACTCTATCTGTGAAGGGAAGGGGGAACCTATCATGTCGTGTTGCAGCATTCAAACTCCGATAGTCAACACATATTTTGAGTTTGCCAGTCTCTCTTTTGGGTACAACTTCAATTCCACTAACCCAATTCGAGTAATCCACTAGATAGATTAATCTTGCTTGCTCCATTTTCTGTATATCTGTTTGGACTGCCTTGCCATAGTTGGGATTCATGCGGTATGGACCTTTAATCACAGGGTTTGCATCCAGATATAAGTCGATGCGATGCTCCATGAAATCAGCGGGCACCCCCTTCAGATCCTTGTAGGACCAGGCAAAGACATCCACAAACTCTTTGAAAAGATCTGTCACCGCAGCTAGAAGATAGTCATGTTCCCAAACCCAAGTGGCTGCCTTCAAATGCTGGGGTTGTGGTCCTCAGTCCCAATGTTGAGGTACTGCTAGTTCCGTGCCTCATCAACAGGGGCAATGTATTGGGATGTTGAGGTACTTGGCTAACCCGTTCTCAGTCCTGTATGTTCTAGAGTATCCTCAAGGGGAAAGTCCCCCTCCACTTCTTTCAACCAAGATGGGGGGTAAGTAACTGGTGGGTTCTCGGCACGTTCACGGGATAAGATGTAGAATCAATAGATGTTGTATGCCTTTGATGCCTCGGTGCCTGTTTCAGCATGCCCCGATAAGGTAAGCCTTCCACCTCATAAATGGTTTCAGGAAGGTCTTCAACTGAGGGGTGGTCAGTTTCTGATAAGTAAAGGTCAATCAAAGTGAGATCGGCCATGTCCTCATCTCCGTATCCGGTATGCACCCTAGGTCTCCCCAAGACCTCAATCTCTTGGTGGTGATTCTCCTCAAGTTCAGCAATGTCTGTGTCACTTTCTTCTAAATCACCACCATCACCATCAGTTTCTTCTTCACTAGTGTTATTGTCTTCTATATGACCATCATTGTACTCAGCAGTACTGTGGTTGTACTCCATAGTACCATCATTGTACACTGGAGTACCATTGGTGGGTTGTGCAATATCGGCATCGTATATAGTAGATCCATCATTGTATGCTATAGTACCATCAGCATCATTTTGACCAATGTGCTCCATGTCGCGACCATCAGTGTTCACTGTAGTATCATTGTCCTCAGTACCATTAGTGGTGGTGTCCACTGTAGTACCCCTAGTGACCATTCTCTTATACATGTGTGGACTATTTCAAAGACCAAAGGGCATCCTTTTGTAAACTAGTTCAGCTAGACCCTGTGCATATTGTTCTTGGTGGACTTCTGATACTGCAAGTAGGTGTTCTTCAAAATCTTCTTGTTGGCATAGTTTCACCATGTGGACAGCTAAGGAGCCCAGGTCTCCCATTTAATCCAAAATGACAGCTTCCTCGCCTTCTTGATTAGCCCGATCCAACGAGTAGATCAAACTTTCAAATCCTTCCAGGGTTGTCTCCTCATTGTTATCATGGTCACCACCCATGGGCCAGTCCCCACAAGCCCAATGCTCCTCTTTAGCTCGGGCTTGTTCTTCAAAATCCTCCTCTCTCAGTTCTATTGGTATGTGCCTTGCCTATCCTATGACCATATCTATTTCGAGGGATGTGGATCCCAAACGCAACCGAACTTCATCAGTTAACCAATCTTGAATGGCCTTTGCAGACCTCAACCATGGCCTACCAAGAAGTAGAGGGTAATTTTGTTCATTTTTGGTCATATCAAGGACAACAAAATTGGAGAGAAGTTACTCCGCCAATCTTCACGTGAACACCTTTCATTGTGCCCATTGGTTTTACTCTGCGTTGATCAGCCATGCGTACTTGAAAGTGAACATCACTTGTCAACTACAACCCTAGTTTTTGGAGTGTACCTTTCGACATAATGTTCACGGCCGCCCCACCATCAAGGAAGACATCCTTCAGCTCTACTCCATGAATCTCCACGGTGAGCTTGGTACTATGTTCACAAGTGAGGGTAGCATAGGCGGGAAAATGGTCTAGTGTAGACCCATGCTGAGCCGGTAATGTCTCTGGTGTTGGCTCACTCAGAGTAGATTCCTTATGTCGACCTTCTGGGAGGCGGTTGAGAAATGCAATGGTCTGATTCTTGATTTAAGGGGACAACAGACAAAGCTGTTGTAGAGTGATGTTGGGTTTGAAACTCATAAGATCTTCAAACAAGGAGTAGTGCTGGACACTAGTATTAGCCTTGTGTGACCTCATCCTCCTAGCCTCTAGCTGAGGGTCGAAGCTTACGTGAGGATGTGGATGTACGTCTGAACTGTGAGTCATTGTCTCCTGTGGTGTCTCTTCCATCACCCCTTTCCCTTTTGCCCGGGAAGGACTAGGTCTTACCCCCATTGCCCTTTCTTTGTTGAGTGCGGTTGGGGAGAAAGTGGAAGGACCTACTTCTGCCTCATTCTCCTTGTGCTGTCCGAGGGTTGTCACTTCTATTGCAAACCTCATAGTTTTGGACTTGCGGGACGAAAATTGAGGTGTGCTACCTTCATCTTCAGAACTTGTTTGAAGATCTCTTGTGACACTCTTTACTACCTCCTGATACCTCAAAGGCATGGAGTGATCACTCGAGGATTAGGCACTTCCGGAGTTAGTGGTTGACCTTAATGGCTGTGTGTCCTTCAAGTTTGTTTCTGAATCACTATCAGGAGCAAGCAAGGGTGGTCTATTCATGGGCGTACTGTGTACCTTAGAGGGGGAGAATGATCTTGGTGGGGGAACACTTGTCGAATTGATTGGTGTCGAGGTCTCCAATGCTGACTCAGAGTTGTCCTTACATTTGTCACCTTTTGTTTGTGATCGTGTCATAGTGCCCAACACTATGCCGATCAAATGGGGGTTTTTTCCCTCCCCCGCCACTACTACATCAAACATATTCACTTGGGATGTGGGTTCCGCTCTTCCATTGGGACAATCTCTGGTGTAGTGGTCGTTTGTGTTGCACTGTGTACAAGAGGGTCCCTCGAACTGATGTGTATAATCATCTTGGTAGTGGCCATACTTACCACATCTATAACATATGATAGGTCTTCTAAAGCTGGTACCTCTGCCTGCACCTCCACGTCCACCTCGGAAACCACCCTTTGACACGTTGATAAGGGGGTCCATAGCCACCTCTTGACATAGGTAGTTGGTACAGTGCATAGTAAGGCTGAGGATAGGAATAAGGGGCACCAATTGAATTGGGCATAGGAGCTTAGAGCAAAGGGAGAGTCGGAAGCAATGAAGGTGGCATGACAGGAGGAGGAGGTGGCTCAGATGATCGTGCAAGAGGGGAAGCGGGAGGTACTGGTGTTGGGCTAGAAGTACCATTCTGTTGACTGCAGCAACTAGAGGTTCCCCCGAAGTATACTCTGGGAGAAGCTTCCTTAATCCTTTGAGGTACCTACACTCAGAGGCATCATGTCCATGGATCTCACAAAATGTACAAAAGGAGGTAGAAGTAGGTACCTTACGCTTAGAGGGACACTCCCAGTGACCATGGTAGTCGTTGATGAGGCAAAACTTAGCTGTGATCGTTCCATCTTGACAGCTTCTTTTAGGAAGTCTTGATGTGAGGCATGTTCAGGGAGTTTATCAACTAGCGTTATAGCAATGGTAAGGGGTAATGCTTTCAAAAACCACCCCTTCATGACAGCATCATTAGGTGGCACAGACATCTTCGCCGCCAATACCCTCATCCTTGTGTACATCTCAGAGATGCTTTCCCCAGGCTTCATGGTGTTAATAGTGATGTGAAGAAAAGATGAGTGACAAGATATGAGGATGCAAAGGCAAGAAAACAAGGAGAAAGGGCCCTCTTTTGTATGCACCATGGATCTCATGTGCCATACCTTGAGCATCTAAGAGCAATTCCAAAGGATATTCGTGTCAATTGTCTACTCAACGAAATAGAGAGAGCAGAGAGAGACAAGGGAATGCATATCACAATGGAAGAATGGAAGTATGCTAGAGAATGCATGCAAAAGGTCGATATGTTCATGGAAGATGCTTCTCACTGACCATTGGTTCAGCCCATCTGCTAAAGTCCGATTCTTCCTTTTAGCTATTGCATTCAATCAAGGAGTATCTGCACATGTGAATTGCCTTTGAATGCCATTAATTTTGCAAAAGTCCACGAATGCTAAAGACATGTATTCACCTCCTCTATTTGATCTCATGACTTTAATCATTCTACCTGTCTAGTTCTCTACCTGCTTGCAAGTTGGTGCCTGTATTCCGCCCGCCATTTCTTTCTCTCCTACATCTCCATTTTGCCCGCCATTTTTTTTTCCTTTTCCCCGCCATTTCTCCCATTTCATCTTGAGCCCTCCGTTTCTCCCTCAGCTCGCTTATGCCCTTCATTCTATCCATCACTCTTCTCTCTCCTAGCTGCCAACTTTATGGGTTCGCTTTCCACCAATTCTCTTCTTGTGGACAAATTCAAGGGGGACATATTTCCCACATGGCAAACAAAAGTGCAACTCCTTCTCATGAAGGAGAATGTTTGGGATGCCATCGAAGATGATGAAGCACTTAAGGCATCAACAGAGCTTCAAACACAAAAGATTTGGAAGCAACACAATTCGAGGGCCATCGCAATTATCGGGTTTTTCCTAGATGATTCATTGATTCATCACATCGACTTCAAGTCCAAGGCAAAGGAGATTTGGGCACGCCTTGAGAATATATTTGGTAACAAGATCACCAACTCCAAGATAATTCTGAAAATGCAATTTTATATGCTGAAAATGGAAGAGTTTGATACTTTGAGTGTGCATATAGCAAAAATTCAATTTTTAGTTCAACAACTTCCAATTTGAAGTGTTGCCCGGATGACGAGGACAAAATGGCTGTCCTGATGACAAGTATGGAAGGGATTTCTCGCTTTGAGAATGCCCTTGAAATACTTCGCATTGCATCGACTACATTCGAAGATATGGTGTCTCTTTTGCTTGAAAAGGATCGCCGCCGCAACAAAGAATCTCCATCCTATTCAGCGGATACTACACAGGCACTTGCCTCTACCAACAAATGGAGACCTAGGCCATCGACTCCACCAGCATGAGGAAAGACATTCAAGCCATTCAAGTGCACTTACTGCAACAAGCTCGGTCATCCCGAGGATAGGTGTTACTAGAAGCTTGCTTAACAACAATCGAAGGATCATGCCAGTTGGGTGGCATCCGCCACTAGTGATGATGCAGACGAAGATGACCCGCCGACATAGGATCGTGCCCGTACAGGCTATCTCCTGCATCTAGAGGATGATGGAGATCATGATTTTGCCGTCTAAAGCATAATATATTTGGGTACTCTGCCTGGGGGTGTTTCCAAAAAATGAATGCAATAAATCATGTGTGTTGAGTCAGTAAAGGTCCTCTGCCTTGGATAGTCCTCCTAAAATGATGCATTTCTTTTATATTTTTGGTATGTGGCTTCATGTTCCTCATTAGTCTTTGGAGCCAGGTGGGGATGTACTATGGGAGCCATGTGTTTTTGGCTTTGATAGGTCTATTTGTTGGTGCATTGGTCTCCTAGACCTCCGAGTTGATCATGCATCCATGCATGATGAGGCTTTGAGCCATGCTAGATGAGATTTCTATGTTATGCTCACTAGTCTCTGAGCCATGCTCACTTGCCTCTAAGATTATGTGGGAGCCATGTCTAGTTCTAGACTGGCATGCACAGTTTTGATGACCATCATTGTCATGTTCTATTCTTGGTTCCATTCGAGTAGTCCCTCACCTTTCCTCCATGGGAGGGTGTTAGGAAATGGAGTCAATTTGAGCAAGACTAGGAAAGCATAATGGAAATGAAATAATGCGAGAAAGAAATATACAACTAAGCAAAGTACTTACATGATCAAGAAAGGCTTGATGAGAATGACAATGAAAGTACAATGCCTTTATAGGATAGGCACACACACTCAGTGTCAAATGTATATGGGATAAGTCTAACTATGAAGATGCAAGACATGGAATGGAATGGAAATGAAAAGCAAGACTAGGAAAGCATAATGAAAATGAAATAATGTGAGAAAGAAATATACAACTAAGCAAAGTACTTACATGATCAAGAAAGGCATGAGGCTTGATGAAAATGACAATGCCTTTATAGAATAGACACACAAACTCTATATGGGATAAGTCCCATAGTGACACATGGCACTCTAGGATATAAAGTAGTATAGTACTACTCTAGAACACACTAAAGTCAACATGTGGTCAATGCCTATCGACATGTGGTCAATGCCTGTAGCAGCGCGATAAGTGGCAAGACGTGCAGTAGATTGTGAAGTAGGTCCAGCCGAGGTGGTGCTATGAGGCGCTACACCAGTGGACCTTTTAGGCCTTTTCTTTTTTCTCTTCCTTGGGCAATCTTTGGCAAAATGCCCAAGGGTCCTGTAGATCCTACACTGATCGTGTCTTCCAGCGATCTCGACTCTTTGCTTGAAGAAGGAGCCATTTGGGCGCTGGAGCATGATGTGGTCATCTATAAGGTTAGGGTCTGAGAGAACGACCCTAACACGTGGTACTCGTCCAATTTGATTGCCTCTGCTACGGAAGAAGGCATCCCAAGAAGGAGGGGGATCTCGATGACCATCCCAAAGGCGGCTCCAATGGAAGATAAGAATCGATGGTACACTTGAGGGAGGCCAAGGAATCTAAGAAAGAGTGAAAATGTCCAGCCATCCTCCTCCACATGGTCAAAGCCCAACAAGAAAGGTGTCAAGAAGATTCTCCTGGAGCTCAGTGCCAAATGACTTACCGGAAGCATTGTACCTACTGTATCCGGGGAATAAAAAAAAAACTGAACGAAACCTCGACCAAGCAGACGAACAACTGTAAGGTGCCCAATGAGGTCTCCAGATAAAGCGGCGAGCATCCAAGTCCTTGGCCTATAATCTGGAAGGGTGGGACCCATGGATGCGAGCAAAGAGCGATGTCGAGCTCTCCTGCTATGCATCTTTTCTAAGCTGCTGCAACTCGTCTTTTGAGAATGTGATGGTTTTCGTGGCCGGCGGAAGTGGGCAAGGATTGGCTGAAGGATCAGCCATCGTCAATCAAGGTGGAAAGGCTGACACGAACACAGTGACACGAACACAGTTTAACTCTATCCGACTAAAATGCTGCTAGGAAGGAGAGGGAGAAGGCTGAGGGGAGGGAGACTAGGATGGAGAAAGAGAGGAGGAGGGAGGGAGAGGCTAAGAGAGGGAGGAGAAGGGTAGAGGAGGAGAGAGGCTAGAGAGGGGCGAGGGAAGGGAGCTGAGGTAGGCAGGGAGAGGCTGAGGGGAGGAGAGGGGCTGAAGGAGGCGTGGAGGGGTGAGGATAGGGTGGGGGAAAGGAGGCGTAAGAGGGGCTGAAGGAGGCAGGTGAGGGGGTGGGGGTAGAGGAGAGAAGGGGCTGAGGGTAGAGGAGAGGGTAGGTGGGGGTAGGGGCTGAGAGACGGGGCTGAGGAGGGCGGGAGTAGAGGCGGGGGTAGGGGCTGAGAGATGGGGCTGTGGAGGGTGGAGTAGAGGCGGGGTAGGGGTGGGAGAAGGGGTGGGGGTAGGGGCGGTGATAGGTGGGGGTAGGGGCGGGGATAGGCGGGGGTGGAGGCGGGGAAAGGGGAGGTGATAGAGAGGCGGGGAGGGGGCTGAGGGAGGCAGAGAAGGGAAGGTAGGGAGGGGGCTGAGGGGAGGGAGGAGAGAGGGGTGGGGAAGGGAGGTAGAGGGTAGCACCATAGGCAGGGAGCAGCAGCAGCACCCTGTTCCAGAAACTTTGAAATCACAAGCTTTTGGAAATGTAGATCTTGATCTTGCCCATGTGTTAGTACCAAGTAGTTTGACATGATCATCAAGTATAGTATTATTCCACATGACAAGTTGTCTATCAATCTCTTCCTTAGAGGTAGGGGGAATTCTCCTAAGAGTACTCCTGAAGTTGGCTCAGGCTTTCAGGGTAGAAGGAGGAGGGAGCCCTGATATGGTGGGCTGAGGTGAAGGTCACTACTACGAATGATTTATCACACCATTCAGGATAAGTGTGATCAACCAAAGAGCACCTTCTCATCTCCAAACTGTAAACTGGTCCCCTTAGGCCTAGATCTTAATGGTTGTTTCAAAAGGCATGACAAATATTGGCAATAGACCATCATGTGTTGGGCATCCAACAATTGGCAAGAGGGAGAACACCCTAGGCAAAATTTAAAGGATTTGTTTTTCTCTATTGCTTTATTTAGTGACTTACTGTTAAGCCTGAAACCACCCTTTGGTCCCAAATCTTCCACCGATCATAACTTTGAAGTTAATACTCTGTTTTTTAATTCTTGGAAATTACTACCTCTATTTATATTGTTATGCTCTTCTTTATGAAATATGTCTATTAGATTTGGCTAACTGACTGCTACCAGCCTATGGACCTTTTATTTGATAACTTAAAATCTATTCTCTTTTAGGAAAAGGAAATGCACAAAAACTATGCTTAATGCATTCATTGTTTTGCTAGCAGTAATGGATTTTCAAATATATCTTGCCATATATGTTTTCAGTGCCATAAATGGTAAATTGGATCAAAATAAATCACAAAACTAAAGCTAGTATTGCAAGCGAGAATAACCCTTTTTACTGATGCATGTAGGTTGTCGATGCAAATGATGGCTTTGTTTATGCAGGCACTCTATCAGGGGACATCATGCAGGTGTGATACTTTATGTAATATAAGCAAACTGATAGGTGGAGTTTAAAATAAGAAATAATGCACACGTAAATTAGTGGTTGGAACATGTCCTAGGTATCTTTTTATTATCACTAACTTTATCCATATTTGGTGTGAACTCATATATATCTCTTGAAGATTTCTACATTTTTTGTTCGTTTGAAAATTGAAATGAAGCATACATGAATTATTAATGGGTGGGAGATGCCCTAGGTTTATGTTTGTTGTCCCTATTCGCCACCATATTATGTCTCGACCCAATTGCTCCATGAAAGTCTCTAGATTCTTCTTTTGATTAACGTAGTGCATGCCTCCCTCTTCTCATAGACCTCACTCGGAGGGGTCCGGTGTAGAGATATATACAATGATATGGTGGTGTAGCATAGACCAAGACTTAGTCTATTTTAGAGTTTTTGTGTGCTCTAGTACTTGGACTATATATACCAAGTACTTGTACTTCATTTGGTTGAACATTTCAGTTGGAGTTCACTTGTGTTCACTTCTTGTTCTCTTGTGTTTACAACTCTTCTCCATTATTGTTCCTACATGTGGTATCAAAGCTAGTCCTTCCAGCCCTGTCACTTGCTTCCCCGCTCTCCCGCATGCTCGTGTTGCACTTCTGTCGCGGAGAAGGAGTTAGTTCTTGCTGGTCGACTTCTCTTTTGGTTGTCTTGAGCTCCCATGAGCTTCAGGTGATCTTGAGCTTCAGTTTTGTTGCGAGATTTTGCACCAGGAAGCGCTGCTCAGCAGCTGGGCAACTTCGTTTTGTGTCGCATGCGTAGCTTTTTAGGCAATTCTGGATACCGAAAGTTTTGTAGCTGCATCGGGCAATCCAGAGGAGTTTTGAATAGGCATACTGAGGTTTTACCCCCCTTTTGGAGCTGTTCGTGCTCTCAGAATTTCATTCTGAGCAACAAATTGGAAGTTACCAGAAATATCATTTATGTTTTGCTGATTTTTAGTGATTTCCATACATTTTTCCTATGTTTCAACTCTCCACCTCGCCTCTCTAGCTCAACGTTTTCCTTGCCCACTTGCCTGTTGCCTCTCCCAGTGGTAGACGGAATGAGGTTTGTCAAAATTGTTGATACATGAGGTGCCCATGCATCCACCCTAACGACCCCGTAGTGTTGGCTGGGGGTTGCTCCATTGGTAGTTCTGACACTTGGGTGTCGCGGTCTTGTTGTTGATATTTCAGTAGATCTTCTTATGTCTCATTTACTGCCAAGATAATCATGGGTTGTGCTTGTACCGATGTAGCCTTTGGCTCTTGCTATAGCGATGGATATCTGTTGGGTACCATTGTGCACCAAGATGTAGCATCACCTGTGGCAATTCCTCATTTCCTACCTCCATCATAGGTAGTTGTTTCTTTTGATGCTGCATGCCGCGCAGGTGGAGATCAATCCCATGAAACCAAGGTGGCTTGGTTTCCAATGGCCTTAACTGATGAAGCATCTAAATAGTACCTAGACCTTCTCGCGGAAGAACACGCCACATGGGACCTACTTCATATGGAATTTAAAAGACGATTTCAAACGGAGAGGCTACAAGATGATCTCGCTCTCCAACTCAGCAAGATCGAACAAGGCCGGAGAGAAGATGTACACACGTACCTGGGTAAGATGAAGAGATTAATTGCCAAATGTGACCCACGCCTAGATGCCAAGTACCTCACGGCATGGTTCATAGCAGGTCTAAGAAAGAAAATCCGAAAGGATATGAAAAAGATAAGCAACTATGAAACATTCAGTGCTGCTCATGCGACAGCCATTGACATCGAGGATGGCATGATAGACTCAGACACTAGCAGTGATGACGGCAGATCAAATACACGAGATAAGCGCTTGAAAAAGGGTAAATCAAAGGACACTGCCGCAACATCAAATGAAGATCGCCTAGAGGCCATGACCTTGAAGATGAAAGAAGATATGATGCAGGCCATGGATAAAAAACTCCACTTGTCTCAGCCGCCAACTCAAACATATCCACGACGAGAAAATGTCTGGTGTCCACATTGCATGGCAAATCATACAGCAAATGAGTGCCCAGTCCTAAGAGCTAGGATCACTACATAAGCAAATCCACCACCAAGGTTGTGGTGCCATATCTGCATCATCGGCGGCCATGATGAGAACAGTTGCATCTTCAACATGCGCAACAACCCGCCTCGACCTCAACAATACCAAGCGGCACCCATGCCAGCATACAGGCAATCGGCACTTGCACAAGCGCCCCCAGCTCCGAGGCTAAATCATGTTCCCGTTCGAACACAAGTCCCACAATTACTCAGGAATCCAAATCCACGACCATATCTAAGAGCACCAAACCCAGCTCCTCAGGCAGTTCCGTTACATCAATTACAAGCCGAGGAAGTAGACTCGTTATTTGAGTATGAAGCAGAGTACCCAGTGTACTATGTAGAAGGTGCAGAGGCTCTAATACCAGTTTATGCAAATCAAGTACGACCTAACACATTTCGAGCACCAATCAAGTGCTACAGTTGTGGCGAAAATCACCAGACCACAGAGTGTCCTCATCATGGTAGCCTAGCTACTTTCCAACCACTCTGCAGAGATTGTGGCATAGGACATGCATGCATGGATTGTCCCATGAAAAATAAGATCCCAGAACAAATAGAGGTTAAGCCTAACGTCCCCATTGGCATCATTGGGGTGGACCATCAAAGTCTGGGTCCGGCAAGTGTAAAGTCACAATCTGTCAATGTAATTACATGCCAACAGAAAGAGGCCACCAAGGACCCTAAGATTCCAATCCAACCAAAGCGACTTCTGAAAAAGAAAGCACAAGTGCCTCCATCTCTGCCAAGCAATGAGCAGCCGAGCTCATCCACATCAACTCCCGAGCCTCAAATAAATGAAGCTCCATACCCGAATGCAGACGTGGAGAAGGCTCATTTTCAAGTACTTCAACAATGGGTCCAAAATAAACAAGCTCAATTTGAGGTTGAGAAACAAGCTCAAGACCCAATCCATGACTTGGCCCCACAAAGTATTGATACTGTACTTGAGCCTTTGTTCCAACAATAGACTCCACAACACAATGTACCGCCATGTCAACTTGAAAGAGCCGCACTCTCTAGCATCCTGAGTTGCCCTGTGTCAATTCCCATTGGAATCCTCCTATGGAACTGTCCCAATCTCTGGGAGAGTTTCAAAGGATGGGCTGAACTCGCAAATCCCACTCCACCTATGAATGACATTGAAGATATCCCTGTGCGAATGGGTGAGAGAGATGACATACGCAACATTATTGTGCCTTTGATCCACAAGGCATATAATAAAGTCCAAGCCATAGTGGATGGTGGAGCAGGTGTCAATGTCCTATCAAAGGAGCTCTACAAAGAATGGGGTCTCCCACCAATGCAAAAGGCTAATTTTAACATACGTCTTGCCAATGATTCACGGGCTAAACCCTTGGGGATAGTGAATGGTGTGTCCATAAAGATCACAGAAGTCCACTTTTCCCTTCAATTTACAATCTTGGATCTCCCCAAAAAATCCTATCAAATCTTATTGGGACGTCCTTACTTACAAGTAGCATCAGTCCTCCATGACTGGGGAATGGATAGACTGACAATCCAGAATTGAGACACTGTAGTCAGGGTGAATGTGGGGACAGGAGCTATTAAACCAATTGTGCCTAGAGCATTGGATGACACATCTTCCACGACAATCTCAAGCAAATCAGCTCCCCTACAACAGCATGCCATAGCGGGTGACTCACAAAGCAATGTCAATAGCTGGATACAAACATTGGCAACCATCGACAACTGCCATTCATTAGACCCCATCTTCTCACATATTGATGCTCAGGTGCTACAGGTCGATCCTCCACCGACACATGAAGAACCAATCGATCTAGAGATGCCATTCTTTATGGCTGACCTCGAATGGGATAATGAACCTGAAGAAGGTACCAATACCAATGATGACTCAGATTTTCCTTAGGACCTTGAAATAGAGGCTGCGAATGCTGAAATTGAAGGTCAAATCTTTGATAATGACTTAGCCATTGTGCATACCCTAATGGCAGTCGAGCTCCCAAAAGTTGAACCTCCAAAGTTGAATAACAGCAAAAGATCCCGCAAGAAAGCAGGAGTAAATCGCAAAAAAGCCAAGGCCGAGCACTTCAATGAATTGGAACGAGTCCAATCAAGGATCGTCGAATTGTACCTTGCAAAGTCAGCTCCCTCAAAATCAGAACCACCGCCTCTTGAATGGTCCCCTGAGGGACTGGAAGGAGTATGCACAGCAAATGAACCCTTTACTTGGAAACACCTTACCAGTGGAAAAGTTACCCCACAGTTCCCAACGTAAGAAGTTTCGGAAATATAAGATGTGCGGATGAAGCTCGATCAAGAGACTTCAGAAAAAGAAAGTCAAGAAGAGCCTAACAAATTAATAAATGCAACTATGCCACCCAGTACACATGACACATGTCAGGCTAGTTCAACCCCATCAGAGGCCCCGATCTTCGAGAAGTGCCGGAATACTTCAAGAATTATACAAGTGGGAGTGCCCCAATAGCAATGCCAAGACCACTCAGAGAATCTGAAGTTCAAGAAACCGATAGCATTGGAGAAACTCCAATCTATGAGGGACCGGCAAAAACACGCACAATAAACCTCGCCCTTAAAGGGGAGGAAGAAAAATTGGTTTTCATTGGAAAACAGCTTCGTCAAGAAGATGAAACCAAACTCAAAGAACTCCTAATGGAATACCGTGACTGCCTAGCATGGTCATACAAAGAGATGAAAGGAATTTCACCAGAAGTGGCAGTACACACAATACCTATAAGGGAAGGTGCTCACCCTAAGGTATGTGGACCTTATCGCACAAATCCTAAATATGGCACCATGGTTTATGACGAGCTGGACCACTAGATGCCGGATTCATCTACGAGATAGAGCACACTGATTGGGTTTCACCCATTGTCATTGTACCTAAACGCAACAAGAAGCTCAGAATATGCATAAACTTAAAAAATGTGAATGCCGCCACAATTAGGGATCTGTTGGTAAACTGAAAAGAAAGCATGGAGTGAACACAAACTCAGAATTCTTGCTTATGGAATGAAGAAAGATGAGGTCCTAAAGTAGGCACCTCTTACATGATCACTGACATCACTGATGACCTCTGAGCTCCACAATCATCTCCTCAATCTGCTCCTAGATTCTCTCAATCATCCTATGTGGCTTCTATCACCACCTAACTGTGCTTATGGGCACCTAACTGTGCCTCTAGCACACACATAGAAACCAAGGTGTGCTTGCGGCATACACCTTGAGATATCCCAACAAAACCCCCCCTCAAGGGAATGCCTCAGGCTATGTCAAGGATACAGCTAGCACAAGGTGTCACATGTCATCTCATCCTCATCTTGTGGAGGCACATCAACTGAAAGTAGATTGGCATTTTCTGGCTTTGTAGTTGCTTCCTTTTTGGCCACCATTATCTTGGCAATCTTCAACAAGGAATCCATGTTGGCATTCTCTTCCTTTGTAGCATAACAAGACATTGCTTTATGATTTGGCCTTTCACATATTTTGCATAGGCAAGCCATGAGAGGGTCTAACCCAAGAATTGGGCAGTGTCTTCTCTCTTACAAGGCTAGAATAACAACTGAAAAGCTTCAAAATATAAGCATTTAATGTAGCAAAGACTTGTGACCAAATTTCAATCAATGATGCTTTCACTTACATGCTTCATAGAGGTGGCTAAATGAAAGCTTTCCAATCAAATCCAGGTATAGCAACTTAAAAGAAAGCTGTAGCCACAGTTGTACTAATGCTTTTCAAAACTTCAAAACCTCAGAAATGCTAAAGTAGCATCTAATGTAGCATCACTTTCACAACCTTGTCAAAACTGTCAAAAACAGAGGCCTGAATTTGGAGGGCTTGTATCTTACTCTCCAAAGCAAAGAAAAAGGGGCTTTCTGAATCAAAAGAAAGCTCTTATACCAGAGAAGATCCCCTGAGGAGGAGAGGCGCAATTCTGCGCCAGGTCGCCATAGCTAGCTTCCTCAAATTCGACTGGTTTTTCTCTATTTTCTCCTTGAATATGCAGCCATTGCTGCTCAGATTTCAACACAAGATAGCCCAAGGTATGGAGAAGATTCCCCTAAAAGGAATTAGAGAAAGGTGGAGCTGAAACAGAGAAAACGTAGAAGAGATGTTCGACGATTTTCGGGAAATGACGACCAGCAGCGACGTCCGTTCTTCGATTCCTTGCAGCTGAAGGTTTGCCCATTTGAGAGGTATCTCCAGCAGGAAGGGCTTGGAGAATGGCATAGAAACGGAGGAGAACAAGCTTTAGCAAGATTTGGGAAGAAGGGGAAGAAATGGTGAAGATGAAGAAGAAGAAGATGGAGAAGAAGAAGATGATGTGGCACAAATGGGCTCAAGGGGGATCAAAGGGCTCTGATACCATGTTGGTAAACTGAAAAGAAAGCATGGAGTGAACACAAACTCAGAATTCTTGCTTATGGAATGAAGAAAGATGAGGTCCTTAAGTAGGCACCTCTTACATGATCACTGACATCACTGATGACCTCTGAGCTCCACAATCATCTCCTCAATCTGCTCCTAGATTCTCTCAATCATCCTATGTGGCTTCTATCACCACCTAACTGTGCTTATGGGCACCTAACTATGCCTCTAGCACACACACATAGAAACCAAGGTGTGCCTGAGGCATACACCTTGAGATATCCCAACAGGATCACTATCCCCTACCCTTAACAGAAAGTGTTGGAAAAGGTGGCAGGATCTGAAATATATAGCTTCTTGGATGGCTTTAGTGGCTATAACCAAGAGCAAATTGCTCCTCAAGACCAATCAAAAACAGCATTTGCTATAGAATGGGATATTTTTGCATATAGAGTCATGCCATTCGGCCTTTGTAATGCCCCAGCCACATTCCAGCGAGTCATGTTCACAGCTTTCAAGTCATTTTTGAATAAGTTTTTACAGGTGTTCTTGGATGATTTGTGCATCCATTCAAACAAACAGGACCACTTCAAATGTCTTGAAGAAGTACTAATCAAATGCAGGGAGTATGGCATCTCCCTAAATCCAACAAAATGCCAGTTCATGGTCACCCATGGAGTTGTTTTGGGACACATCGTCTCTCAACATGGGATTGCAACTGACATGGCCAAAATCAAAATCATCATGTAATCGCCTCCTCCTACAAATTCCAAAGGTGTACAGGTCTTTATGGGACATGCCGGCTATTATAGAAGATTTATATTGCGGTATGCCATGGTAGCTAGACCACTTTACAAATTATTAGTGGAGTTCTTATGGACCGAAGAGTGTGACCAAGCCTTTGAGCTTTTAAAGTGGCGCCTAATCACAGCACCCATCCTTATATCTCCCAATTGGGATATTGATTTTCATGTTCATACCGATGGATCCAAGTATGCAATTGGGAGTGTGCTTTGTTAACCTGGTGAACATAAGAAAGACTACCCCTTCTACTTCGCCAGTCGACAACTCAATGATGCAGAGATTAACTATACAACCACAGAAAGAGAACCCTTATCAATGGTGTATAGTGTAAAGAAATTTTGGCACTATCTACTGGCAAATGATTTTGTCTTCTATACCGACCATCAAGCATTGCTTTATCTTGTGAACCGTCCGTGTACCCCAGGAAGAATAACCAGATGGCTCCTCTTGCTTCAAGAATTCAACTTTGAAATAGTGGTCCGCAAAGGTGCCCAACACTACATTGCCGATCACATGTCTCGAGTCAAGTCAGGAGAAGAAGCCATTGGAGTAGAAGACGACTTACCAGATGCCACACTATTTCAAATAGATGCTGTTCTAGAATGGTGTGGAGATATCATTGGGTACTTGATGGCACGAAGACCACCCCCTGACATGAAAGCAGTAGATGCCAGAAAATTGATTCTAAAGGTTGCACCCTATCAACTCATTGCAGGACAACTGTACAAGATGGGGCAAGGACCAGATATGAAGAAGATGTGTAATGCCTCATGAGATCATGCCAATCCTGAGTGAAGTCCATGAAGGCATTGCAGGAGGACACTTCCAAGGGGAAGCCACAACAAGTTCTCCTCGCAGGCTACTGGTGGCCAACACTGTGGGCAGATGCCTATGAATATGTAAAAGACTGTGATGTATGCCAACGGACTATTACACCACAACACAAAGAATTCAATCCCCTAACACCAATTATTACACAAAAACCATTTGAAAAATGGGGGATTGACTATGTGGGTCCCATACATCCAGCAGCAAAAGGAATACAGGCACGCTACATCATTGTGGCCACTGATTACTTTACAAAATGCGCTGAAGCTAAAGCAGTCAGAAAGGTAGATGCCAGAAGCACAGCAAGATTCTTATATGAAAATGTGATCACCCGATTCGGATGCCCCATTGAAATTGTGTCAGATAGAGGCACACATTTTGTCAATGAGGTAATCCAAGAACTCTTGTCTGGCTTTATGGTAATCCATAGAAAAAGCACACCCTACTACCCCCAAGGGAATGGACTCGTAGAATCCACCAACAAAATCATATGTATTATCCTCACCAAGGTAGTAGAACCACAACGTTCAATCATTGGAACTTGTCTGGCCACCCACATCGACTTATGCTCTTTCCCAAGAAGCAACATCTTACTTAGAGCAACGGGGTCTAGGCAGTTTGCATGAGAGCCTCAAATCCTTGGAGGACAGTCCTACCATGACCACCTACATCAAGGACTTTCTCCATTCTTACTACTCCAACAATGCAAAGGATGGCAAGTACGGTACAATCACTGTACAGCAGAGCCCACTCAACATTATCCTCGACAGTACAGTCATTCAAAGGGCTTTCTCACTGCCAAAACAAGGTGGCAAATACCCTAAATGGTCTGCTCATCCAAAGTTTATCAAAGTACAGTCTCTCCTCACCAAGGGCACACTGATACATAGAGATGGCATATTGCTTCGCACAATCCTTGACCATCGCCTCAAGGAAGCAGCACAATTCCTATCCACACCTGGAAATTAAGTACGGCAAAGATCGCTCCCTTCCACTCCGCACATTTGTTTTGCTGAGTAGGAAGCTAAAACAAGACTGGGTCTAGCACTTCGTCATTTTCTTTATCAAGAAACTCGATGGTTCTTCACGCCAAAAATGTAAAATTTTATGAAAAACACGCAACTACCAAAAAAGTGTGCTGCTTCAGGAGCTGCTACTACTCCCCGTGAGCTACTGGCCTCCCCTCTCCCTCTCTCAGTCAGCCCCCTCTCCCTCTCCCTCTCCCTCTCTCAGCCAGCCCCCTCTCCTTCTCCCTCTCCCTCGCTGCCCCCCCCTCTCCCCCCCTCGCTGCTCCTCCTCTCCCTCCCCTCTCGCCAGCCCCCTCTCCCTCCTCCCTCACCCTCCCTCTCCCCTCCCTCCTCTCCGCCCTCCCTCTCCCCCCCCCACTACCCCTACCTCCCCCTCCCCGCCCAACCTCTCCCCCACCCGTCAGCCACCCCGCCCCCCTTCTCCTCCCCCGTCCCCTCCCCCATCATCCCTCTCCCTCGCCAGCCCCCCCCCGCTGCCCCCCTCCCCGCTGCCCCTTTCTCCTCTCCCCCTCCCCGCTGCCCCCTTCTCCTCCGCCCTCCCTCTCCCCCGCCAGCCCCCCTGCCCCCTTCTCCTCCCCCGCCCCCCCCCTCGCCCTCCCTCTCCCCCCCCGCTGCTCTCCCCCTCCTTGTTGCCCCCTTCTCCTCTGCCCTCCCCCTCCCCTGCCAGCCCCCCCACCCCCTTCTCCTCCCCTACCCCCCTCCCTCCCCCACGCTCTCCCCCCCAAGGTGACCCCCCCACTGCTCTCCCCCCCAAGGTGACCCCCTCCCTCCCCCACGCTCCCCCCCCCCCGCTACTCTCCCCCCCAAGGTGACCTCCCTCTCCCTCCCCATCCCCTTCCTCCCTATCTCAGCTCCCCACGCCTCCCCCTCAGCCTACCTCCGTCTCTCCTCTCTTTCTCCTTCTTCCTGCCTCTCTCTTTCCCTTCCCTTCCCCTCTCTCCTACCCTCTCTTTCTCCTTCTTCCTGCGCTCGCGTTCAAGGCGTCCTGGGCAGTAGTTTTACAAACAGAGCTTTTTCAGTGTTGGAATCGGCCCTTTTACATCAATTGGCGAATAGATCCCCATTCAGCCAATCTCCATCCACCTCCACCGACCACGAGAACCGTCATTTTTTCATAAGACGAGCTGCAACAGCTCAAGAAAGATGTGGAATGGGCTCCACATCACTTTTCGCCCGCATCTTTGGGTCACACGCTTCCAGATCACAGGCTAGAGACTGGATGCTGGCGGCATTACCAGGAGACCTCGCCCCTCACCTCAGGGATATTCGACTTTTGGGACGTGGATTCTTCCAAGTGGTTTTCGACTCCCACGAGTCCACAGCCCTTGTTCTCAAAGCTAATCCCCTAGCTTTGGGTTCGAGGAGGATCTTTCTTTTGCCCTACACCTTGGGCTTCGATCCGGTCGAGGAGGGCAGGCAAGTCACATCACTGTTCATTAGGTTTCCTGGTCTTCCTCAGGTCTACCATCGACTGCTTGCCACTATCAGAGCCACATTTGGAGTGGTCACGGAGATCCCCTCCCTTCCTGGCATGCCTTCTTCCTTGGCAGAGGCAGTCAGTGCAGATGGGGTGCCTCGTGTTAGAGTCATTGTCTCTGACCCTAACATCTCAGATGACCACATTATGCTTCAGCATCCAGACGGCTCTCTCTTTCGACAGAGAGTCGAGATTTCTGGTAGACAGGACCAGTGCAGGATTTGTAGGACCCTTGGGCACTTTACTAGAGACTGCCCAAGGAAGAGAAAAAGACCCAAGAGGTCTTCTGGTGCGGCTCCTTCACGTACTACCACGACTTCACCTTCCCAGCACCCTGTACCATGCACTCCAGGACCACCAAGAGCAACAGGGCGCCCTACTTCGCGCACCCCAGGACCACCAGGGGCAGCAGGGTGCCCAATGCCTGCAGCACACCTAGTACCACGATAGAGAGCTATTAGAGCGGCTCCCTTACCTCAGGAGGAGACTTTTGATCCTGTTCAGACAGACACCTTCCAGACTCCAGAGGTGGATGTTGTTGCAACCCCAGACACTACAGTTCCACATCAGGAGGGTCCTTTAGATCCACCAGCCCCAGTCACTTTGGTCTCTGACCCCTTGGTTTCTGACCACGAGGGGAATACAGGTACTTCTTCCCCGCAAACTGTTCCTGCCACAGTCAGGACAACCGAGAAAGTGCAGGCGCAGATGAGGGCTCCTAATTCCTCTTCACCCCAGCCACAGGCCTCCTCAACCCCCAGCTCCAGTTCTGCTGATAGAGGCCTAGCAGGTCCTTCCCCTCCATCTTCCACGAGTGCAGGTCTTCTTCACACTCCTCGGCCAGTTATCAGGAATTCTTTTTCGGCACTGGCAGATTCGGCGACTTTCATGGATGATGATGAGTTTGTGCCCTCCACCTTAGGGGTCCCGGTCATTGGGATTCCTTCTGACAAGGCCTCCCTTTCAATAGGTGTGGGGATCCTTTCACCTGTTGAGTTTCCTGCCCTCAGCAGGAGTGTTTTGGCCCAGGGGAAGCTGGTCTCCTCTACTAGGTCGGGTAAGCCTTTCCATCCAGCATCCTCCTGTCGATGAGGATAGTCAGCTGGAACATACAAGGCCTAGGTAGAGTTCCACACCGTCGCTGTAGGCAGCTGATCTGGAACCAGCTTCATCTAGGCATCACCGGAGGTGCTATTGATATCCTTTTTATCTAGGAACACAAGCTGGTTGCCAGTGATTGCTCTAAGTCTGGCAAACTGCTTTCAGGACATACCTTCTGATCGCCTGCTATGGGCACAAGGGGAGGTACTTGCATTTCGGTCTCTCTTTCTATTCTCCCCTTGGTTGCTGGTCATGGTATTATCTCCCCTTCTAGAGCTCAATGGATCATTATTTTGATTGGAGGGCGTAAGATTGGTCTTCTCAATCTTTATGCTCCCAAAAACAGAGGGGAGCGGATCTCCTTTTGGAAGGAGTTACTCTCTTGGGCCCCCATTGCAGATTCTTGGATCATTGGTGGCGACTTTAACATGGTTGAGTTGCCTTCAAACAAAAAGGGAGGCAGACAGGGTGGAATTCATTCTTTGGAGAGGGCAGCCTGGGATGCCTTTCCCTTTCAGTTCAGTGGAAGAGATACTTGGATGATGCCTTTCATAGTATGCCACAGTCACTCCTGTACTCTTGGTCGAATAGGAGAATACACATGCCCATTCATGCATGGATTGACAGATTTTATGTAGATGATTGGGCACTTGATAAAGGAGGATCTGTATGCATTTCTACTGGGGTTTCCACCTCAGATCATTTTCTAGTGGTGTTGCAGATTCTTGAGCCTCATCGAAGAGGACGCTCTGCCAGTGTCAGGATTCTGGATGCTTTTTATGCAGAGGAGAGCCTCACGGAGGATATTTTACAGATTTGGGTTTCTCACATACAGGGTGGAGCTATCCATCCATCTCAGGTAGCTGCAGCCTTATCCGGAATTAGTGACTATTATCATTCAATCGCTGATTCTAGAAGACGTGAGATTCTCAGATGTGAGATTGGTATATGCCAGCAGTTAGCATCCCTTCAAAGGGAAGAGCAGAAGAGGCCCACAGATGCTAGGATTCAGGAGTGCCTTGCTGCAGCAAGGGCTCATTTGCAGACATTGTTGGATCAGAGAGCAGAGTATGCCTTTCATGCACGCGAATCATTTTGGATTCAGATGGGTGGCAGGGTCAACAAACACTTTTTCTCTACTCATGGGCCCAGACATAGTAGAGATAGTGTTTCGTAGCTTGTTGACTCAGACGGGGTGTTACAGTCAGATCCTGATATGTTGTCATGCATGTAGCTTCAGAATTTTTTGCATCCCTTCTTACTGCAGATCCAGGCACACAGGCCATTGATGATGCCAGAGAGGTTATTTGGCAGTGTATCCCTATATTGGTGAAGGATGAGATGTATGTTTCTCTGGATGCACCTTTCACCAATGCAGAATTCAAGACTGCATGGGCGGTGTACCAACCACATCTGTAGCTAACAAGTCGGTGACATAAATGCACAACGGTCACCCTGGCATATCATGAGTGGAGCTCGATATCTCAACACTCCCCCTCGAGCTCAATCCCAATTCCTGCACATCGAGCAGGTCTCTGAACTTGCGTAGCTTCTCTGCGCCCAATGCCTTCGTGAATATGTTAGCTACCTGATCCTCTGTGCTGACATAAACTAGATTAATAAGACCTAGTAAAACCTTCTCCCGCACATAGTGATAATGCACCTCAATGTGCTTTGTTCTAGCATGATAGACTGGGTTATTTGCCAAGTGTATACTGCTCATGTTGCCACAATAAATGACAACTGGCCCATCTGTAGACTGATGCATATCATAAAGTAGCTTATGCAACCAAGCTACCTCACATGCAGCCATTGCTGCACCCCTGTACTCAGCCTCTGTGCTCGACAAGGCAACTGTAGGTTGTTTCTTGTTGCTCCAAGTGACTGCAGCACTCCCAAAAGAGAACACATATCCACTGGTAGATCTTCTATCAGAAATACTACCAGCCCAATCAGCATCAGTGTATCCATGCAACTGTATCTGAACCCCAGCCTCATAAAATAGTCCATACTACAATGTGGACTTCACATACCTGAGTATGCGTCTAGCCGCATCCAAATGCGGTTTCCTTGGAGCCTGCATAAACTGACTTACCAATCCAACAACATAGCTCAAATGGGCCTGGTAATAGTCATATAAATCAAACTTCCTACTATGCGTCTGTACATAGTAGGGTCTTCCAGAAGCTCACCTGCATCTGCGCTCAGCTTCACATTCTGCTCCAAAGGAACTGAAATAGGCTTACAGCCAGTCATCCCATATTTGGACAGCATGTCCAATCCATACTGCCTCTGCAAGAGCTGTATCAAGAGCTGTATCCCACTTGGTGATCTAATCACCTCAATGCCCAAGAAATAATGCACCTCTCCCAAATCCTTCATCTCAAACTTTTGCTTCAATAGCATTTTCACATGAAGGATATCTTCATCACTATCGCCTGTGATGATCAAATCATCAACATAAATGACAAGCAGCATAATACCTTTTTTTGTTTTTTTCACATAAATTGAGAAATCTGCCTTGGAAATTTGAAAGCCAATAGTGATAAGATACTATCCTATCTTGTCAGACCATGCTCTAGGTGCTTGCTTCAAGCCATACAAGGCTTTCTTCAACCTGCAAACAAACTCAGGATGAACAGCATGAACATAACGTGGTGGCTGCTCCATAAAGACCTCTTCTTGCAAATCACCATGCAAGAAGGCATTCTTTACATCCATCTAATGTAAAGACCGTCCCTTTGATGTAGCCATAGCAATGACTGCTCTTACGGCTGCCATCCTTGCAACCGGACTGAATGTTTCTTCATAATCAATGCCATATGTCTGTGCATACCCCTTGACAACTAATCTTGCCTTGTATCTGTTCACAGAACCATCTGCATTGTGCTTCACCTTATAAACCCACTTACAGCCAATTGCATTCTTGTCTTTAGGCAAAGGCACCAATTCCCATGTAGCATTTGCTTCCAAGGCATTCATTTCTTCATCCATGGCTTTCTCCCATTTTTCTTTTCCCATGGCTTGCTCAAAAGAAGTGGGTTATGGTTCCTGTATCACTTTGACCATATAGGCGTATTGAATGGCTGTAAATCCATCATATTTCAGCCTATCCACAGGATACCTAGCTCTGGTAGACCTGTGCAAAATAGGCTCACTTCCAGGTGCTCTCAAAACATCCCTGGTCTTCCTTACTCTGGGTGTAACAACAGAAGGAATACCCAACTCATCATCAATGCTATGTTCTGAGCCACTGGATTCACCATCCACATAAGAGTGACCTGTATTCACATCAAACATGGGCTGATCTACCTTCTCTTTTTCTTTTCGTGATACCTGCATACCACTATCTGCATTGCTTTGAGGAGATTCTCCTGATCTCAATCTGCCTGTCCATGGTGAAGTATGTGAACTACTGCTAGAGGACACTGTAGGTCCACTAATATTTTGTGATTGCTACTGTGAATTCTGTGCAACATTACCATTTTGTGCATCTGCATCATCAATCACATTTACTTGTTTATACCAGCTACTCATCTCATAAAAAACAACATCTCTACTCACTGTAAACTTACGAGTAGAAGGGTTATAGCATCTATATCCTTTTTGCTGCAGAGAATAACCAATAAAGATGCACTTCTCAGCTTTTGGATCCAACTTAGACCTCAATTCATTTGGCACATGAACATAGGCAATGCAACCAAAAATTTTCAAATGAGAAATATCCGGTTTCCTACTAGTATACATTTCCTCTGGCGTCATGCCATGTATTGCTGCAATGGGAGTCCTGTTCATTATGTAAACTGTTGTAGCAACTGCTTCAGCCCAATAATAATCTGGTAGGTCTTTTTCATTTAGCATGGCCCGAGATACCTCTGCAATATGACTGTTTTTCCTTTCTGCAAGTCCATTTTGCTGTGGGGTATGACTGCATGAATATTGCTGCTTTATGCCATGCTCCTGTAGGGACCTTGCAAACTCATTTGAGAGGTACTCTCCCCCTCCATCTGACCTTAGGCATTTTATTTGCAGGCCTGTTTCTTTTTCAACCATAGCTTTAAAAGCTTTGAAATGCCCAAACACTTCACTTTTCTTTTTCATAAAATGCACCCAAACTTTTCTGCTGTAGTCATCAATAAAAGTGACAAAATAATGACAGCCTCCAATAGATGCAACTTTAGTAGTCCACACATCAGAGTGGATTAATTCCAATGGCTTTTTACTCTCTTAAACATGTCTAGGAAATGGTTTCCTTGCCTATTTTTCAAATTGACAGGCTTCACATACCTTATGCATTTCTGTAACCTTGCATTTAGGCAATCTTGCAACAATATTTTGGGCCTGCATTGATTTAAGTCATTGTACATTAACATGACCAATGCGTTTATGCCAGATATCAATATCTGCAACTACACCGGTCCCATGTGCAAACATTGCTGCACTCAATTCAGGCATGTCTGCATCCAACGTAAACATCCTGCCATTCTTCTTTCCTTTTTCTATCAAGCGACCATTATTTTTCATATCCTCAACAAAGCATCCATGAGGATTAAATCTGACCTGCAAGCCCTGCTCAACCATTTGACCAACAGAAACTAGGTCCTTGGTGATATTCGGGACATGAAATACATCAGACAGGTATTTCTTTTTTCCATCCTGCATAGACAAAGGAATTTTACCAATCTGCACAATAGGATGTGCAGTATCATCACCAGTCTCCACAAATCCTGGTCTTTCCATTTTCCCTACATCCTGCATCCATTCTGCATGAGCTGTCATGTGGTTTGACGCACCTGAGTCAACATACCACACATCATTGCATTCTTCTGCACTTGTCACAGAATTGGTCATGTGCTGCACCATAAACAAATGATCATTTCTGTCATCACCCTGTCTACTAGAGGATGCATAATTGCCTTGCTACAATTTTCCATTCATAATGTCATTCTGCTTTTTGTAGCAGTCTTTAGCCATATGAACCATTTTACCACAATAGTAGCATTCAACATTGCTGTTTGCATTTTGGCCTCTCTGCCATCCACCACGACCTCTTTGGCTCCCCCTGCCTCTAGAGTTACCACGTCCTCCTCCATAGGACTGGTTTTCTTGAGTTTGCTGCATATTCTGATTTCTACCACGGTCGGCCTCCTCTACCTCTGCCTCTACCTCTTCCAGTATTTGAGTAGAAGACAGTTTCTTTTGAAGTTCCTCCTGAAGAAGATGCACCACCATTTCTCTGCTCTTCAGAAATTAGAAGAGCAAACAACTCCTCAAAATCAGAAAATTTTTCACGGACGGCAATGGATGTTCGGAACTGTGCATAATCCTTTCCTAGACCATTCAAGGTCACAAAAACTAAATCATCATCTTCCACTGGCGACCCAATGGAAGCAAGTGCATCTGCAATTTTCTTCACCTTCATGTGGTAGTCATTGATGCTCATATTTTCTCTCTGCACATTGTGCAACTCCTGCTTGAGCTGCATTTTCCTGGCTCGCGTATTTGTGTTGTACATTTTTGCCAAAGTATCCCATGCCTCCTTTGGCATACTTGCATCCTGAATATGCACAATCATAGAATCTGAAATACTGATAGACAGCCAATACATAACTTTTCTGGCTCTCTCATGCCATCCTTTAAATTCCTGCATTTCCTATTGATTGGGAACATTAGGAAGAATTGGTTCTTCTTCATTTCCTGTAATGAACTCCCAACAGCCTTTTCCCATAAGGAAATTTGTCATTCTAAACTTCCATGCTTGGAAGTTGTTCTTGTCAAGCTTTTCAGTGACAATCTGTGAAAGAGAATCTGACGCCATTGCAGAACACTGCAAAATATTCTGTCACTGCAAAAAACACAGCTTCTGCCTCACAAGGGCAAATCTGCAAAACTGACGAAAGTGGTATTTGACCACAATGACGATTTTGCATGAACAAGCAATAAGGATGATTCTGTAACTCCCAATATCTCTGCACACAGGCATACAATGCAATTTCTGCGGCAACTTTCCACTGACTTGCAGAACAGTGGTCGCACAGCAAAAGAAGGACCTTTTTCTCAGTGCTTGCGAAGAACTTCCGCCTCCAAAACGGGCCCAGAAATGGCCTCAAATCAGAAAAATAAAGTCACTGAGGCCTTCGCCCTCGCCCGCAGCATATACTGCCCTCTCGCCACACCGCGAAGGGAGTCTCAATCTGAGACAGTGCACTCTTACACTTCCGGCTGTGCTACCTGCATAGATTTGCTCCCAAACTCGAAAAAGGAAAGCAACACTGGTCCTCTTACCAGGACACCGCGAACTTGGTTTGCATTCTTGAGCTCCTTACCACAAACCAGGCTGTGATACCATGTAAAGATAGTGGGAGAGAAGGAAGTAGTCTCACTTGCGGCTTTCTTACATACACAATGGGGGAATACACACAAAGGTGGAGGCTGAAAATAGTTTTCTTCTTCTTAGTTGTGAAAGCCAAAAGAACTCTAGTACAAAGAAATAGGAGAACCCTATATGTGGGTCTCAAACCAGACTCAGCTAACTAAGGTGGCATACTAACTGAGCCACGAACTAGAGTACATAAGGATAGCTGTCATCCAGCTATTATTCATGGGCGGTGTACCAACCGCATCTGCAGCTAACAAGTCAATGACATAAATGCACAACGGTCACCCTGGCATATCACGAGTGGAGCTCGATATCTCAACACCCTCGACATGAACGGCAAAGAACTTCAACCACATGACACAGGTCCGTTGTACCAGGTGAAGGGAGAGGAGAGGAGGAGAACACAACGAAAGAGATTTTAGAGTAGCGAGCAGAGATGGGGAGTAGCCTAATTCATTAGAAAGCAAGATGACTGATACACCCGGAGAAGATACACACGAGGCGAGCTCTTGACTCTAGCCTCTCACTCCTTCACTCACACCTCCCGCCCCTGCCAGAATGTCCTTCCCCCCTTTCCCCTTTCCCCCTCTTCACCTTCTCCTCCTCTGCTCCACCCCCTGCTGCCAATCTCCTCTCCTCCTTCCTATTGGATATCTTCTTGCATCCTTAGCCATTCCACCGTTTGTGGGCCGCTTTGCCCTTGATGGCTTCCACAACACTCTAGCATGTTCTAGGTCAATGAATCCCGTGCTCCATGTGTTCTCCTGTCTATTCCATGCGCTCTTGACACTAGTTGGTTGCGAGGGTTGGTGCACCACCTATACCTCTTAACTGTTGGACTGCTTCCCCTATGCACCAATGAGTACCGCCTGTGCGCCTGTGCACTCTGCTGGGCTGCTTCCCATGTGTACCAACAGGTGTACCCCGTGCACCATTGCACCAGCTGGACTGCTTCCCATGTGCACCAATAGCTGTACCCCGTGCACCATTGCACCAGCTGGACTGCTTCCCATGTGCACCAACAGGTGTACCCCGTGCACCACTGCGCCAGTACTTCCCTTTGATCAACTTTGACCATGGTGGGTCGAGGTTGAGGTTTGGCACTCTTCAGTCAGCTTCCGTCATACCCAAGTCATGTCCAAGTCTGTTCCAGAGTGACCAAGATGTGAACATATGTGAACATGATGCGACTAGGTATGACCAAGGTCTAACAACTTGGCATGTTGCTGAGGTGACCATGATGTGACCCAGGTGTGACTCTTGGTGGGAGTCCCGGAGACTTTGAGTACAACAGAGTTGTATGGCCATGAGCCATTTTGATTTCAGTTTTGTAGTTGTATGGCCATGAGCCAGTTGTTTTTAAGTTTTGGAGTTGTAAGACCATGGGCCCCTTCTTTCTCAATTTTGGGAATGTCAGACTCAAGGTCACTTTCTTATTTGCAATTTATACTTAAAATTTTATCACACAGAACCTCAGTCATTCACCGGGACGGTGAATGATAGTGGCGGGGGATCTGTTGTACTTTGAGTTTCCGGTCAGGAACTCCCACCAATAGTCACACCTGGGTCACATCATGGTCACCTGAGCAACATGCCAAGGTTGTTAGACCTTGGTCATACCTAGTCGCATCGTGTTCACATATGTGTTCACATCTTGGTCACTCTGGAGCAAATAGTACGTGACTTGGACATGACTTGACTTGACTTGGACATGACTTGGACATGACTTGACATGACTTAGACATGACTTGACATTACATGACTTGTAAAGGACCTGGACATGACTTGGACCTGGACATGACTTGGATATGACGGGAGCAATACATGACTGAAGAGTACCAAACCTCAACCTCGACCGACCATGGTCAAAGTTGATCAGAGTGAAGCATTCTGGCACAATGGTGAACAGGAGTACACCTGTTGGTGCATGTGGGAAGCAGTCTAGTAGAGTGCATAGGCGCACAGGCGATACTTGTTGGTGCACATGGGAAGCAGTCCAACAATTAAGAGGTATAGGTGGAGCACGAGATTCACTGACTCAGAACAGGCTGGAGTGTTGCAGAAGCCATCAAGGATGAAGCAGCCCACAAACAATGGAATGGCTAAGGATGCAGGAAGACATCTAATAGGAAGAAGGAAAGGAGATTTCCAGTGGGGGAGTAGATGAGGAGAAGGTGAAGAGGGGCAAATGGAGGGGGGGGGGGGGGGACATTCGAGCAGGGGGCAAAAGGCATGAGGAGGGAGTGAGAGGGGGAGTCAAGAGCTCGCCTCGTGTGTATCTTCTCTGGGTGTATCGGTCATCTTGCTTCCTAATGAACTATGCTACTTCCCATATTTATGCTCTCTTCTCTAAGATCTCTTCTTGTTGTGTTCTCCTCCCCTCCTCTCCCTTCACTTGGTACAACGGACCCTATGTCATGTGGTTGAAGTTCTGCTCAGTTCATGTCGATGGTTGGCTTTTATGATGTTGTTCTGCTTTGGTCTTCTTCTTGCTCACATCACTTCAGCACTTGTACCGCTTGCACATAGTTGTTGACACCATCGACTAGCACTCACCTACGAACCATCAGTGACACCTATGGCATGTCTTACTTGCTTCTCGCACCAGTGGCCCTAGGCCTCATGTAATATTTCCGAAAGTGTTAGGAACCCCCCCCCCCCCCCCCCCTTAGACACACTCTGATCAAGCTGAGCATGGAAAGTGACACGAGAATTGGCATAGACATGGCAAAATAGAAGCATGGGCTAAACTGAACGATGAGATTAAACATTGGTGTAAGCAGGCAAAGCATTTGCATAGGCAAGCTAAGTAGATATGCAGGCTTGTTGGACATGCAAGCTGGGAATATTTTAGGCAGGGCCTGAGAATCACCTGCCGAGGCCTCGATTTAAACCTGGAGGATGATATGTGAGGCCTGGCAAAGCATAGTCTTGATATAGTCTAGCACAGCCTGACTGAGCATTCCTGCAGCTGGCTGAGGAGAACGATGAGGAGAACAAAAGTGATAGAAATCTAAACATAAACACAAGGGTAATCACTGAGCATAAGCAAGATCAACTCCATCTTTGACACATTGATTTGTTCTCCATAAATTCAAGAAAGAAACCAGGACAATGATGCAATGAGCAAGGAGCTTGACTTATATTTACAAGGCCTGATGAGCTTCCTTTAGCTTGATAAACACAAATTTATATCTCAGCACAAGCAAAGCAAAAAAAGCTAGTTTGTGTGGTTACTTCTACAAGTCCCCCAGTTCTCTAGATGAGTCTAGATTGCCACAAGTCCAATTTCTAAAGCCTTCCTTATATGCCACTTTACCCCTTCTTGGGATATCTTTAAATCACTTGCCCCTAGGAACAATTCACAAGTCGGAGAACCTAGGCCTTTGGCCTTTAGACTCACCTAGTCATGTAATCACCCTCACCGACAACCTTGATATATAACTTCTTGGCCATACACATAGAGCGCAATCCAACTACAATAGAAATGTTGGCCACTTACAAGTTAATGCCGATTGAGCCTTCCAAGGTCATGCTATCTCGTCTTGAGCATAACATTAACATTCAAATTTGAAGTCAAATTTGGCTTTGATTTCCCTTCTTTTTTGTCCTACCTTATTCCCACTTAATTTGGATTTTTTCCCAAGAATGATGAAAACGATGTCAAAAAGTTTTGGGATTTTCCCTATAACATAAGTAGATCATATTAAATTGGCATCATGCACACTTGTCTTGTGAACAGGTTAGTCTTGGACCAAAAGTTTTTCGCCATGGTGGGCCAAAGACCAAAATTGAGATGGGAATATTGTACTGTGCAATGACTCCTCTTGGAGATCTGCTTGCAGGTGGTGGAGATGGAACCATTGCACTTGTCAAGTCAGATACTTTGAAGTCTATTTGCACAACTAAAGTCGAAGGTGGAGTAACCTCCATTGTTGCAGTATGCAGCAGTGTGAAAGCAGAATCTTTTGATTTTTATGCAGGCACATCGTTGTGTAACATGTATTTTGTAAGGTAAAATGGTCATATATACTTTTTGAAATTTTAAATCTTGTTCAGGAAAGCTTCTTGCGTTACTTCTTTATCAGAGATCTTCATAGCTTGTAGTCCTTCCTTGCGCTCTTTCATTTACATACGACAAAATAGGTTAATGTATCAGAAAACCTTCTGGCTATTGAGTTTAAATGAACACAGGTATGAAGCTAAAAAGAACGTGATGCAAGTGCAACTCATCCACACTTGTCATTATGACAAGATCAATGACATTGCATTTCCTTCAGGATATAGTGAAGTCTTTGCCACTTGCTCACATGAGGACATTCGTCTTTGGCACCTATCTCAGGGGCATGAGCTACTTCGTATCAAGGTTTTGTACCTCCCACAGATTACAGAATATATTGATTCTTCTTAGATAATGGAAATTTCCCAATGTCGCATGGATAATACTCACTTGTTTTTCAGATTGTATTTTGTGATCTACGTTTTATTATAAGGTAAAATTGTCGGAATATATATTTATAATGACCAATACATTTCTAGAGACTGATCTTAAAGGTGTATGTACTTTTAAATTTTTGGTCTGGAATATGATATATATGGGTTATATTGCCTAGAAACACCATTGATTACCATTTTTCATTGATATAAACTTACACACAAGATTGACATTTACCTTATAATAAAATGTATATCACGAAATGCAATCAAACCTGCTCTGATTAGACCTATAGTTAGCAAAACGCAGCAAGTCACAGTCCGAGCTGCTGCTCCTCCCCGCTCCCTTGCTGCCCCTTCTCCTTCAGTCCCTCCCTCAGCCCCCTCCCTCTGCATCAGCCACTCCCCCTCCCCTGCCCTCAGCCTCTCCCCTCCTCCCCCTTCTCTCCCTCTCAGCCCGCCCCCTCACCTCTCAGCCCGCTGCCCCCTCCCCTCCTCTCCCTCTCAGCCCACCCCCTCCCCTCTCAGCCCGCTCCTCCCTGCCCTGCTCCCCCGCTCCCTCTACCCCATTCCCTGCTCCCTCTACCCCTCTACCGCTCCCTCTACCCCTCTCAGCCTGCTCCTCCTCTACCCCTCTCAGCCTGCTCCTCCTCTACCCTGCTCCCCTGCTCCCTCTTCCCTACTCCCCCGCTCCCTCTACCCTGCTCCCCTCACCCCCGCCTCTACCCTTGCCCCCACCTCTACCTCTCCCCCGCTCCCCTCTCCCCCGCCTCTACCATTCCCTCCGCCTCCTCCCTCCCCCTACCCTTCTTCCGCCTCTTCCCCTTCCCCCCGCCTCTATACCCTCCCCCGCCTCTACCCCTTCCCCCCACCTCTACCCCTCCCTCGCCTCTACCCTTCCCCCTCGCCTCTACACGTCTCCCCTCTACCCGCTCCCTACCCCCGCCTCTACCCCCCTGTGTTTACTTCCCTCTCCTCTACCTCCTTCTTCCCTCTCCTGCTCAGCTGCCCCCTCCCCTCTCAGCCCGCTTCCCCTTCCTCACTCCCCCGCTCATTCTACCCTGCTCCCTCCCCCCGCTTCTGCCTCAGCCCTCCTTCTACCGTGCTCCCTACCCTTGCCTTTTTTTCCTTCTTCCTATCTCCCCCCTCTTCCTTCTCCCACTGCGTTTTTTTTTTTTTTCCAAGAAAGAGACTTCTATTAAGTAAGAGAAAAAACCCGCGAGAGCAAGCTCAAAGCGGAATACATCATGAAATCACGAGGATAAATAAAACCCCCTCAGAGTGAGGTGGAAAACAACTAAGGCTGAGGCTGAAAGTGCCACCTCAACCCTGTAGTAGTCTCAGAGAAGAAAGGAGAATTCCCTGAAGAAAGAAGCCCTCCTAGCTGAGGCTGCACAGGATTCTCCTGCATACTCGTCCATACGGCCATCAAAGTATGTACGGTGTCTGTCCAGATTGTCCAGATACTAGCCAACGTGTGCGAGGGATGAACCTGAGTACCCTCCAAAGCCTCTGTGGATCTGGCTCTCCAAATATGCCAGGATGCTATGCTCGCTAGAATCTCCCAAGAAGTATCCACAGAGGCATGTACAGCTGTAAAAGGAAGGTGTGGTACCACATCCAACAAACAAGACGAACCGAAATGGCCTGAGAGGAGTCAGACCTCTCATAGAATACCTGAGGCCCTGTAAGAGAAAGCCAAGTCACTGAGCACCATGTCATAAAGAATGGGGAGTGGGCAAAGTGACTGAAAATCCTGGCTACCCCCATCCAAATTATCCTCGCTTGTCTACAATCCCATAAGCAATGCTGAATAGTCTCCGAAGCAAAGAGGCAACGAGGGCAAGTAGGGTCGGCTCCGAACTTGGATCTCCAAAGGTTCACTGCAATCCCACCATGGATAGAGAGCCAAAAGAAGATAGTGATCTTCCTATTCCTGTGGGATTTCTAGAGTCTCCTCCAGAAGCACCTCTGCAGATCCGTAGTATATCAAATGTCTCCCAATGACGAACTCTAGAAGGTCTCCAACCTCTACTACTGAGCTGAAATCTCCTGGCATTACTGACCTGATGGGAACTCCCCAATAGAGCCAAAGCCTCCAAGACCCGGTGGAGAGTAGCTGGGGGTCTGGCTCTAGGAACCACTCTGAATCTGATCCCTGCACCAAAAGACCTACAACCCTGATAGGCTGAAAAGCAGACGTAAGCAAGATGTCCTCTGTGGACCTCAGCAATCTGCCACCATCCTGCACACTAAAAACTAAAACATCCTCGTGTGCATCTCAAAAGGCCAAAACCTGAAGCGGAACCCCGCCTCTCATAAAAGTACCTACCCAAGTGGAACGAGTGAGTGGCATATCATCTATGTCTACCCAAACCTCTGGAAGGGCTGCCTCAATCTGCAAGATCCTCCCTGCACTCCCTCTGAGATGTCCTGTCAACCTTGATTTAGTCTCCTCTGGAAGCCTATGGAAAGCTTTCCAAGACCCCATAGATGATGCAGGTCCCCTCTCCCACCTGGACCACTGCATGTAGAGTGAGGCACCCAGTGGTCTACCATGATCATCTAAAATACTATCACTCCACATGATGGGTTGCGTATCAATCTCTTCACGAGAGGAAGGAGGAATCCTCTGAAGAGTGCTCCTGAAACTGGCCCAAGCTTTCAGAATGGCAACCATGAGAGGGGACGAAGGTGATCTGAGGTGTGCTGTGGTGAAGATCCACCTAATATTGCTCATCTAGTCTCCTCCTGAAGAAGGTGTGCACCTCTGTATGCTGCTAATAAGAAAGTCCTTCCACGGTTCCTACCTTGGCATAAGTCCCCGCACCACCATCTTGCATAGTAAAGCTCTGCACTGTAAATCTGGATCAATAGTATTGAGACCCCCTTCCTGTGTAGGGAGGATGAGGGTCTCCCAAGCCACCCTGGCTAAAGCATCTGCTGTGCCATCAAGCCCACTCCAAAGAAAGTTTCTGATCGGCGGTCTCTTGAGCTGAATGATGCAGTCCTCAGAACAGCACCAGCATGAACAAACAAACCAGGCCATGGCCAAGAGGACCTGGTTGACCACCACAACTGTAGAGGCAAGATTCAGCTTGGCTGAGCTCCAAAAAAGGAGCTTCCTCCTTATGCTATCCAACACGGGAGCAAACTGCTGTGTGGAAGAAATATCCAAGCCGACCTAGCAGCCCAAATACCTGACAGGCACACCCCTCTGAACCCAAGTGAATCCTATGTTAAGCCCCCAAACTGGAGTGTCCTCATCACTGATCCAAAAGCCATTGGATTTATGCCCATTTATCTACACCCCTGCCACCAAGCAAAATAAATCCAATGCTGTCCTGAAAGAAGTGAGCGTCTGTGGTGTGGCATCCAAGTAAACTGCTGTGTCATCTGCCAATTCACTGTCAAGTAGCTCCTCTTCCCTTCTGATGGTAAGTCTCCGCCCAAAGATGTCAGCTTGAGATTTAACATAGATACTCATAGCTTCGGCCACAAACAAAAAAAGGAAAGGAGCAAGGGGGCATCCTTGACGGACTGATCTCGAAATCTGAAATCTGTCACCCCTTACCCCACCAATAAGTACCTGGCTGTGGTCTGATCTGTACAAAGAGGAAACACCTCTGATCCAAGCATCAATAAAGCCAAAACATAGAAGGGTGCCCTCCAAAAAATCCCAATCTACTCTATCATAAGCTTTCTCAAAATCCAAAAGTAGAATGGCTAGATTCTGGCCACTCTGCATGGCCCACTCTGAAGCTTCCCAGAAAGAGAAAATGTTATCAAAAATGTTTTCGCTATGCACAAATCTCGTCTGAGTGTCATGAATAAGATCAGGGAGAAGGGGCTGCAATCAGAGGCTGATTGCCTTAGCCAGAATCTTGTACCAAGTCCCAAGAAGTGTGATAGTGGGACACTAGATTTCTGCAACCTCCTTTCGGGATAAGGTGGATGAGAATCTCTGTAAGCGACACAGGCATCTCACCAGAGTCCCAAATGCCCTGTAGGGCTGAAGTAATGTAGTCTCCAATCATATCCCAAAATGCAATGAAAAAAGAAGGGGTGAGGCGATCCGGAACCTGGGCACTTGCCCTTGTGAAGGGCTGAAAGTGCAATCCTGAACTCTGTGTTGGTGAAAGGTGCATCGAGCAAAACATGCATATCCGGATTCACCAACAAAGGGATGCTCTGCCAAATAGCCTGTCTAGCATCCTCTCTATCCTGTGTCTCAGGATCAGTAGAAAGAAGGTGGCATAAAAATCTGAAGCTATGCATAAGACATCATCATGCTCTGTCTGTAAAACCCCATGTGAGTCAATAAGCTGGGATACACTCTCTCTACTATGTCTAGGGCCAAGAGTAGAGAAAAAGTGTTTATTGACTCTACCACCCATCTGATCAAGCAATATCTGCTGATGAGCCCTTGCTGCAGCAAGAAGCTCCTGAATCCAAGAATCTGAAGGATGTTTATGCTCTTCCCTCTGCAAAGCTGCCAACTGTTGGTGAACACCAATCTCACGTCTGAGAATATCTCGTCTCTTGGTACAAGCAACTGAGAGGTAGAAGTCGCTAATACCAGAAAGGGCAGCAACTACATGTGATGGATATGGCGGGCCACCCTGGACATGAGAAACCCATATCTGTCTGCAGGGCTGCCTCTGTAAGGTTCTCCTCTGTGTACAAGGCATCTGGAATCCTGATGCTGGCAGACCGGATTCTCAAGTGAGGCTCTGAGATAGCCAGCACAACAGGAAAGTGGTCTGAAGTGGAAACCCTAGCAGTAATGCATACCGATCCACCTCTGTCTAGTGCCCAATCATCTACATGGAATCTGTCAATGTGTGCATGAATAGGCATCTGCTGCCTCCTGTTTGACCAAGAGAACAGGAGGGACTGTGGCTGAATAAGAAAGGCATCGTCCAACCAAGTATCTCTGCCACAGAAGTGAAAAAGGAAGGCATCCCAAGCTGCTCTCTCCAAAGAGTGAAGTCCTCCTTCTCTGTCCCCTTTTTTGTCTAACGGTGACTCAACCATGTTAAAGTCACCTCCAATCACCCATGAATCCGCAATGGGGGCCCAATAGAGCAAATCCTTCCACATAAGGACACGTTCCCCTCTAATGTTGGAGGCATAAAAGTTAAGGAAAGCAAACTTACGCCCTCCAAACAAAAGAATAATCCACTGAGCTCTAGAGGGAATAATGACTCCGTGTCCAACAACTAAGGGGAGAACCGACTGTGAAACTGAAATAGAAGTGCCCCCCTGGTGCCCAAGGCAAGCGACCAAAAAGTATGGCCAGAAAGCAACTTGCCTCACCTTGCACAATCTCTAGAATCTAGTTTTTGCTCTTGAATAAATAAGATATCAATGGAACCCCCAGTAACACCTGGATGAAGCTGATCCTGGATCAGCTGTCTACGGTGGCGATGTGGGATGCCACCTAGGCCCTGTATGTTCCAACTAATAATCCTCATCGACGGGAGGATGTAGAGTGGAACACCTTACTAGACTTAGTGGCAGAAACAAACCCCTCAACAGGGGAAGACCTCCTGCTCGAGGAGCCAGGAATGGAACCAGGTGGCGGAAAATCAACAGGGGAAAGAACACTGCCACCTGAAGAAGAAGCCCTGTCAACAGGAAATCCAATCACTGGCTCACCAAAAGTAGAGGGCACAAACTCCTCCTCTATGAAATCTGAATCATCTGCCAGGGCTGAAAATGAGTTGCTATGAAGCAAGCTAGACACCGGAGTGCGAAGGATCCCTTCTGAGGGAAGAGGATCAATAGTGTAAACCATCCCCTTCCCCCTATCCAAGGGAGGAAGTGAGGACTGCTCTTGGTCTTGTGTCTGCCCAGCCGTGGAGACCTCTACTGCCTCAAGGAGAGTGTCTGGCCCTACTGGTTCTAGGGAAGAAGCTACAACCGAGGAGGAGATCAAAGCTTCATTGTCTCGGACTGTACGAGGTGAGATTGGAGGGACAGCTCAAGGTGAAGCAGAGTCCACTAGTGTATCCTCGTGAAGAGGAGGAGGGACCTGCACACGAATCGGAACCCACTGGAATGCGTCGTGTGCCCTTGAGGTAGGAGGAGGTCGAGGAGCAGGTGATGGACCTGTACCACCCCCCTGTCGAGGCCGAGGAGCAGGTGCTAGACCTGTACCACCACCATCCTGAGGAGGACCGCCATGCGGAGGTTGAGGAGCACGTGCTGGACCCGTACCACCCCTCTGTCGAGGCCGAGGAGCAACTGTTGGACCTGTACCACCCGCCTGTCGAGGCCGTGGGGCAGTAGTTGTACTAGAGGGCTTCTTGGGCCTTTTTTTCTTCCTGGGGCAATCCCTGGCAAAGTGTCAAATGGTCCTGCATATCCTGCACTTGTCCTGTCTACCTGAAATCTCTACTCTCTTGTGAAAAAAGGAACCATCCGGGCCTTGGATCATAACATGGTCCATCTTGAGGTTAGGATCCTTACAGAGGACCCTAACTCTAGGTACCCCATCAGCCTTGGTTGCCTCTGCTGCAGTCAATGGCAACCCAGGGAGGGGTGGGATCTCAGCAACCATGCCAAAATGCTCCCCAATAATAGAAAGAAGTCGATGGTAAACCTAGGGAAGCCCGGGAAATCTGATGAAGAGCAAAAAGATTTCCTTATCTGCCTCCACTGGGTCGAAACCAATATCAAAGGCATCAAAGAAGATTTTCCTGTGTCCCAGGTGTAAAAACTCAGCTTTAAGCACAGTGCTCGCAGCCTCTGGAGTGTCAAAAACAACCTCGAAAAAACCTTGTCCCAAAAAACGAAGATCTAACAATCATGAAGTGAGGTCTGGGGGGAAGAGCCGCAAGCATCCAGTCTCTGGCTTGGGATCTAGAGGGGTGAGGCTCAAAGATGTGTGCTAGCAACGTGGTAGAGCATTCAATCTCTACATCCTTCTTGAGCTGCTGCTGCAACTCGTCTTTAGAAAAAGTAATAGTTTTTGCGGCCGGTGGAGGTGGAGTAGGATTGGCTGATGGAATTTCCATCGCCAATCGAGGTGAGGAGGCTGACTCTAACAATTTAGGGCCTCCTTCCTCTCCAAAAAATGCTGCGGGAGAATGAGGAAGGAAAAAGACGAGGGTAGGGGGGTAGAGAACAGGGATATGAGCTGAGGAGGGAGCGGGGGTAGGGAGGGGTAGAGGGGAGAGGCTGAGAGGCTGAAGGGGAGGGGGCGGTCTGAGAGGGAGGGAGTGCGCAGGCTAGGGAGAGGAGAGGGAGAGGAAGGAGAGGCATGGAGGGGGCGGGTTGTGAGGCAAGGAGGGGGCAGGCTGAGAGGAGAGGGAGGGAGGAGGCGGTGGCGCAGGTTGAGAGGGAGAGGAGAGGGAGAGGAAGGAGAGGCAGGGAGGGGGCAGGCTGAGAGGAAGGGAGGGGGCGGCGCAGGCTGAGAGGGGGCGGGCTGAGAGGAAGGGAGGGGGCAGCGCAGGCTGAGAGGGAGAGGAGAGGGAGTGGAAGGAGAGGCAGGGAGGGGGTGGGCTGAGAGGCAGGGAGGGGGCGGCAGCACAGGCTGAGAGGGAGAGGAGAGGGAGCGGGCTGAAGGGAAGGGGGCGGGTTGAGAGGGAAAGGAGGAGAAGGGAGGGAGGGGCTGAGGGAAGGGGAGGGGGATGGGCTGAGGGCAAGGGAGAGAGGGAGGGAAGGGCTGAGGGAGAGTAGGCAGCAAGGGAGTGGGGAGGAGCAACAGCTCCCGTCTGGGCCCTAGAACCAGCGGTGCCAAACACTCCCCTTGAGGCAGTAGAGGTCTCCGTGACTGGGCAAACATAGGATCAAGAGCAGTCCTCACTTCCTCCCTTCGATAGGGGGAAGGGGATGGTTTACACTATTGATTATCTTCCCTAAGAAGGGATCCTTCACACTCCACTGTCTGGCTTGCTTCACAAGAACTCATTTTCAGCCCTGGCAGATGCTTCAAATTTCCCAGAGGAGAAGTTTGTGCCCTCTTCTTTTGGTGAGCCAGTGATTGGGTTTCCTCGATAGAGCTTCTTCTTCAGGTGGCAGGGTTCTTTCCCCTGTTGATTTTACGCCACTTGGTTCCATTCCTCGCTCTTTGAGCAAGAGGTCTTCCCCTATCGAGGGGTTTGTTTCCGCCACTAGGTCAGGTAAGGTGTTCCACTCTACATCCTCCTGTCGATGAGGATTATTAGTTGGAACATTTAGGGCCTAGGTGGCATCCCACATCGCCGTCGTAGATAGCTGATCCGGGATCAGCTTCATCAAGGTGTTACTGTGGGTTCCATTGATATCTTATTTAATCAGGAGCACAAACTGGATTCTAGAAATTGTGCCAAGTCAGGCAATTTGCTTTCTAGCTATACTTTTTTGTCGCCTGCCTTGGGCACCAGGGGGGGCACTTCTATTTGAGTTTCGCAGTCGGTTCTCCCCTTAGTTGTTGGACACGGAGTCATTATTCCCTCTAGAGCTCAGTGGATTATTCTCCTGATTGGAGGGCATAAGGTTGGTGTCCTTAACCTATATGCCTCAACCATTAGAGGGGAACATGTCATTATGTGGAAGGATTTGCTCTCCTGGGCCCCCATTGTGGATTCATGCATGATTGGAGGTGACTTTAACATGGTTGAGTTACCGTCAGACAAAAAAGGGGTAGAGAAGGAGGACTTCACTCTTTGGAAAGAGTAGCTTGGGATGCCTTCCTTTTTCACTACTATGGCAGAGATACTTGGTTGATGATGCCTTTCTTATTCAGCCACAATCCCTCCTGTTCTCTTGGTCGAACAGGAGGCAGAAGATGCCTATTCATGCACGCATTGACAGATTCTATGTAGATGATTGGGCACTAGATAGAGGTGGATCGGTATGCATTGCTGCTAGGGTTTCCACTTCAGACCACTTTCATGTTGTGCTGGCTATCTCAGAGCCTCACCTGGGAGGCCGGTCTGCCAACATCAAGATTCTAGATGCCTTGTACATAGAGGAGGACCTTACAGAGCCAATCCTGCAGATATGGGTCTCTCATGTCCAAGGTGGGCAGCCATCTCCATCACATGTAGCTACTGCCCTTTCTGGTATTAGCAACTTCTACCTCTCAGTTGCTTGTACCAAGAGACAAGATATTCTCAGACGTGAGATTAATGTTCGCCAGCAATTGGCAGCTTCATAGAGGGAAGAGCAAAAACGGCCTTCAGATGCTTGGATTCAGGAGCACCTTGCTATAGCAAGGGCTCATCAGCAGATATTGCTTGATTAGAGAGCAGAGTATGCCTTTCATGCATGGGAGTCCTTCTGGATTCAGATGGGTGGCAGAGTCAATATACACTTTTTCTCTACTCTTGGTCCTAGACATAGTAGAGAGAATGTATCCCAATTGATTGACTCACATGGGGTTTTATAGACAGATCCTGATGATGTCTTGCGCATAGCTTTAGATTTTTATGCCGCCCTTCTTACTGCTAAATCCTGAGACACGGGATAGAGAGGATGCTAGACAGGTTATTTGTTGGCAGAGTATCCCTTTGTTTGTGAAACCGGATATGCATGCTTTGCTTGATGCACCTTTCACCAACACAGAGTTCAGGACTGCACTTTCAGCCCTTCACCAGAGTAGATTGTGGTTTTTCGGAGGGCACCCTTCTACGTTTTGGCTTTACTGATGCTTGGATCAGAGGTGTTTCCTCTTTGTATAGATCAGCCCACAGCCAGGTACTTATTTTTTTTTATTGCAAACAAGAGACTTCTATTAAGTAAGAAAGAAACTCGCTAGAGCAAGCTCTGTGCGGAAATACAACATCCTAAGCATGTAATAAAATCACCTCAAAGCAATCAGGTAGAAAGAAACCAAGGCTGAGGCTGAAAATGCCAACTCAACCTTGTAGAAGTCTCATCAAAGAAGGGAGAATCTCTTCAATCTCTGAGAAAAGTAACTCTCTTGGAGGAGGCTGCTCGAGATGATCCATGCATGGTCACCCAAATGGCCATCAGAGTATGTACCGTATCTGTCCAAGTACTGGCCAAGATCTGAGAAGGGTGAACCTGAGAACCCTCCAAAGCCTGAGTGCACCTGGCTCTCCAAAAGTGCCATGCTATATTGCTAGCTAAGACCTCCCAAGGAGAGTCAACCGAGGAATGAGCAGCCCTGAAGAGAGTGGTCGAAACATCCTCTAGAGAGCACGACTCCACAAGGTGTCATCGGATGTGAAGAGCCCAATACAAGTCAAGTCTCTCAAAGAAGACCTGGGGCTCTGACTGAGTGAGCCAAGCCAGTGATCCCCAGGTCATGTAGAAAGGTAGGCGAATAAAAGTGCTAAGAAATCTTGCCATCCCCTTCCATATGATTCTCGCCTGTCTACAATGCCAAAGGCAGTGCTGTATTGTCTCCAAAGCAGAAAGGCAACGAGGGCAAGAAGGGTCAGCTCCGCCGAACCTAGATCTCCATTGGTTCACTACTATCCCATCATGAATAGAAAGCCAAAAGAAGAGAGTGATTTTTCTATTCCGGTGGGATTTCCAAAGCCTCTGCCAAAAAATTTCCTGCAAGTCAGCAGAAATCTGAAAGTTCTTCCAATGAGGAGCTCTGGTAGGCCTCCAACCCCTACAGCTGAGCTGGAATTTTGTGGCATTACTGACCGTGTAACGAAAGAAGGGGATGCCCTTCTCTCTGTGCCCTTCATCTATCCATTCCCGTTCCCCACTGTCCCACTGCAAAAACTTAATTGGGACACCTCCATAGAGCCACAGCCTCCATGAGCCCAGGCCGATGAGAAGCGGGTCAGGATCCAAGTACCACTGTGAAAGAGAGCCATGCTCCATCAAGCCCACTATCCTGACTGGCTGAAACGGTACCTCCAACAAGATATCGTCTGTGGATCTGGATAGCCTACCCCCCAAAGAAACATCAAAGACTAAGGCATCCTCACGTGTGTCATGAAAAGCAATGACCTGTAAAGGAACTCCCAATCTGGAGAAAGCCCCCATCCATGTGGAGCAAGTAATAGGCATGTCATCTGTGTCCGCCCAATCCAAAGGCAAGGCTGCATCAATCTGCTGGACTCTCCCTGCACTTCCTCTGAGATTAAGAACCATTTGGGCCTGTCGGTCTTTAGGAAGCTTCCTGAATGCTTTCCATGCTCCCACGGTAGATGCAGGGCCCCTCTCCCATGGGGTGAGAGATTTCAGATTTCTAGATCAGTCCGTCAGGGATGCCCCCTTGCTCCTTTTTCTTTTTTGTTTGTGGCCGAAGCTATGAGTATCTATGTTAGATCTCAAGCTGACATCTTTGGGCTGAGACTTCCCATCAAAAGGGAAGAGGAGCTACTTGATAATGAGTTGGCAGATGACATAGCAGTTTACTTGGATGCCACTCCATAGACACTCACTTCTTTCAGGATAGCATTGGATTTATTTTGCTTGGTGGCGAGGGCGCAGATAAATTGGCATAAATCCAATTGCTTTTGGATCAATGATGAGGACACTCCAGGTTGGGGGCTTGACATAGGATTCACTTGGGTTCAGAGCGGTGTGCCTGACAGGTATTTGGGTTGCTAGGTCGGCTTGGATATTTCTTCCACGCAGCAGTTTGCTCTCGTGTTGGAGAGCATCAGGAGGAAGCTCCTTTTTTGGAGCTCAACCAAGCTGGATCTTGCCTCTAGAGTTAGAGTTGTGGTGGTCAACCAGGTCCTCTTGGCCATGGCCTGGTTTGTTTGTTCATGCTGGTGTCGTTCCAGGGACTGCATCACTCAGCTCAGGAGACCGATCATAAATTTTCTTTGGAGTGGGCTTGATGGCACAGCAGATGCCTTAGCCAGGATGGCTTGGGAGACCCTCATCCTCCCTACACAGGAAGGGGGTCTCAATATTATTGATCCAGATTTACAGTACAGAGCTTTACTATGCAAGATGGTGGTGCGGGAACTTATGCCAGAGTAGGAACCGTGGAAGGCCTTTCTTCTTAGCAGCATACAGAGGTCCACACCTTCTTCAGCAAGAGACTAGATGAGTACTATTAGGTGGATCTTCACCATAGCACACCTTAGATCACCTTCGTCCCCTCTCATGGTTGCCATTCTGAAAGCATGGGCTAGTTTCAGGAGCGCACTCTTCGGAGGATTCCTCCTTCCTCTCGTGAAGAGATTAATAGGCAACCGATCATGTGGAATGACAGTATATTAGATGATCATGGCAGACCACTTGTTGGTGCCTCACTCTACATGCAGTGGTCTAGGTGGGAGATGGGACCTGCATCATCTTTGGGGTCTTGGAAAGCTTTCTGCAAGCTTCCAGAGGAGACCAAATCTCAGTTTACAGGACATCTCAGAGGGAGTGCAGGGAGGATCTTGCAGATTGAGGCAGCCCTTCCAGAGGAGTAGGTAGACACAGATGATATGCCACTCATGCTTTTACGAGAGGTGATGTTCTGCTTCAGGTTTTAGCCTTTAGATGATCATGGCAGACCACTTGAGGCTTCCAAAGGAGACCAAGTCTCAGTTGACAGGACATCTCAGAGGGAGTGTAGGGAGGATCTTGCAGATTGAGGTAGTTCTTCCAGAGGAGTGGGTAGACACAGATGATATGCCACTCACTTGCTCCACTTGGGCAGATACTTTTAGGAGAGGCGGTGTTCCGCTTCAGGTTTTGGCCTTTCGAGATGCACAAGAGGATGCTTTAGTTTTTAGTGTGCAAGATGGTGGCAAATTGCTCAGATCCACAAAGGACATCTTGCTTGAGTCTGCTTTTCAACCTATCAGGGTTGTAGGTCTTTTGGTGCAGGGATCAGATTCAGCGTGGTTCCTCGACCCAGACCCCCGACTAGTCTCCACCGGGTCTTGAAGGTTTTGGCTCTTCGGGGGAGTTCCCATTAGGTATTTGCAGTGGGACCCTGGAGAGTGGGAGTCGATTGATGCAGGGCATTGAGAGAAGAGCATCCCCTTCTTTTGTTACACGGTCAGTAATGCCAGGAGATTTCAGCTCAGTAGTAGAGATTGGAGACCTTCCAGAGTTCCTCATTCGGAGACATTTGATATCACTGCGGATCTGCAAAGGTGCTTCTGGAGGAGACTTTGGAAATCCCACAGGAATAGAAAGATCACTCTCTTCTTTTGGCTTTCTATTCATGGTGGGATTGCAGTGAACCTTTGGAGATCCAGGTTCGGAGCTGACCCTACTTGCCCTGGTTGCCTCTCTACTTCGGAGACTATTCAACATTGCTTATGGGATTGCAGACAGGCGAGGATGATTTGGATGGGGGTAGCCAGGATTTTCAGTCACTTTGCCCACTCCCCATTCTTTATGACATGGGGCTCAATGGTTTGGCTTTCTTTTACAGGGTCTCAGGTATTCTATGAGAGACTTGACTCCTCTCGGGCCATTTTGGTTTGACGTCATCAAATTGAGTCCTGTTCATTGGATGTGGTACGACACCTTTCTTTTACAGCTGTACATGCCTCTGTGGATACCTCTTGGGAGATTCTATCTGGACAGACACCGTACATACTTTGATGGCCATATGGACGAGTATGCAGGGAGACTCCTGTGCAGCCTCAACTAGGAGGGCTTCTTTCTTCAGGGAATGGAAGGATTCTCCTTTCTTCTCGGAGACTCCTACAGGGTTGAGGTGGCACTTTCGGCCTCACTTTGAGGGGGTTTTATTGATCCTCATGATTTCATGATGTATTCCGCCTCACTTTGAGGGGGTTTTATTGGTTGTTTTCCACCTCACTTTGAGGGGGTTTTATTGATCCTCATGATTTCATGATGTATTCCGCTTTGAGCTTGCTCTCGTGGGTTTTTTCTCTTACTTAATAGAAGTCTCTTTCTTTTATTTTTTTTAAAAAAAAAACTCCTCTGATCTGCTATGGGAGCAACATGAGTAGTGGTAATAGAACTGTGAGTGGTAGTGGAAGATGCACTAGAGCTACGTGCACCAATTCTAGTCTCATCCCCATGCACAATGTCCCATAAGCCCTTTCCAACCAATATATTCTTGAGTGTAAATACCAAAAAGCATACTTGTGTCCATCCAACTTATCTGCCTCAGTCATGGTACCAAAATTCTCAATGACAGACATGTTTGCAAGCTCAAGAATAATTACAAGTGTACTTGCAAAGGAAAAGACAGCAAATGGACAACTGAAAGAGCATTAATTGCTATGCCATCACTGCAATGGCATTCACTGACAGTGTCTGCTGTGAAATAGTAATAAATCTGCCCCAAAAATTCTGCTCAAACCTCAATCCTTTCTGGGATACAAAATGCAATCAAGCACAAAATTTCTGCCCCAAAATGGGGGTGAAACACCAGTACAGCTAGTCAAAACTCCTTCGCTTGCCCGTCGCAGCTATAGAACTTCTGGTATCCAGAATTGCCTGGAAAAACTGTGCGCGCAACGCAAAACAAAGTCACTCAGCTGAGGAGTGCTTCTGGTGCAAAATCTCGCAACAAAACTGAAGCTCAAGATCACGCAAAGCTTGTGGGAGCTCAGGAAAGCCAAAAGAGAAGTCGACCACCAAGAACTAACTTCTTCTCTGCAACAGACATGCAATAGGAGCACGTGGGAGAGTGGGGAAGCAAGTGATAGGGCTGGAAGGACTAGCTTTGATACCACCTGTAGGAACAAGAATGGAGAAGAGTTGTGAACACAAGAGAACAAGAAGTGAACACAAGTGAACTGCAACTCAAATGTTCAACCAAATGAAGTAGAAGTACTAGAGCACACAAAAACTCTAAAATAGACTAAGTACCATTTGCTCTGTCATCTCAGGGAAGAGAAGGTGACCTATAGTGTGGAAGTGGAACGAGTCGGGGAGCTGTTAAGAGGGATTGAGACTGGTCATCAATCATGGTCCCCATGCAATCCTAAGGAACCCATAGCATGCAAGGAGTCCACTTGGTGTTTGGAAGAGGACCTGCCAAAATCAATATCATCCAAATCCCGTTCATCCGTTCATCATCGGCGGAAATGTGCACGACGATGTTTTATGGTAACCCAGAGAATGAACCCGGAGCTGAATCACTTCTGGGTGGTCCACTCGCCTGCTTCTTCGAAGCCCTATCAGAGGCCTATGATAATTATGCAGTGTATCCTTGGCCACCTTTGGCTAGTATTTTCATGTGTGTATCCTTGGCCACCTTTAGGAGCCATGTGAGGAAGGGCCAAAAGCAACTCCTGTGCTGGTGAGGATGGATGATAGAGAAGGGGAAGGGGAAAGGAATACTATGGAGGGAACGACCACAACTAGAGGGGAGAAGAGAGAGGATAGGGAAAGGGGGACTAGGGAGAGGGGGAGTAGGGAGATAGGAGAAGGGGAAGGCTATAGAGAGGTATAGAGCGAGAGAGAGGTGGGGAGGTAGGGAGCAATAGATAGGGGGAGGAGAGGTAGGAGGGGGGGGTGTAGGGAGGTAAAGAGGGAACAAGAGATAGGAAGGTAGGAGAGTAGGAGGGGGAGCGATAGAGAGGGGAGGGGGAGCCAAGAGAGGGGAGGAGAGGTAGGAAGGGGGGCAAGGGCAGCTGTCCTACTGTTTGGGGGGGAGGGGTTCCTATCCTTCCGGAAGTGTTACCGGAGGCCAAAGGCCACTGGCGTGAGAAGCATGAGTTTTGCAATGCTCTAATGCAATGGATCGTGCAGAGCGCACCGTGCAGTAGTGTGCGAGTGTCGTATGCTATACTGCAGTGGACAACGACGTACGAGTGCACTATGCTAAATGACAATCACCGGTGAACTCCACAACATAAGCAAAATAAGAAAATCCTACACTGGTGAACAATCCCCATATCCGGAAGAGACAAGCGAGATGAGAAAGTGACCGAGTTGGCCAATGTACATATCACTGGACGTGTCCCCAGGTCACAAGTCGCAAGTCACAAGAATACACAAGTCGCAAATCAGCAGAATACACAGGTCTATCCCCATAGTAGACAAAAGGTGCACACAAGTCTCTCCACATTCTCTCCTTGGCGAGCTCGTAGCTCTAGCCTCTATCTCTCCTCACTCTCCTCCCTTTCGCTCTCCTCTCGAATGCCGAATGCCGAATGCGAATGCCTCCCCTTCTCTCTCCCTTCTCCTTCATCCTCATCCCCCGCCTTGGAGGGTCCCTTCTTCGCTGAGAATTCCCCCTCTTTCTTCCCATTGGTCATCCTCTTATCTCCTTAGCTGTTGAGGATAGCCGTTGCGCCGCTGGCTCTCTTGATGGCTTCGGCGACTTCCTGACTCCCTGACTTGCCAGCCTGATGGTATAAATTCTCCATGTGCAGGTGAGCTGGTTCACCGCACCTCTTGATGGCTCCGGCGACTTTCTGACTCCCTGACTCGCCAGCCTGATGGTGTAAATTCTCCATGTGCAGGTGAGCTGGTTCACCGCATCACTGCACCACTGTATCACTGAACCACTGTGTAATATAAATACTCCTGACTGCTCCATGTGCTAAGCTCACTCTCCATGTGCGCAGCTCTTGATGAGATCACTTTGGACACGGTACTCCTGGTTGACCTGTGTCGGCCTGTGGTTGACCTGTGTCGACCTGTGGTTGACATGTGTCGACCTGTGGTTGACATGTGTCGACCTGTGGTTGACATGTGTCGACCTGTGGTTGACATGTGTCGACCTGTGGTTGACATGTGTCGACCTATGGTTGACAGCCTCGGACAGTACTCCTGGATGAACCCGTGTGATCGCGTGGCTAACTTGTGTTGACACATGGTCAACATGTGGTCAACAGATGTCGTCATGTGGTCAACGCCTGTCGACAGGTGGTCGTGTGATAAGGTAACAGTTTCCCCCGCCACTATCATTCACCGTCCCGGTGAATAGAAAGGTTGGACGATTCGTCAAAGAAAAATAAAGATGAACTTACAAACCATTGATATGGTGATGGAGTGGGAAAAAGAAAGAGTACAGACCATGTGGTTGGCCGTGGGAGTAATCCATGATTTGTATTAAGTGGAGATGTGAAAAATAAACTGCTGTAGTACAAGGGACAGCATGGAAAATTGCAGAAAAAACCGAGTACACCTTGAGGTAAAACACTGATATTTACAGTGAGGGCCAAACAGCTTGGCAAAATCGAACAGTGCAGAAAAAAAAACTCAAACACCAACAGCCATCTATCAACTCTTCTATGAGATTACAGAGGGTGGTAAAGCTGCAGCCTGTTCCTCTGCCTTCTCCTCTTCTGCCTCCGTATTTGGCTCTGTGGCTTTTTGTGCATCCCTTTGCTCTGGTTCAGGCATAGGTATCTGTGGATGGGGTGCTTCCTCCTCACACTCAAGCGTGTCCATCACATTTCTCAGATTTTCATACTTGTCTTTATATCGGTGGTATCGCCGGTAGTAATGATCCTTTTGCTCTTGCAAGGTGGACTGGGAAGTCTGGAGGGTGGCCAATTGCATCCGAAGAGCTGTGAATTCTTCCTCCATGGATGAACACTTGTTTTCCAATTCAGCCACTCTGGATTCTGATTTTTCTTTGGCAATCTCGGAGGAAGACAAAGACTCTTTTAACTTGGTAATCTCCTGGTGAAATCTGGTCACCTCGGTGACATGCTGGCTTTGCAAAGTTGCCAGGGCTGCAGCATGATGGCTGCGCAAAGATGTCATTGCTGCTTCCCATTCCTGCCTGTGACTATGGAGGCGATCCTCAAGGGCAGCCTTCTGAATATTCCAAGCGATGTCACGCTCATGTATTGCTGAGTCCTTCTCTTTCTGCCACCTTTCCTCCTGTTGTCGAAGTGTTACGCTAGTGGCGCGCTGCTGGGCTGCCTGAGCTCTCTCGAATTCTAACTTTAAATGTTGCTGTTGAGAGAGGAGCTTATGAGCATAACCTGTGGAATTGAAGACCGCTGTCCCAAGCTGTGTGAAGGTGTCATCCATGATACGCTGAGCAAGGTGCAGGGACCTTTTCTTCCACGCATACCTGTCGCTGTAATTCATCCTGTCCGCCAAATTAATGACGTCCCCCAATTCCTCAAACATGTCAGGAAGAGCTCCCTCTTCCTCGGTTGACAGGTTTCCTGTAGGTGCCAATTTGTCCAAGTGCACAAAACATGTCGGGGCCCTGGAGAGCTTTTTGTTCTGTGCGAGGCAGTCCTGCAAGGGAATGGTGAAGATTTGAGTGAGATCCTCCTCTTCCCCACATACTGGTGAGCGTTTGTTGTGAAGGACAGATAGTAGTTGGCTGTAATCTTCATTCTGTTTTTCCACCAGGGAAATATTTGAAAGAGGTGGGCCCGATGAAGCAGCTATGTAAGCTGTGAACATATCATTCTCATGAAGGGGTGGGCAATCCACAGATTTGGGCAGAATCCCTCCCTCAAATACCTCCTCTGAGGCTGAAGTGGCCGATGGAGCATCTCCGCGAGAGGGGCTCCCACTCCCGTCTCCAGTCCTGTCTCTGCCTGGGGAGGCTGAAATGTGAAGTACACCCTGGGATGACATCTCCTGAGAAAGCCCATGGGAGTGGGAGTCGGGTCCCAGGCTAAGATTCAGGTCCAATACCTGGTCCAAAACATGGTCAGAGGTCGCCTGAACTGTGGTGATGACTGCATCGGTGAAAGTGGTAGGGGGTGAAGACGAAACAGCTGCAGTCCTACGTAACAATACACCTGTCGAGGAAGTCCCGGGTACAACAGTCGTCGTCACTGGCACAACAGGAGGTGTACCTGGTGCAATCCCTCTGATGGAAAGTCTGGAGATCGCTGGAGAAGCCTGGACAAGTGTGACTGATGGAGAGGCAAGTCCTGGCACGGGCACGACTGATGGAGATACAAGACATGTCACTGATGGTAACGCTGTGGCACCGGTAACAGAATATTCTGAAGAAGCTCCGGTGTAGACTTCATGAGGTGGCGCTCGCCGAGGTGTCCTCTTGAGCGAAAGAGGAGAAGAGGCAGTCCCGGGGGAAGGAACACTGGAAGTGATAGTGAACGATGTGGAAGAGGGGGTGACAGGAGGGGAGAGAGATGTGGAAGGGAGGCGACCTGTGACAATGGGCGGAGGGTTGGCCTTCCACTGATGAAGTAAGAAGGTGAGGTGGGGCCCACAAGTACAGGTATATGTGCCCCGACGCTTGCGAACTGTGTTACGAAAGGCAGAGTAGAAGAGTGAGGCGAAATCATAGGGAGTGACCGAGAGGATGGAGTCTAAGGCAGAATGGATCGCCTTGGTGATGAAGAAGTGGCCTGGGGCAGAGTAGAAGTGTGTGAACAGATACCTCGCGAGAAGCGCCTCTCGGCTGTTTCCCTCGAGAACTTTCTTGCACTCATGTCCTCTGCGATGAGTTTTACAGGTAGACAAGAAGGACAGGAATGTGGGTGAGCCAGTGTGAGGGGGCAAAAAGGGAAGTGTGGGAAGACGGAGATATGTGGATACGAGACTAGGAGTGAACATGTGACGGGAATTCAAGAATCCGAATGTGTCTGTTGCAAAGTCATAAGACTGAATGAACGCAGTACACATTTGGACGTCCACCTGGGGAAGTGTGACATCATCAAACTCCACGAGAGACATGCGGGCTATCTCATCAGGTGACAAGATGCTAGACAGCTTGAGTGTGGGATCGAGGAAAGGTTTGAAAACCACCCGAATGATCGAGGAGGATGAAGCTGGGGGTGGAAGATCACAAGCCGTACTTTGTGGGGCCAAATCACCGCCACCGTTACTGTGACCGCTGTGCCCACTGGATGCCTTGGATGGTGTTTTGATTGTACCTGTGGGGGGCAGATAGTCAGAGCCTCCATGATCTGAATCAGAGGAACTCGAAAAAGGGGATAGCTCCTCATCCGATATGATAGTGATCCTGTCGGAGGGAGGTGAATCTGCAACTGCTCGAGGTCGTTTCGAAGTGCTTTGTGGTGTAGACCCGGCACCCAGGTCATCAGTGGTGCGTTTGCCAAGTGATGCCATGGAAGATGGTCCCGATCCTGTCGTGTGGCCTGATCGAGCCCGATGGAAGTCAACGAATAAAGTATCGCGGGGTAATCTGGGTTTGTACTTGTGACGAGAGGCACGGGTAGGCATGAACGATGGCGTCGTATGGAGAGGAAAAGAGTACGGAAGGGGTGTCGAGGTCGAGGTCTGGAGAGGCAAGGAGGAAGGAGGAGGTGTTGATGTCGAGGTTAAGCCCGGAATCTGCTACGAGAGATTACTTGAGCAGATCCACCAGTGCAGGCCCATGCTTCGATGGAGAGGAAAAGAGTGAGGAAGGGGTGTCGGTGGAGAGGGAGTGTAAAAGGACAGATGTAGACTAGGGGGAGGAGGGGGGCTGGAGCTAGGAGGGGAGGTGATGCAAAGGGTGTAGGGGGGAGAAGGGGGGAGAGTTGCTCCTGGGACGTGGGCAGAGAGAGGGGGCTGCGCAGGAGAGAGGGGAGGACAAGGGTGGTGGGTAAAGGGAGAGCGGGGAGGGGCTGATGCACAAGAGAGGGGGAGGGGCCTGTTGCGCAGGAGAGGGGGAGGAGGGGGCTGTAGCGCAAGAGAGGGGGGGGGGGAGAGGGGCTGTAGCGCAGGAGAGGGGGAGGAGGGGGCTGTAGTGCAGGAGAGGGGGGAAAGGGGACTGTAGCGCAGGAGAGGGGGGGGGGGACTGTAGCGCAGGAGAGGGGGGGAAGGGGACTGTAGCGCAGGAGGGGGGGGGGAGAAACTGTAGCGCAGGAGAGGGGGGGGGGACTGTAGCGCAGGAGAGGGGGGGAAGGGGACTGTTGCGCAGGAGGGGGGGGGGAGAAACTGTAGCGCAGGAGAGGGGGGGGGGAAACTGTAGCGCAGAAGAAAGGAGAGGGGAAGGGAGGGGGCTGTAGCGCAGGAGAGGGGGGAAAAAGAGAGCTGTAGTGCAGGAGAGGGGGAAAAAAGGGAGGGGGGGTAAAGGGGGAGAGGGGGCTGTGGCGTAGAAGGGGAGAGGGGGGGGGGCAGGTGGTGGGTAAAGGGGGAGAGGGGGGGGGGTTTGTGGCGTAGGAGAGGGGAGAGGGGAAGGGAGGGGGGGAAAGGGGGAGAGGGGGCTGTGGCGTAGAAGGGGAGAGGGGGGGGCAGGTGGTGGGTAAAGGGGCAGAGGGGGGGGGATTTGTGGCGTAGGAGAGGGGAGAGGGGAAGGGAGGGGGGTAAAGGGGGAGAGGGGGCTGTGGCGTAGAAGGGGAGAGGGGGGGGCAGGTGGTGGGTAAAGGGGGAGAGGGGGGGGGGTTTGTGGCGTAGGAGAGGGGAGAGGGGAAGGGAGGGGGGTAAAGGGGGAGAGGGGGCTGTGGCGTAGAAGGGGAGAGGGGGGGGCAGGTGGTGGGTAAAGGGGGAGAGGGGGGGGGGTTTGTGGCGTAGGAGAGGGGAGAGGGGAAGGGAGGGGGGTAAAGGGGGAGAGGGGGCTGTTGTGCAGGAGAGGAGGAGGGGGGGAAGAGTGGTGGGTAAAGGAGGAGAGGGGGGGAGCTGGTGTGCAGGAAAGGAGGAGGGGAGGAAGGATGGTGGTAAAGGGGGAAGAGGGGGGCTGTTGTGCAGGAGAGGAGGAGGGGGGGGGAGGAAGAGAGTGGTGGGTAAAGGAGGAGAGGGGGGGGGGGGAGCTGGTGTGCAGGAAAGGAGGAGGGGAGGAAGGATGGTGGTAAAGGGGGAAGAGGGGGGGGCTGTTGTGCAGGAGAGGAGGGGAGGAAGGATGGTGGTAAAGGGGGAAGAGGGGGGGGGCTGTTGTGCAGGAGAGGAGGAGGGGAGGAAGGATGGTGGTAAAGGGAGAGCGGGGAGGGGCTGTTCAAAGGGTGGAAAGAGAAGGTTTCTGTAAGAGAGAGGTAGGAGTTGGACATAGGGTGGAAAGAGAAGGTTTCTGTAAGAGAGAGGTAGGAGTTGGACATAGGGTGGAAAGAGAAGGTTCTTGTAAGAGAGAGGTAGGAGTTGGACATAGGGTGGAAAGAGAAGGTTTCTGTAAGAGAGAGGTAGGAGTTGGACATAGGGTGGAAAGAGAAGGTTTCTGTAAGAGAGAGGTAGGAGTTGGAGAGAAGGTAGAAGGAGAAGGAGTTTGTAAAACAGGATGAAAAGGGGAGGCCGTAGTTAGAGAGAGAAAGTAACACAGAGTGAAAAAGGGAGGCCACATTTTAAGGGTGGTCATTTAGAGAGAGATAGTGGTACGGGATGAAAAAAGGTGGTCACACTTAGAGAGAGAAAGTGGCTCGGGGTGAAAAATGGAGGGCTCACTTAGAGAGAGAAAGTGGCTCGGGGTAAAAATGGAGGGCTCACTTAGAGAGAGAAAGTGACTCGGGGTGAAAAATGGAGGGCTCACTTAGAGAGAGAAAGTGGCTCGGGATAAAAAATGGAGGGCTCACTTAGAGAGAGAAAGTGGCTCGGGGTAAAAATGGAGGGCTCACTTAGAGAGAGAAAGTGGCTCGGGGTGAAAAATGGAGCGCTCACTTAAAGAGAGAAAATGGCTCGGGGTGAAAAATGGAGGGCTCACTTAGAGAGAGAAAGTGGCTCGGGGTGAAAAATGGAGGGCTCACTTAGAGAGAGAAAGTGACACTCGGGTGGAAAGAGAAGGACCCATTTAGAGAGAAAAATTTGGCGCCAAGGGGAGAGAGGAGGAGCAATGTAGAGAGAGAAAGTGACACTAGGGGCAGAGAGGAGGACCCTTGTAGAAAGAGAAAGTGGCCCTCACTCAGAGGGAGAAGATGTCACCAGGAAGGAGAAGGACTAGGAGGGTGTGTTCTCATTGATCATGGTACCTCTTGATGCGTGACCCATTCACCGGTGCAGGTAGGAGTCTGCCTTCCAAAGTGGCCAAGTAGACTCCACCACTTGGGATAAGCTTGGCAATGAAAAATGGACCTGTCCAACCACTCACAAACTTAGGTTTGTGTTTGAGAAACTTACTGGAATACAAGAGTACTAAATCTCCGACTTTGAAATTTCTTTTTCTGAGGTTCCGATCATGCCAAGCTTTTTGTCGCTTCTGCCAAACTTCTTGAGCGAAAACTGCTTCACGTCGATGCTCTGCCAGTGCTTCCAAATCCCACAAGCGTTCCATTGTGCAGGCTTCAAAGTTGTCATTTTTGGCTGGAAGAATCCTGTGAGTGTCAAGATGAAACTCATAAGGCATAACGGCCTCCAGTCCATAGACCAGCTCGAAGGGTGAATACCCAGTACTCGCCTTGTAAGCCGTTCGATAGGCGAATAAAGCAGCTGGAAGTACGTCGTCCCAATCGGCTAGAGAGTTTAGGCAAAGTCGATGCACGATCCCGCACATTGTGCGATTTGAGCTCTCAGCTAGACCATTGGCACGTGGGTAATAAGGAGATGAAAATTTGTGAACTATTTGAAGCAGGTGAACTAGTGCAGCAATGGTGTCATTTAGGAAGTGAGACCCTCTATCACTTATCAACTCAACAGGACAACCAAACCGAGAGATGATCTGGTCATATAGAAATGTGGCTACTACCTGGGTTGTACAGTTCTTGACTGCCTTGGCTTCGACCCATTTGGTTCCATAGTCGGTGGCGAGCAGAGCATACTTGTTCCCTCGGCGTGTGGCAGGAGAGATGGGTCCAATGAAATCCAATCCCCAGCGATAGAAGGGAGGCACCGGAGTGAATGGTTTGAGAGGGAGGTACTCACGCCTCGTAGGCTTGGGGCCCGCTCGTTGACATGAATCACATCTGGTCACATGAACATGGCAGTCGCGGAAGAGCTTGGGCCACCAGAACCCTGCTCGCATGATCTTACGAGCAGTAGCATCTGAGGCCATATGCCCTCCACCTATGCCAGCATGTGCCTCTTTAAGAATGGATTGTGTCTCGTGCGGAAGCACACACCGTCTCAAGATCTGATCCTTCCCAAGCTTGTACAATTGACCTGCAATCAACTTAAAAGGAGCAGCTTGAAGGATCCGTTTGCGTTTCTCTGTTGGAGTTAATCCTGGAGGAAAGCCACCTGTAGACAAGAGGTGTACTATGTTGGCATACCATGGTGGGAAGCAGTCCACCGCAAATAGGCATTCATCAGGTAGTGCTGTTATCCCGAACAAGCCTGCATCGGGTAAGTCATCGGTGATACCACTGGCTGGTTCCCCGGAATGTAACCTGGACAAGTGGTCTGCAGGTTGATGCAGTCTCCCAGCCCTCACCACAATGTCGAATTCAAATTCTTGAAAGAGAAGAATCCATCTGCTTATCCGGCCACCAAGAGTAGGCTTATTCAATAAATACTTAAGGGCTTGATGATCAGTGATGATCACAAACTTGTTGCCCAAGAGGTAGTGACGATACTTGGTCATGGCATAAACCATGCCGAGGCCCTCCCTTTCTGTGGTACTGTAATTGCGTTCTGCTCCATTGAGTTGTCGACTCGCGAAGTAGATGGGCAAATCAATCTTAGTATCCTGGTTAGGTTGAGCCAGTATAGCACCTACTGCCCACCCACTAGCATCCACATGGACATGAAAAATTACGTCCCAATCAGGCTGCCGGAGGATGGGGGCCTTCACGAGGCGATGCTTGAGATCATCAAAGGCTAGTTGTTGTGGGGTGGCCCAGACAAACGATCGGTCTTGATGTAGGAGTTCTGTGAGTGCAATAGCAATGTCGGCATAGAAACGTATGAACCTTCGGTAATATCCTACATGCCCTAAGAAGGACTTCACCTCTTTGGGTGTACGAGGGATGGGCAATGAGATGATCACCTCTACCTTTGCGGGATCCGTGGTCATGCCCTCAGCAGAAACAATATGACCAAGGAGAACACCTCGGAGTGCGAGAAAGAAACATTTGTCAGGGTTCAAACACAGGCGCACTTCCCTGCACTTATCAAAGACCCATCTCAACTTATGTAGATGATCATTTTGTATGACCGGATCAAGATGGGAGGCCGATTTACCATTAAAAACAGAGAAGTCATCTAGAAATACCTCAAAAAACTTGCCGATATTCTCTTGAAAGAGTTTGGTTACAAGTCGTTGAAAGGTTGCCGGGGCATTACATAATCCAAAGGGCATCATTCGGTAGGCGTATGTTCCCCATTGAGTGACAAAGGTAGTCTTGGGCTGATCCTGTTCTTTCACTCGAACTTGGTTGTACCCGCTATATCCATCCATGAATGAGTATAAAGCATGTCCTGCCACTGTCTCCAACACTCTATCTGTGAAGGGAAGGGGGAACCTATCACGTCGTGTTGCAGCATTCAAACTCCGATAGTCAACACATATTCTAAGTTTGCCGGTCTCTCTTTTGGGTACAATGACAATTCCACTGACCCAATCGGAGTAATCCACTGGGTAGATTAATCCTGCTTGCTCCATTTTCTGTATATCTGTTTGGACTGCCTTGCCGTAGTTGGGATTCATGCGGTATGGACCTTTAATCACAGGGTCTGCATCGGGATATAAGTCGATGCTATGCTCCATGAAATCAGCGGGCACCCCCTTCAGATCCTTGTAGGACCAAGCAAAGACATCCACAAATTCTTTAAAAAGATCGGTGACTGCAGCTAGAAGATAGTCATGTTCCCAGACCCAAGTGGCTAACTTCAAATGCCTGGGTTGGTCCTCACTTCCAATGTTGAGATACCGCCAGTTCCGTGCCTCATCAACAGGGGCAATGCATTGGGATGTTGAGGTACTTGGTTCACCCATTCTCAGTCCTGTATGTGCTGGAGTATCTTCAAGGGGAAAGTCCCCCTCCACTTCTCTCAACCAAGATGAGGGGTAAGTAACTGGGGGGTTCTCAGGCATTGACTGAGATGTAGAATCAGTAGATGTTGCAGATGTTGTGTGCCTTCGATGCCTCGGTGACTGTTTCAGCATGCCCCGGTAAGGTAAGCCTTCCACCTCATAAGTGGTTTCCGGAAGGTCTTGAGTTGAGGGGTGGTCGGCTTCTGATAAGAAAAGGTCAAGCAAAGTGAGATCGACCATGTCCTCATCTCTGTATCCGGTATGCACCCTGGGTCCGCCCAAGACCTCAAGCTGTTGGTGGTGATTCTCCTCAAGTTCAGCAATGTCTATGTCACTTTCTTCTAAGTCACTATCATCATCAGTCTCGTCTTCATTAGTGTTCCTGTTTTCTCTATCACCATCGTTGCACTTAGCAGTACCATGGTTGTACACCGTAGTACCATGGTTGTGCACCGTAATACCATGGTTGTGCACCGTAATACCATGATTGTACTCTGAAGTACCATTGGTGGGTTGTGCCCTACTAGCCTCGTCCCTAGTAGATCCTTCATTGTATCCTATAGTATTGTCAGCATCATTTTGACCAATGTCCTCCATGTCGGCCACTGGACGATCCTCAATATTTACTGCAGTACCATCGTTGTCCTCAGTACGATCTGTGGTGTCCACTGTAGTACCCCTAGTGACCATTCTCTTATACATGTGTGGACTATTGCAAAGTCCAAAGGGCATCCTTTCGTAAACTAGTTCAGCCAGACCCTGTCGTTCTGGGTGGATTTCTGACACTGCAAGTAGGTGTTCTTCTTGATCTTCTTGTTGGCATAGTTCCACCATGTTGACCGCTAATGAGCCCAGGGCTCCCATCCAATCCAAAATGACAGCCTCCTCGTCTTCTTGATCAGCCCGATCCAACAAGTAGGTCAAACTTTCAAATCCTTCTAGGGTTGTCTCCTCATTCATACCTTGGTCACCACCCCTGGGCCAGTCCCCACAGGCCCAATGCTCCTCTTCGACTCCGGCTTGTTCTTCAAAATCCTCCTCTCCTAGTTCTATTGGTATGTGCCTTGCCTGCCCTGTGACCATATCTATTTCGAGGGATGTCGATCCCAGGGGCAATCGAACTTCGTCAGTTGACCAATCCTGAATGGCTTTTGAAGACCGCAACCATGGCCGACCAAGAAGTAGAGGGTAAGTTTGTTCATTTTCGGTCATATCAAGGACAACAAAATTGGAGAGAAAAGTTACTCCACCAATCTTCATGTGAACACCTTTGACTGCACCCATTGGTTTTACTGTGCGTTGATCAGCCATGCGTACCTGAAAGTGAACATCACTTGTCAACTTCAACCCTAGTTTTTGGAGTGTACCTTTTGGCATAATGTTCACAGCCGCCCCACCATCGAGGAAGACGTCCTTCAGCTCCACTCCATGGATCTCCACGGTGAGCTTGGGACTTTGTTCACAAGTGAGGGCAGCGTAGGCAGAGAAGTGGTCCGGTGTAGACCCATGCTGAGCCGGTAATGTCTCTGGTGGTGGCCCACTCGGAGTAGATCCCTTGTGTCGACCTCCTGGGAGGCGATTCAGAAATGTAATAGTCTGATGCTTGATTTGGGGGGACAATAGACAAAGTTGTCGTAGAGTGAGGTTGGGTTTGAAACTCATAAGATCTTCAAAGAGGGAGTAGTGGTGGACACTAGCATTAGCCTTTTGTAACTTCATCCTCCTAGCCTCTGGCCGAGGGTCGAAGCTTACACGAGGATGTGGATGTAGGTCTGAACTGTGAGTCATTGTCTCCACTGGTTTCTCTTCCATTACTCCTTTCCCTTTTTCCTGGGCAGAACTAGATCTTGTCCCCATAGCCTCTTCTCTGTTGAGTGCTGTTGAGGACAAAGTGGGAGGACCTACTCGTGCCTCCTTATCCCGGTACTGTCCGAGGGTTGTCACTTCTGTTGCAAACCTCACAGTTCTAGACTTGCGGGATGGAAGCTGAGGTGTGCTACCTTCATCTTCAGAACTTGTTTGAAGATCTCTCGTGACACCCTTTACTACCTCCTGATACCTCAAAGGCATAGAGTGATCCCCCGAGGATGAGGCACTCCCAGAGTTAGTGGTTGACCTTAATGGTTGTGGGCCCTTCGAGTTTGTTTCTGAATCACTATCAGAAGCCAGCATGGGTGGTCTATTCTTGGGCGTACTTTCTTGGGCGTACTGTGTACCTTGGAGGAGGAGAATGACCTCGGTGGGAGAACACTTGTCGAACTCATTGGTGCTGAGGTCTCCGGTGCTGACTCTGAGTCACCCTTACATTTGTCACCTTTTGTATGTGACCGTGTCACAGCGCCCAACACTACGCCCATCAAATGGGGATTGTTGCCCTCCCCCGCCACTACTACATCAACCATATTCACTTGGGATGCGGGTTCCACTCTTTTATTGGGACAATCTCTGGTGTAGTGGTCATTTGTGTTGCACTGTGTACAAGAGGGTCCCCCGAACGGCTGTGTACAATCATCTTGGTAGTGGCCGTACTCACCACATCTGTAACACATGATGGGTCTTCTAAAGTTTGTACCCCTGCCTGCACCTCCGCGTCCACCTCTGAAACCACCCCTTCGACCGCGTTGATAAGAGGGTCCATAGCCACCCCCTGACATAGGTGGTTGGTACGGGGCATAGTATGGCTGAGGATAGAAATAAGGGGAACCAATTGAATTGGGGGCAGGAGCTTGGAGCAAAGGGGGGGTCGGAAGCAATGGAGGTGGCATGACAGGAGGAGGGGGTGGCTCAGATGCTCGTGCAAGAGGGGGAGCAGGAGATACTTCTGCTGGACCAGAAGTTATGGGTACCGTTCTGTTGACTGCAGCAACCAGAGGTTCCCCCGAGGTATACTCTGGAAGAAGCTTCCTTAATCCTTTAAGGTACCTACACTCAGAGGCATCATGTCCATGGATCTCACAAAATGTACAAAATGAGGTAGAAGTAGGTACCTTTCGCTTGGAGGGGCACTCCCAGTAACCATGGTTAGAACCCTTGCATTCGGTGCACCAAAGGCCACTTCGAATTTGGGCCTCAAAGGACGATTGGCCATCCACCTTTATTCTATCTTTCAGGCCTTCTTTGATTTCTTCTAACTCCTTCTTGAGTTGCTGCCATGCGGATGATCCCTCCTCTCTTGGGAGTTGGGTGGTCATATTCGTTGATGAGGCAAAGCTTAACTGTGACCGTTCCATCTTGACAGCTTCTTTTAGGAAGTCTTGAAGTGAGGCATGTTCAGGGAGTTTATCCACCAACCTTATAGCAATGGAAGGGGGTAATGCTTTCAAAAACCATCCCTTCATAACAGCATCATTAGGTGGCACAGACATCTTTGCCGCCAAGACCCTCATCCTTGTGTACATCTCAGAGATGCTTTCTCCAGGCTTCATGGTGTCAGTGGACAACTCTTGGACAATCATGTGTTCGAATTTTTCCAACTTGAAAGTGCGTAAGAATTCCTCCCTTAGGTCTGTCCACGTCTGGAAGTGGTCCGGAGGAAATTGACTGTACCATACATCCGCTGCATCCTCCAATGACGAAGGAAAGATGTGAAGGAACGCATGCTCATTCTCCACACCTTTAGCTTTACATGCTGTGAGGAACTTCCTCACATGAGCTTCCGCATCCTCATGGAGGTGGCCTTTGAACTTTTGAGTCTTCACGTGGACCTTGTTGAGTAGCTCAAGAAGTCTAGCTCTGTCTGGGGAACTGAGAACGGCCATCCCCACCCGAGAGGTTGGAGAAGATGCAAGAGTTGGAGGGAGTCCCGATGGGGCTGTAATAAGTGTTGGTGTTCCCAAGGAGGAGACCACCCCGACAACTCCTCCTGTGGAGGACCACAATGGGGAAGTCACTACTGATGTAGTCATAGAGGGAGTGTACCCAGATGGTAGCGCGTAAGTGGGGGGTCTCGGTGTTGCGGAGGGAAAGGGTGAGAACATGGAAGATGTGGGGGTGAAAGAGGATGGGAGAGCATTTGGGAAAGAAAGGGACGGAGCTGAAGTCATGGATGAGTAGGCAGAAGGGAAGGAAGGAGGTGGTGGAAAAGGCAACACCGGTGTGGATGGAAAGGGAGATGAAACCATCGTGGCAGGTAAAGGCATGGCAGGAGCAAAAGTACCCCCCAATGGAATAGATGTAGAAGAAGGATTAGCTAGGAGCCCGGAGCTATGCATAACAGATGAGGTCGCAGCTTGTCCACAAGAGGTTGAGGCAGGAGCAGCAGATGGAGTCACCACTCCGGTAGAAGAGGTGGTTGATGAAGACATCGTTGCAGGAAGAGAAGAGGGGCTTCCTTGACCTTGATGAGTCCCTGAGGAGCCCTCGTCCTTAGTACCCTCTTCTTTCACCTGTTCTCCGCTTTGCACTTCTTCTTCTCCGGAGTCCGGATCTGACCACCAGGGTCCCTGTTGATCCAAGTCAATGAGAGTGTCGATGAAGTTACTTGCTCTGGCTACTGCTCCAGTGGGCTCACTTTGTGCTCGAGTTGAGGGCTTCGCAAACTTACGTCGCACGTAATGCTTCTTGTACCTAGTTTGGTCTGCCGGAAGTCTTTTCTCCACTCTCCTCAAGTACCTCCTAGTTCTCGCACTAGCTCCTTCAAAGGTTTCAGAACTACTCGGCATAAGACCTCTCTCTGGGACCCTAGATCACGACTTCTCTTGTGCTACTCAATACCAGCAGTGTCCCACCGTGATCGCCATAAACTGTTTGGGGGGGAGGGGTTCCTATCCTTCCGGAAGTGTTACCGGAGGCCAAAGGCCACTGGCGTGAGAAGCATGAGTTTTGCAATGCTCTAATGCAATGGATCGTGCAGAGCGCACCGTGCAGTAGTGTGCGAGTGTCGTATGCTATACTGCAGTGGACAACGACGTACGAGTGCACTATGCTAAATGACAATCACCGGTGAACTCCACAACATAAGCAAAATAAGAAAATCCTACACTGGTGAACAATCCCCATATCCGGAAGAGACAAGCGAGATGAGAAAGTGACCGAGTTGGCCAATGTACATATCACTGGACGTGTCCCCAGGTCACAAGTCGCAAGTCACAAGAATACACAAGTCGCAAATCAGCAGAATACACAGGTCTATCCCCATAGTAGACAAAAGGTGCACACAAGTCTCTCCACATTCTCTCCTTGGCGAGCTCGTAGCTCTAGCCTCTATCTCTCCTCACTCTCCTCCCTTTCGCTCTCCTCTCGAATGCCGAATGCCGAATGCGAATGCCTCCCCTTCTCTCTCCCTTCTCCTTCATCCTCATCCCCCACCTTGGAGGGTCCCTTCTTCGCTGAGAATTCCCCCTCTTTCTTCCCATTGGTCATCCTCTTATCTCCTTAGCTGTTGAGGATAGCCGTTGCGCCGCTGGCTCTCTTGATGGCTTCGACGACTTCCTGACTCCCTGACTTGCCAGCCTGATGGTATAAATTCTCCATGTGCAGGTGAGCTGGTTCACCGCACCTCTTGATGGCTCCGGCGACTTTCTGACTCCCTGACTCGCCAGCCTGATGGTGTAAATTCTCCATGTGCAGGTGAGCTGGTTCACCGCATCACTGCACCACTGTATCACTGAACCACTGTGTAATATAAATACTCCTGACTGCTCCATGTGCTAAGCTCACTCTCCATGTGCGCAGCTCTTGATGAGATCACTTTGGACACGGTACTCCTGGTTGACCTGTGTCGGCCTGTGGTTGACCTGTGTCGACCTGTGGTTGACATGTGTCGACCTGTGGTTGACATGTGTCGACCTGTGGTTGACATGTGTCGACCTATGGTTGACAGCCTCGGACAGTACTCCTGGATGAACCCGTGTGATCGCGTGGCTAACTTGTGTTGACACATGGTCAACATGTGGTCAACAGATGTCGTCATGTGGTCAACGCCTGTCGACAGGTGGTCGTGTGATAAGGTAACACCTACCTCCCTTTCCATCTTCCTCTACCTCTTTTCCCCCTCTCTATCGCTCCCTACCTCCCTAACGTAGGGATTGATGGCGAGGGCTGTATGGAGCGAGGGAGGTAGGGAGCGATGACAGAGCTATAGGGAGCGATGACAGAGTTGTAGGGAGTGATGGCGAGCATTGTAGGGAGGTCCCTTCACGGGCAGCCTCTTCTAGAAGGACTATATTTCTTCGAGTTTGGAGGGCTTCTCCCTTTTTCTCAGAGGTTTCTACCGGATCGAGATGGCACTATCAGCCTCAATCCTTTCTTTTTGACTCTTGAGCTTTTCGTGCATTGCATGATGTATCCCGTATGGAGCTTGCTCTAACGGTTTTTCTTTAATACTTAATAGAAGTCTCTTTTTGCAAAAAATAATAATAATAATAAGCTTGCTAGTCTGGCAGCCCCTGTAGGGGAAGATGATCAAGTTGTTGTGCTCCTCTTGAGCATTGAGGAAAATTCTAAGTACCGGGAGATCATACCAGCATTATGTGTGACACAAATGGGTTATCATGATATGTTTGCTGTGCTTATTGATCATGACAGATGTGTAGACACTCTGGACTCCACTGTACTGTACTCCAAGGGCAAAGGCAAAGGCAAATTCAAGCCTTTCAAATGCAATCACTGTGGGAAGTGTGGTCACACCGAGGATCAATGCTTCTAGAAGCTTGCCAAGCAGCAACACAAGGATCATGTCAACTTGGTTGGGGCTGCAATAAGTGAAGATGAAAAAGAAGATGATGCTTCGACACTGACTCATGCTCTTACTGCCGACATCAGAGATCTCTCTCTCTCTCTATTCAGAGATCTATGTACCTGATGATCAGGACTTTTGTTTTTTATCTATTATTCCTACAACTTGATGTATTTTGGGGTCCTCTGCCCTGGGTAGTCCCCCTAAAATGATATGTATTGATTGTTTGGTTTTCATTGAGTCTAAAGGTCCTCTGCCTTGGACAGTCCTCCTAAAAAGATGTATTGGTTTTTCTATTTTGGTGTGTGGCTTCCTAACATGTCCTGTTGTGAAGCCAAGGGGGGATATACTATGGGAGCCATATGTATTGGCTTTGATAGATCTCATTATCCTGGCCGAGTTCCAGGATATTAGTGTATTCCTAGACCTATGAGCTGGTCATGTAGCCATGCTATAACGTAAGCCTTTGAGCATGTTGAGTCTCAAGCCATGGGAGTGCTTGGATCAACCTCTGAACACGCTTAGACCTTAGCCTTTGAGTTACATAGGGTGCACAGTTTGATGACTGTCACTGTCATGTTCTGTTCTTGGTTCCATTCCAGTAGTCTCTCACCTTGCCTTCAGGGGGGGGTGTTGGAATATGAAGCCAACGTGAGTCTAAAATGAGTGTTCTAGTTTATCTAGATGTGTTTTATAGTCTAGTGAGTCCTAGACATGCCATGTGCAATATTGGGAGCTATCCCATATACACTATGGCTTTCTAGAGTCTAGTGTCACACTATATAGTGTTATACTTGTCTTGAGTCTTTTCACATCAGTCAACATCAAGCTCTTTTGGTATGATGTGAGTACTTGTCCATTGCTATCATTTTCTTTCCATTTCATTTCCATTATGCTTGTTATCTTTCCTTTCCATTCCTAGTGTTAGCTTGCTTCTCTCCCTACCACTATGATCTTTCAATATCTCCCCATAGGCTGTTGTTCTTCTTTGACAACATAGTCAAGAATGCTAGTGAAGCCCAAATATCAAGCCTACAGTGGATACCCAACCGGAGAGCACATTCGAGACCTGTGTAGACTCATTTTTGAAGAAATCACACATGAAGAGATGGATTTCCATGTTTTTTTGGCCTTTCATCATGATGAACTTCTGATCAACACATAGATACAGGCCTTTAGTGCAAATGCTAAATGAGAATCTGTGCAACATTGCATTTGGGGTTGCAGAGAGGCCTAGAGGATTTGGCTAGGGATTTTTGCACACTAGCTTCGTGGAATGAGGAGAGGTACTTGCTACACCAATTAATGGGTTGTATGGCATGGATTACACAATCTAGAGTCCTAAGATATCTTAGGAAGAAGTAGATTTGGATAGGCCCAAGTTGATCCAAAGAGGAGTCCCTGACCTTATCACTGTAGATGTAGTACCAATATCTTTGCATAGACCTCATCCTCCTTTTGTAGACTAGTCTTGGGAGATCATTGCTAGTCTTATCCATGTGGCATATTTGCATAGAGGGAATTAGATGTATGGCCTCACAACCACTCTTAGTTACCTCGCAGGACATGGTTTACACTCTCATGGTTGGGGCATATTTGCATAGAGGGACTTAGATGTATGCATACCTCACAACCACTCTTAGTTACCTCACAAGACATGGCTTACACTCTCATGGTTGGGGCAGGATTCAGGGATCCTCATGCACCATAGTGGCTAGGAGAGCTTCATTCATGAGAGAATGAGACCATAATCTATTCTCACATATATAACGTGGAATTTTCACTTCCTAGATTTGTCACGACAGTCTTGTTTCTTTTTTCATGTTTTTGTATGAGGCTCTTATAGGATTTTATCCTAAAATTTTGTGCTTATTGCACTATTGTTGGTGCTTTAAGTTTTGTCAAGCACTAAGTGATGTTTGCATGCCACAAACAAAGTATGCCAAAGGTCATTTGCAAGAACTTGGATAGCAAGTTAACAAATCACTATACCAACTGTGCTTAAAAGGCTTTCAAGCTCAAAAAATTGATGGCCCTCTTTACTAGAAGGTTGGTGGACATATTCATTTGCTTGTAGTCTATAAGGCTAGACATTGCTTATGCTAATGATTTGGCTTGCCTTATGCTAACATGAGTAATTTTGAGCGTTATGGGTTCAGAGTCAAATTAGGTGTTGGTATTAATGATAGACTCTCAACTTTTGGATTTGGTTTCTTATTTGGATTCAATTTCCATTCCATAGATCAATGGGAAAAAACTCAAGGTCTCTCTTTCATCAGCTGAAGGTGAGCATAATCAACAAATATAATGGCCATAAAATGCATAAAAAGACCAATGCTTAATCCTATTTAATTGGAAGGTGTGGCCACTTCCACTTTATTATGAAAGTTGAAAATGTTTTTGTATTTCATAGTTTCATGAAACATATTGAAATTTTCATCATTACCTTTGGGGTTGTATTCACAATGGTTTCATTGACCTCATGTTCTTTGTTTGTGGTCCATAGGGCCTATCTTCAATGAGGTTAACAGTTGTGGTTTTGAATTTTTAGGGGTTTGCGTATATAAGGCAATTCTCTTTGCATTGCAAACCTGGTCCTTCATTGTTGAATACGTGTAGCTGTAAATTGCTTCTTTCCTCTCTCATCTGTACTGTAGTTTCAAGATTGACACATGGGTGTACCTCCCTACCAATAATCTTTGCCCTATAAAAATTATTGAGCCCCATGATATAGATAGTCTATTCTATTAGGGCTCTGTTGAGATTATCAAGTTCACTTTCCCACCTGTGAAACCCCAAATAAAGAAATGGGGAGGTGTACCAACAGGGTTTGGGAGATGCAACATGGGTAGAGAAAGGAACTGCCATGAGGGAAGATTAGTGATGGTGTGCAGCATGCAAGCTGCTATGTGGGCAGCATGGACAGCTAAGGATGCTGTTGGAAAAACTGTCATGGCTGGAGCAGAAGCCTAGTGCACACGACATCTGTTGGAAAATGAAGCCAAAGTGAGTCAAAAATGAGTGTACTAGGTGTCTAGGGGGTGTTTAATAGTCTAGTGAGTCCTAGACATGCCACCTGTCATATTAGGAGCTATCCCATATACACTACGGCTTTCTAGAGTCTAGTGTCACACTATATAGTGTTGTATTTGTCTTGAGTCTTTTGATATCAGTCAACATTAAGCTATCTACATGTGAGTATTTTGGTTATCATTGCCTAGCATTTGTTCTTTCATTTTCCTTTCCATTTTTCTTTTCACTATGCTTTCCACATTTCCATTCCGTTCCTAGCTAGCTACTAGATCTCTTTATATGGTATCAGAGCCATGTTCCTAGCCCTGCTCTCTCTTTCCCTTTCCCTTTCCCTTTCCCTTCCAAGAGGTTGAGATGAGGGAGGCCAATGAAGCTACTCCAACTCCTCCTCCTTGGAAGGCTGCCCTCTTCTCTCCTTCCTTGAGCTCTCTTCTCCACGCCATGATCTGCCACCTCTCTTCTCCTTCCTTCAACTACATCTTTCTGTGACCTGCGGACGATGCGATGCTTCTATCGAGAGCTAGAAGCAGAATCACGACTTTGTGTCTTCAGCAAAGTTGTAGAGAACATTGAGTACTACAAATTTCGTTTTTACATCATTGCAATCCGAGTTTTCTGTGAAAAGTTACAGCCATTGCAAGAAGTGACGAAATTTGTTTCTGCACGCGAATTTTGTTATGGAGCTCAATTATTTGACAGCCCAAGCATGATACAACCAACTCAACGTGGAGCTGTCCATCCTCTTCATCGTTGACCTCTGCTCCAGCCCGCCATTTGCTCCTTCTGCCCGACATTCTCTTGAAGCTGCTGCCCGCAAGTTCGTGCCCGCATTTTGCCCGTCATTCTCTTGGAGCTGCTGTCCACGCTGCCTCTATCTTCTCTACCCGTCACTTGATGTGAGCTCTTGACATTACATTGCGATGACTCCTTCACGTGACTACTACAAACTTTGGTGAAGGCTTCCCAAGCTAAATGTGAGTTTTCCGATACTACTCTGACACACTCCACTACAGTGATCTCTGTGATTAGTGCATTACATCGAGCTTGATGTACACCACTCTACATCAACAAGTGACTTCTTCAATATTGCTTATTTGATCGGTGCCTGAGGTACTTTGCATTGATTGACTTTCCGATTGGTCGTGGTACCTGAGGCTTCTATTTTGACATTGGTGACTCTCCTTCCTACATTTTGAGAGTCATCATGTAATTGCTCCATGTACGCTACCCATGGACTTCACCGACACATTTTTTGGGGCATTCCTGCCTAGCACTTCATTGACCTCGTCATCGACTCACAGGGATGTGCACGCATTAGCTACTTGGAGGACATCTCTTTCACAAAGAGATATTTTTATTTATTACTACACGCTTGATGTATTTTGGGGTCATCTGCCCTGGGTAGTCCCCCTAAAATGATATGTATTGAGTGTTTGGTTTTCATTGAGTCTAAAGGTCCTCTGCCTTGGATAGTCCTCCTAAAAAGATGTATTGGTTTTCCTTTTTTTTTTTTTTGTGGCTTCCTAACATGTCCTGCTATGAAGCCAAGGGGGGATGTACTGTGGGAGCCATATGTATCGGCTTTGATAGGTCTATTTGTTTATAATGCGTGGCTTGAGAGTTCCAGGATGTTGGTGCATTGGTCTCCTAGACCTCTGAGTTGGTCATGCATCCATGCATGATGAGTCTCTGAGCCATGCTAGATGAGATTTCTATGTTATGCTCACTATCCTCTGAGCCATGCTCACTTGCCTCTGAGATTGTGTGGGAACCATGTCTACCAGCATGCACAGTTCTGATGACCGTCATTGTCATGTTTTGTTCTTAGTTCCATTCCAGTAGTCTCTCACCTTGCCTTCATGGGGGGGTGTTGGAATATCAAGCCAGAGTAAGTCAACAAAAATGAGTGTACTAGGTATCTAGGGGGTGTTTTATAATCTAGTGAGTCCTAGACATGCCACGTGTTATATTGGGAGTTATCCCATATACACTATGGCTTTCTAGAGTCTAGTGTCACACTATATAGTGTTGTATTTGTCTTGAGTCTTTTGATATCAGTCAACATTAAGCTATCTACATGTGAGTATTTTGGTTATCATTGCCTAGCATTTGTTCTGTCATTTTCCTTTCCATTTCGCTTTTCATTATGCTTTCAATATTTCCATTCCGTTCCTAGCTAGCTACTAGATCTCTTCAAAGATAGCAGCTGATAGGCTGCTACAAGTACATGTTGTAGGAACAAAGTGGAGATAGGTTGTGAACACAAGTGAGCAAGAGTGCACACACAACAAAGCTCCAATAGAAATGTTCAAATGAAACAATACAAGTACTTGGTATATATAGTACCCAAGTACTACTGGTCAACCATAGGGTTGACTTTATGCCTACAACACCATATCTTTGTAATCTCTTACAAATCCCCCTAAAAGATATGGTTGAAAGTACCCTGGAAACATCTCATGTGTACCCTGTAGTACCTAAAGTACCATGGTTGCACAAATTCATCGAGATGGATATGCAACCTATGGGAGTACATGAAAACAATGTCATTGTGAATCACTTCACAACTCCCTTGACATTGTGAGAATGTCTCTGATCCCCAAGCCATGTCGATGTCATAAGAAAAGATCTGTTGAATGACAGGGCTTTGGTGAAGATATCCGCCACATTGTCCTTAGATGGACAATAGATGAGATCAATGAAGCCATCAGAAATACAATCCCGTACATAATGATAATGATTTTCAATGTATTTCATGCGAGCATGAAAGACAGGATTGTTGGCTATGGCAAAGCAACCCTGGATGTCACAAAAGATAGAGTTTGCTTCGCCATCCTGTGCACGATGCAAGTCATGCAAAAGCTTCCTTAACCACATTAACTCCGTAGTGGCTGAATTTGCAACTTTATACTCTGCTTCACTGGAGGAAAGAGAAACTCGTTCTTGCTTCTTACTGAGCCATGAGATACAAACTGAACCCAATGAGAATCAATAGCTAGTAGTGGATTGTCTGTCACCAATGTCCCTTGACCAATCTGAGTCGGTGAAACCACTCAGTGCTAGATCGCAATTTGAAGCATAATGCAAGCCAAGAGAGAGAGTGCCATGGACATATCTGAGAACCCTCTTTGCTGCATTCCACTGTGTGATCGTGGACAATGCATGAACTGGCTCAAAAGACCTGTGGCGTAGGCAATATCAGGCCGTGTGGAGCATAGATATATCAAACTGCCAAGAAACTGCCTATACAAAGTGCCATCAAACTTTTCAGCAGCATCACGCTTACTCAGCTTGAGTCCCTTTTCCAATGGAGTAGCCATAGGCTTACAGTTCTCCATTTTAAATTTCTGCAACAACCCCTTCAAGAGCTCCACTGAGAAGAGTAGTACCGAAGCTGCTGCTCCTCCCCGTGAGCAGCTGCCCCCCCCCCTCTCCCTCTCAGCCAGCCCCCTCTCCCTCTCTTCCTGCCCTCTCCTTCCCCTTGCTACTCCTCCTCTCCCTCCCCTTCTCCCTCCTCCTTCCCCTCCTTCTCCCCGCTCTCCCTCTTTCCCCCTGCTAGCCCACCCGCCCCCTCCCTCTCCCTCCCTCTCCCCACCTGCTGCCCTCCCTCCCCCGCACCCTCCCCCTCCCCCGCCCCCTCTCCCCCACCCTCTGCCCCCCCTGCCCCATCCCTCTCCCGCCCCCCTTTCTCCCCCACCCTCCCTCTCGCGTTGCCCCCCCGCCCCTTCCCTCCCCTCCCCTTCCCCTCCCCCTCCCTTGCCCTCCCTCTCCCCCCCGTTGCCCCCCGCCCCCTTCTCCTCCACCGCCCCCCCCTTTCTCCCCCACCCCCTCTTTCCCCTCCCTCGCCCCCTCCCTCCTCCGCCCCTTCCCCACCCTTCCTCTAACCCCCCCGCCCCCTCCCTTCCTAACTCTTGCCCATGGCCTGGTTTGTTTGTTCTTGCTGGTGCTATTCTAGCGACTGCATCACTCAGCTCAGGAGACCGATCAGAAATTTTCTTTGGAGTGGGCTTGATGGCACAGCGGATACCTTAGACAGGGCGGCTTGGGAGACCGTCATCCTCCCTACACAGGAAGGGGGTCTCAATATTATTGATCCAGATTTGCAGTGCAGAGCTTTACTTTGCAAGATGGTGGTGCGGGGACTTATGCAAGGGCAAGAACCATGGAAGGCCTTTCTTATTAGCAACATACAGAGGTGCACACCTTCTTCAGGAGGAGACTGGATGAGCAGTATTAGGTGGATCTTCACCACAGCACACCTTAGATCACCTTCGTCCCCTCTCATGGTTGCCATTCTGAAAGCAAGGGCCAGTTTTAGTAGCACTCTTCGGAGGATTCCTCCTTCCTCTCGTGAAGAGATTGATAGGCAACCTATCATGTGGAATGACAGTATTTTAGATGATCATGGCAGACCGCTTTGTGCCTCACTCTACATGCAGTGGTCCAGATGGGAGAGGGGACCTGCATCACCTTTGGGGACTTGGAAAGCTTTCCGGAGGCTTCCAGTGCAAATCAAGTCTCTGTTGACAGGACCTCTCAGAGGGAGTGCAGGGAGGATCTTGCAGATTGAGGTAGCCCTTCCAGAGGAGTGGGTAGACACAGATGATATGCCGCTCACTTGATCCAGTTGGGCAGGTACTTTTACGAGAGGCGGTGTCCCGCTTCAGGTTTTGGCCTTTCGAGATGCACAGGAGGATGCTTTAGTTTTTACTGTGCAGGATGGTGGCAGATTGCTCAGATCCATAGAGGACATCTTGCTTGAGTCTGCTTTTCAGCCTATTAGGGTTGTAGGTCTTTTGGTGTAGGGATCAGTGGTTCCTCGACCCTGACCCCCGGCTTCTCTCCACCGGGTCTTGGAGGCTTTGGCTTTACGGGGGAGTTCCCATTAGGTATTTGCAGTGGAACCCTGGAGAGTGGGAGTGGATTGATGCAGGGCATCGAGAGAAGAGCATCCACTTCTTTCGTTACACGATCAGTAATGCCAGGAGATTTCAGCTCAGTGGTAGAGGTTGGAGACCTTCCCGAGTTTCTCATTGGGAGACATTTGATATCACTGCAGATCTGCAGAGGTGCTTCTGGAGGAGACTCTGGAAATCCCACAGAAATAGAAAGATCACTCTTTTCTTTTGGCTTTCTATCCATGGTGGGATTGCAGTGAACCTTTGGAGATCTGGCGACCCTACTTGCCCTCATTGCCTCTCTACTTCAGAGACTATTCAGCATTGTTTATGGGACTGCAAACACGCGAGGATGATTTGGATGGGGGTAGCCAGGATTTTCAGTCACTTTGCCCACTCCCCATTCTTTATGACATGGGGCTCAGTGGCTTGGCTTTCTCTTACAGGGCCTCAGGTATTCTATGAGAGACTTGACCCCTCTCGGGCCATTTTGGTTTGACGTCATTAGATCGAGTCCTGTTTGTTGGATTTGGTACCACACCTTCCTTTTACAGATGTACATGCCTCGGTGGATACTTCTTGGGAGATCTTAGCGAGCATAGCATCCTGGCATATTTGGAGGGCTAGATGTACAGAGGCTATGGAGGGTACTCAAGTTCATCCCTTGCACACTTTGGCTAGTATCTGGACAGACACCATAGATACTTTGATGGCCATATGGATGAGTAAATAGGGAGACTCCCGTGCAGCCTCAGCTAGGAGGGCTTCTTTCTTCAGGGAATGGAAGGACTCTCCTTTCTTCTCTGAGACTCCTACAAGGTTGAGGTGGCACTTTCAGCCTCAGCCTTGGTTGTTTTCCACCTCACATTGAGGGGGTTTTATTTATCCTCATGATTTCATGATGTTGTATTTTTGCTCGGAGCTTGCTCTAGCGAGTTTCTTTCTTACTTAATAGAAGTCTCTTTTTTGCAAAAAAAAAAAAAAACTTTGTTTGTCACATAGAAATCCCATCATGGGTCTGCCAAAATTCAATGCCAAGACAATACTACAATAGGCCCAAATCTGTCATGTCAAAGTTGTGACATAAAGCGGACTCCACTGCTGTAATTTGCTACAAATCACTGCCAATGAGTATGATGTCATCTACATATAGTACCAACATGATCAATTCTGATTTTTGCTGCAGAACATACAGATTTGGCTCTGTATGAGTGTTGACGAAGCCCTGGGACAGCAAAAACTGATGTATCTTCTGATACCACGCACGAGGTGCTTGCTTCAGCCTGTAGAGAGCCTTCCTGAGCTTGGATACCTTGTGCTCTTATCCCTTCACCTCAAAACCTTGGGGCTGATGTACATAGGCGTCCTCTTTAAGATCTCCTTTGAGGAAAGCAGTCTTGACATCCATCTGGTACACTGACCAACCATAAAATGCAGCAAGAGAGATGACAGAACGAATGGTAGTCATCTTGGCCACTGGAGCAAGTCTCCTCATAATCTATCCCGTTCTCTTGTGCATACCCCTTGGCAACCAAACGGGCTTTGTATTTCTCAACTGTGCCATCTGAATGGTATTTTACCTTAGAAATCCATTTTGTGCCAACCACATTTTTCCCAATGGGTGCATCAACCAAGTCCCATGTGGCATTCTTCTCAATGGATTTCTCTGCTGTACCACTCGGAGCTGCATCAACATCTTTAGTCGCCTCACGACGTTGATAATGCCTCCAAACATGAGGCTGTCTATTCTCATTAATTGGCTAAAAATCTGAAACATTTGAGGGAGAGCAATCCTCAACATGTGGCAAGCCATCTGAACTATGAGAAGTAGAAGGGGAAGCATCAGGAGACTCCGTCTTATCATCCTCAAACTGGATGATGTCCAAAGAGGTGTCATCGTATGGTGGCAAGTTTGCACTAGCGGGCTGCATGCACTCATTCTCAGCAAAGAGAACATCTCTGCTGATTATTACCTTCCTGGTAGCGGGATTATAAAGCCTAAATCCCCTGCTTTCAGTGCTATACCCCATGAAAATGGCATTTAACACTCTTGTCATCAAGCTTTGTCCGATGTGCATCTAGAACCAAAGCATATGCCACTGAGCCAAAAACTCTGAAATGACCAACCTTTGGCTTAAATCCATACAAAGCCTCAAATGGAGTCACATTAACCGAAGCTTTGGTAGGGCACCTGTTTTGAATGTAAGTGGTTGTCACAACTTGTTGACTCTGTGCCAACATGAACTTATGAAGAAAGAGAAGGTGATACAACTTTGTGATACAACTTTGTGTTACAACTTTGTGTTACAACTTCTAGACACAACTTTATGTTACGACTTTGTGTAACAACTTTGTGTTACAAGTTTGTGTTACAACTTCTACATGAAGAGAGAGAATGTGTTACAACTTTGTGACACAACTTTGTGTTACAACTTTGTGTAACAACTTTGTGTTACAACTTCTACATGTAGAGAGAGAAGGTGTTACAACTTTGTGTTACAACTTTGTGATACAACTTTGTGTTACAACTTTGTGATACGACTTTGTGTTACATGCAGAGAGAGAAGCTCTCCAACTTGTATAAATACCCCATAATGGAATGAAGCCCACACTCTTGGGGCATTGTGTTGAGTCTACATTGGTATTCCAAGCATTTGTCTCAAGTGTCCATGCTTCCTTGCACTGCACGTCCAAAAGCATGTCCTAACCTTGCAACCCTTCTCCCCTCTCCTCCAACCCTGCAACCCACCCTCTCCCTCTCCTCCTCCCTCCTCCCTCCTCCTCCTCCTCCTCCTCCTCCCTCCTCCTCCTCCTCCTCCTTCTCCCTCCTCCTCCTCCTCCTCTCTCCTCCCTCTCCCTCCTCCTCCTCTCTCCTCCCTCTCCCTCCTCCTCTTCCCTCCTCCTCCTTCCTCCTCTCTCTCTTCCTTCACCCATGCTCTTACACCTTCTTCCTCTCCCACTCCTATGCTTTCCTAAACCCTTAAACTCCATGACCTACGAGGGAGACGAGTTCTCCACCATGTACTCTACTCTGAACCTTGGACCCTCCTTCTAACCCTGGACTCCTTATAAACCTTGGAACCCCCTTCTAAACCCTGGAACTCTTTCTAACCCTGAACTCTTTCTAAACCCTGGATCCTCCTTCTGAACCCTTGAACTCTTTCTAAACCCTGCAACCCCCAATGAAGGCGAAAGCCTTCATTTCCCCAACAACAATGGTTTACGTGCCTTTTACACATGCTTGCATTTTGTTTACTCACCACACTTAAGCCTACGTCTCTCACCGGAACACGACTCGAGGTCCTAAGCTACATATATACTACAACGACAATTCCGATATATCTGTAGGTGACAAAAAGCCTCGGAACCCTGCAACATAGAATACCCAGCTCTTCCTACGAAAGCGGTAGAAAAGAGCCAACATTTGGAACCGCTGCCGGGGAGACTAGCGTCTCAAGTAGCGAGTAAACATGCGTAGGTAGGTATAACAGCCACATGATGTACAATTAGGCTAGGTAGTGGACACGGTTGCGTAGAGCTTTCAATTACGATCATTTTACCTTTTTACAGAAAAGCAAACCGAGCTCTCCATAAAGAGTTATGGCTCGGGAAGAGTTTAGGGTTAAACCCTAAACCTAAACCCTAAACCTAAAATCCAAACCTATAAAAACCTACTCCACCCCCCCCTCATTCTTTATCTCACACTTTTTGCCTCCATTCTCTTCCTCCTTCCGAGCCCCACGCAAGACACTCCTCCCTCTCCATCGACCGCCCCCTTACTCCTATCCTCGCCATGTAAGTGACATCGAGCCCTTCTCGCAGCAATGACCTAGCCTTCCACCCACCGTCCATTGTTCCGCGACAATCCTGTTCCATCGAGAAAGACTTGGAAAGCGTCAGGTAACCACTTCGCCTTGCTTTTCAATTTCAGTCTTTCAGTTTTTTTTGTTGCTCTTTTACCCCTCCCCCTCCACCACCATCTCCCCCTCTCCCCCTCCCCCTTCATCTCCACCTCCCCCTCTCCCCCTTCCCCTCCACCACCCCCACCTCCCCTCTCCCCCTCCCCCACACTACCACCTCCCCTCCTCCCCCCCCCTTCATTCCCACCTCCCCCTCACCTCCCCCTCTCCCCCTCCCCCTCCACTACCACCTCCCCCTCACCTCACCCTCTCCCCCTCCCCCTCCACTACCACCTCCCCCTCACCTCACCCCCTCCCCCTCTTTTCCCCCCCCTCCACCACCACCTCCCCCCTCCCCCTTCATCTCCCCCTCCCCCTCCCCCATCCCCCTCTCTCCCCCTCATTCTCTCTCCCCCCTCCCCTTCTCTCTCTACCATCATCTCCCCCTCCCCCTCCCCCTCCCCTCTCCCCCTCCCCCACACTACCACCTCCCCTCCTTCCCCCCCCCTTCATTCCCACCTCCCCCTCACCTCCCCCTCTCCCCCTCCCCCTCCACTACCACCTCCCCCTCACCTCCCCTCTCCCCCTCCCCCACACTACCACCTCCCCTCCTTCCCCCCCCCTTCATTCCCACCTCCCCCTCTCCCCCTCCCCCTCCACTACCACCTCCCCCTCACCTCACCCTCTCCCCCTCCCCCTCCACTACCACCTCCCGCTCACCTCACCCCCTCCCCCTCTTTTCCCCCCCCCTCCCCCTTCATCTCCCCCTCCCCCTCCCCCATCCCCCTCTCTCCCCCTCATTCTCTCTCCCCCCTCCCCTTCTCTCTCTACCATCATCTCCCCCTCCCCCTCCCCCTCCCCCTCCCCCTCTCTCTCTTTTCTCTCTCCTCTCTCCCACTTCCCCCCCCTCGTTCTCTCTCCCACCCCCTCTCTCTCTCACTCTCTCCTCTCTCCCCCTCGTTCCCTCCCCCACCCCTTCTCTCTCTCTCCCCCTTTCCCCCCTCGCCCCCCCATCCCCCTCTCTCCCCCTCCCCCTTACCCCGCTCAACCCCCCCATCCCACCCACCCCACCCCACCAACCCCCTCGCTCCCCCATCCCCCTCCCCCTCCCCCTTTCCCCCCTCGCCCCCCCATCCCCCTCTCTCCCCCTCCCCCTTACCCCCCCTCGCCCTCTCTCCCCCTCCCCCTTACCCCGCTCAACCCCCCCATCCCACCCACCCCACCCCACCCCACCCACCCCCTCGCTCCCGCGGCGGCGCTCCGCAGAGACGCCGCCGCCGCCCCGCGCAGCGCCCTCCAGCGCCCCCCCTCCGCCCGCCCGCGGCGGCGACCCCGTGCCGCCCCCGCCCCCGCCCACGCCAGCCGCCGGCGGCGACCCCGCACCGCCCCGCCCACGCCACCCGCCGCCCTGCGGCGGCGCCCCCGCGCCACCCCTGCCCGCAGCACCGCCCCCCGCCCCCTAGTCCCGCCCCCGCGGTGGCGCACACAGCGCCGCCCCCTCCCCTCACCTCTCACCCCCCGCTCCCCGCCCCCCGCCCCCGCGGCGGCGCACACAGCGCCGCCCCCCCGCCCCGCACCCCGCACTCACACTCCCCGCTCCCCACCCCCCGCTCACCGCCCCGCCCACCGCTCGCCCACCCGCCCCGAACCCCCTCCCTCCACCCCCGCCCTGCGCCCCGGCGGCGCACACAGCGCCGCCCCCTTCCTCCTCCCCTGCGCACCCCCCTTGCGAAACCCCCCCCCCCCCTCGGGCACCGCCGTCGGCAAAGCCCCCCACCCCGGAAAAAAAAAAAAAAAAAAAAAAAAAAAAAAAAAAAACCTAACCTAAAACTTACCTCAGGTTAGTTACTAACTACGATTAGGTTAGTCGATTAACCCTAGGTTAGTTAGTCCTAACTACAGTTAGGTTAGTTAGGTTAGCATTAACTAGAGTTAGGTTAGGTTAGGTTAGTTAACCTTAGGTTAGTTTAGTTAGCCCTCGGTTAGGTTAGTCAGTTAGTATCTAACTACAGTTAGTTAAACCTCCCAGTTACAGTAACTGGGAGGATCTAGGTTAGTTAGTCTAACTAGAGTCACTTGGTTTCAACCCCTCGGTTGGACTTAAAGTCCATTCACACCACCATTAGGACCCCCCCAACGCCAAATTCACCCCTCCTTTAACCCCTCGAAACTCATCCGTTTGGGACCCAAATTGAACCCCGTTTGAACCCAGATTTCACACACGGAAACACCACGTTACGGGGTATTTTTCCAGCCCATTGCACACCATTTCGGCATCCCTCGCACACGTTCATTCGCGCCCCCGTGTGGGCCTCATTTTGCATTAATTCACTCGTATTTTCACGCCGCGACCTCCGATTAACGATCCGTCTGCACCGGCACATTTCCCTACACACGTAGGACAATCCTAGACACATTATTAACACGACGGTCCCTACACAAACTAACATCACTCTAACTCTCCTAACGACACCACCTCCACGCCCGCCCTTGGGGTAGCGATCCCCTTAGCCAATCACGCACCATTTGCATGCAGTTACGTTCCGGCCAACGACTTCGACTCCAACGCTCGCCCAATCCGCAACTTACTCCACTGCAACAACCGCCCCCGCCAATCCTCTACCCCGAATCCCCCCCTGAGGTTCAACAACTTCCTTTAACTCCTCCACGCCCCAACATGGCTGGACGCCGTCCTGAGCATGATGGGGACATCGAGCTCGATGCCGAGGCTGACAACTTCTTCAATCGACGAAATCACAACAATCACGGCCGACGCCCCTTGGGAAAACTGGAACTTCCCAAATATAATGGTAGGGGAGACCCTGCTCGCTTCCTCCAACATTTTGATGCCGCATGTCGAGCAGGTGGTGATCAATCCCATGAAACTAAGGTGGCTTGGTTTCCAATGGCCTTAACTAATGAGGCGTCAGAATGGTACCTCGACCTTCTTGTGGAAGAACGTGCTACATGGGACCTACTTCAAACCGAATTCAAACGTCGCTTTCAAACGGAGAGGCTACAAGATGATCCCGCTCTCCAACTCAGCAAGATCGAACAAGGCCGGAGGGAAGATGTACGCACATACCTGGGAAAGATGAAGAGATTGATCGCCAAATGTGACCCACGCCCAGATGCAAAGTACCTCACGGCATGGTTCATAGCAGGTCTAAGAAAGAAAATCCGCAAGGATATGAAAAAGATAAGTAGCTATGAAACATTCAGTGCTGCTCATGCGGCAGCCATTGACATCGAAGATGGCATGACAGATTCAGACACTAGCAGTGATGATGCCAGATCAAATACACGAGATAAGCGCTCGAAAAAAGGTAAATCAAAGGACACTGCCGAAACATCCACTGAAGATCGCCTCGAGGCCATGACCTTGAAGCTGAAAGAAGATATGATGCAGGCCATGGATCAAAAACTTCACTTGTCTCAGCCGCCAACTCAAACATATCCACGGCGAGAAAATGTCTGGTGCCCACACTGCTTGGCAAATCATACAGCAAATGAATGCCCAGTCCTAAGAGCAAGAATCAATGCACAAGCAAATCCACCGCCACGGTTGTGGTGCCATATCTGTGTCGTCGGCGGCCATGATGAGACCAGTTGCATCTTCAACATGCGTAACAATCCGCCTCGACCACCACAATACCAAGCGACACCCATGCCAGTATATAGGCAACCGGCACTTGCACAAGCGCCCCCAGCTCCGAGACTAAATCCTGTACCCGTTCGGACACAAGTCCCCCAACTACTCAGGAATCCGAATCCACGACCGTATCCAAGAGCAGCAAATCCAGCTCCTCAGGCAGTTCCAATACATCAATTACAAGCCGAGGAAGTCGACTCGCTATTTGAGTATGAAGCAGAGTACCCAGTGTACTACGTCGAAGGTGCAGAGGGTTTAATACCAGTCTATGCAAATCAAGTGCGACCCAACACATTTCGCGCACCAATCAAGTGTTACGGTTGTGGAGAAAATCATAGAATCGCAGAATGCCCTCATCGCGGTAGCCCAGCCACTTTCCAACCACTCTGCAGAGATTGTGGCATAGGACATGCCTGTATGGATTGTCCCATGAAAAATAAGGTCCCAGAACAAACAGAGGTTAAGCCCGACGTCCCCATCGGCATCATTGGGGTGGACCATCAAAGTCTGGGTCCGGCAAGTCTAAGGTCACAACCTATCAATGTAATTACACGCCAACAGAAAGCGGCCACGAAGGAACCTATCATTCCAATCCAACCGAAGCGACTTCTGAGAAAGAAAGCACAAGTGCCTCCACCTCCGCCAAGCAATGAGCAGCCGAGTTCATCCACATCAACTCCCGAGCCTCGAATAAAAGAAGCTCCATTCCCGAATGCAGAGGTGGAAAAGGCTCGTTTTCAGGCACTTCAGCAATGGGTCCAAAATGAACAAGCTCAATTTGAGGCTCAGAAACAAGCTCAAGACCCACTCCATGACTTGGCCCCACAAAGTATTGATACTGTACTCGAGCCCTTGTTCCAACAACAAACTCCACAACAGAATGTATCGCCACGTCAACTTGAAGGAGCTGCACTCTCTAGCATCCTGAGTTGCCCTGTGTCCATTCCCATCGGAATCCTCTTACGAAATTGTCCCAATCTCTGGGAGAGTTTCAAAGGATGGATTGAACTCGCAAATCCCCCTCCACCTATGAACGACATTGATGATATCCCTGTGCGGATGGGTGAGAAAGATGACATACGCAACATCACTGTGCCTTTGATCCACAAGGCATATAATGAAATCCAAGCCATAGTGGATGGTGGAGCAGGTGTCAATGTCCTATCAAAGGAGCTTTACGAAGAATGGGGTCTCCAACCAATGCAAAAGGCTAATTTCAACATACGCCTTGCCGATGATTCACGGGCTAAACCCTTGGGAATAGTGAATGGCGTGTCCACAAAAATCGCAGGAGTCCACTTTTCCCTTCAATTCACAATCTTGGATCTCCCCAAAAAATCCTATCAAATCTTACTGGGACGTCCTTGGTTACGGGAAGCATCAGTCCTCCATGACTGGGGCACTGATAGATTGACAATCCAGAATCGAGACACTGCAGTCAGGGTGAATGTGGGGACAGGAGTTATTAAACCAATTGTTCCTAGAGCATTGGATGACACATCTTCCACGACGATCTCGAGCAAATCAGATCCCTTGCAACAGCATGCCATAGCAGGTGACTCACAAAGCAATGTCAATAACTGGATACAAACATTGGCAACCATCGACAACTGCCATTCACTAGACCCCATCTTCTCACAGATAGATGTTAACGCACTACAGGTCGATCCTCCACCGACGCATGAAGATCTAGAGATGCCATTCTTTATGGCTGACCTCGAATGGGATAATGAACCTGAAGAAGGTACCCATACCAATGATGACTCAGATTTTCCTTGGGATCTTGAAACAGAGGCTACAAATGCTGAAATTGAAGATCAAATCTTTGATAATGACCTAGCCATTCTGCATGCCGTAATGGCAGTTGAGCTCCCAAAAGTTGAACCTCCACAGTTGAATAACAGCAGAAGATCCCGCAAGAAAGCTGCCGGAGGAAATCGCAGAAAAGCCAAGGCCGAGCACTTCAATGAATTCGAACGAGTCCAAACAAGGATTGTGGAATTGTATCTTGCAAAGGCAGTCCCCTCAAAGTCAAAACCACCACCTCTTGAATGGTCCCCTGAAGGACTGGAAGGAGTATGTGCAGCACATGAACCCTTACTTGGAAACACCTTACCAGTGGAAAAGTTACCCCACAGTTCCCAACGTAAGAAGTTTCGGAAATATAAGCCACATGTGCGGATGAAGCTCGATCAAGAGACTTCAGAAAAAGAAAGGAAAGAAGAGCCTAACAAATTACTAAATGCAACTATGCCACCCAATACTCATGCAACATCTCAGGCTAGTTCAACCCCATCAGAGGTCGATCTTCGAGAAGTGCCGGAATACTTTAAGAATTATACAAGTGGTAGTGCACCAATAGCAATGCCAAGACCAATCAGAGAATCTGAAGTTCAAGAAACCGATAGCATTGGAGAAACTCCAATCTATGAGGGACCGGCAAAAACACGCACAATAAACCTAGCCCTTGAAGGGGAGGAAGAAAAGTTGGTTTTCATTGGGAAACAGCTCCGTCAAGAAGATGAAATCAAACTCAAAGACCTCCTAATGGAATACCGTGACTGCCTAGCATGGTCATACAAAGAGATGAAAGGAATTTCACCAGAAGTGGCAGTTCACACGATCTCTATAAGGGAAGGTGCTCGCCCTAAGGTATGTGGACCTTATCGCACAAATCCTAAATATGGCACCATGGTTTATGATGAGCTGGAAAAACTCCTAGATGCCGGATTCATCTACGAGATAGAGCACACTGATTGGGTTTCACCCATTGTCATTGTGCCTAAACGCAACAAGAAGCTCAGAATATGTGTAAACTTGAAAAATGTGAATGCCGCCACAATTAGGGATCACTACCCCCTACCCTTAACAGAAACAGTGTTGGAAAAGGTGGCAGGATCCGAAATATATAGCTTCTTGGATGGCTTCAGTGGCTATAACCAGGTACAAATTGCTCCTCAAGACCAATCAAAAATAGCATTTGCTACAGAATGGGGTATTTTTGCATATAGAGTCATGCCATTCGGCCTTTGTAATGCCCCAGCCACATTCCAGCGAGTCATGTTCACAGCTTTCAAGTCATTTTTGAATAAGTTTTTACAGGTCTTCTTAGATGATTTGTGCATCCATTCAACCAAACAGGACCACTTCAAATGTCTGGAAGAAGTACTAATCAAATGCAGGGAGTATGGCATCTCCCTAAATCCAACAAAATGTCAGTTCATGGTCACCCACGGAGTTGTTTTGGGACACATCGTCTCTCAACATGGGATTGCAACTGACATGGACAAAATCAAGATCATCATGGAATTGCCTCCTCCTACAAATTCCAAAGGTGTACAGGTCTTTATGGGACATGCCGGCTATTATAGAAGATTTATATTGCGGTATGCCATGATAGCTAGACCACTTTACAAATTATTAGTGGAGTTCTTATGGACCGAAGAGTGCGACCAAGCCTTTGAGCTTTTAAAGTGGCGCCTAATCACAGCACCCATCCTTCTATCTCCCAATTGGGATATTGATTTTCATGTTCATACTGATGGATCCAAGTATGCAATTGGGAGTGTGCTTTGTCAACCTGGTGAACATAAGAAAGACTACCCCGTCTACTTCGCCAGTCGACAACTCAATGATGCAGAGATCAACTATACAACCACAGAAAGAGAAGCCCTAGCAATGGTGTACAGTGTAAAGAAATTTCGGCACTATCTACTCGCAAATTATTTTGTCTTCTACACCGACCATCAAGCATTGCTTTATCTTGTGAACCGCCCGTGTACCACAGGAAGAATAACCAGATGGCTCCTCTTGCTACAAGAATTCAACTTCAAAATTGTGGTCCGCAAAGGTGCCCAACACTACATTGCCGATCACATGTCTCGAGTCAAGACAGGAGAAGAAGCCACTGGAATAGAAGATGACTTACCAGATGCCACACTATTTCAAATAGATGCTGTTCCAGAATGGTGTGGAGATATCATTGGGTACTTGATGGCAGGAAGACCACCCCCTGAAATGAAAGTAGTAGATGCCAGAAAATTGATTCTAAAGGCTGCACCATATCAACTCATTGCAGGACAACTATACAAGATGGGCAAGGACCAGATATTACGAAGATGTGTAATGCCTCATGAGATCCTGCCAATCCTGAGTGAAGTCCATGAAGGCATTGCAGGAGGACACTTCCAAGGGGAAGCCACAGCAAGAAAAGTTCTCCTCGCAGGCTACTGGTGGCCAACACTGTGGGCAGATGCCTATGAATATGTAAAAGGCTGTGATGTATGCCAACGAACTATTAAACCACAACACAAAGACTTCAATCCTCTAACAACAGTTGTTGCACAACAGCCATTTGAAAAATGGGGAATTGATTATGTGGGTCCCATACATCCAGCAGCAAAAGGAACACAGGCACGCTACATCATTGTGGCCATTGATTACTTTACAAAATGGGCTGAAGCTAAAGCAGTCAGAAAGGCAGATGCCAAAAGCACAGCAAGATTCTTGTACGAACATGTGATCACCCGATTCGGATGCCCCCTTGAAATTGTGTCGGATAGAGGCACACATTTTGTCAATGAGGTAATCCAAGAACTCTTGTCTGGCTTCATGGTCATTCATAGAAAAAGCACACCCTACTACCCCCAAGGGAATGGATTAGCAGAATCCACAAACAAAATCATATGCAATATCCTCACCAAGGTAGTAGAACCGCAGCGTTCTGATTAGGCAGAGAAACTGAATGCAGCCTTATGGGCATACAGAACCACATTCAAGGTCAGTACAGGGAACACACCTTTTCAATTGGTGTACGGCCTTGAAGCCGTGGTCCCACTTGAATTTGTAATACCAAGCCTGCGCATCGCAATACAGGAACGCATGGGTGATCATGAGTCCTTGAAAGAAAGGCTCTGTCAGTTGGAAAAGCATACAGAGACAAGACTAGTCGCTTATCATGCCATGACAACAGAAAAACGTCGAAGAAAGGCATGGTTTGACAGGAATCTAAAAGCTAAAGACATCAAGGAAGGCGACTTAGTCCTGTTATACAATGCCAAAGTACACAAGGGAAAACTGAAGTATCTAGGTCAAGGACCCTACCGAGTACGAAAGATGAATCCCATTGGAGCTGTGCTACTTGAAACACTCGATGGAGTCCAATTCAACACAACAATAAACGGGAGCCGACTGAAGCGCTACTACATCAACACGCGAGCCATCCCCGACAAAAACGAAGATTTGGGAAACCAAGTCTTCCTTAGTTAGGATTAGATTGTATCACAAGCACTCACTCGCATATGCACGTTTTTGCACATATAGTTTGCACTAGATTGTTCCACGCACACTCACTGCATACGCACGTTTTTTGCACATTAGGGAGGTTTGAGTCTTAGTTTCCCTATCAAATCCCAGAAATAAGCATATAGTTAGACACATCACATGCACTCACATGATTTTGCATAGGCACATAATAGATTGCATAAAAAATAGTATCACACACTTTCATTCCATACTCTCAAAGCATGCAATGAATTCACAAGCAGTACACGAAGCTATGCCAAAGCTCAAGATGAATTGGCAACAGAGTCTGCAGCCTCCGCAACGAGACCCCCGCCAAACATCACAGCCGTCTCCTATATGCAAAAATATCAAACTTGCAAGCTCAATGCTACAGGTGCAATCGCATCCAACATGTATGCAAGATAGCAAGAAATGACAGCCTCAACAACGAGACCCCCGCCAAACCTCTTCCCAAGAAGATTCGATGGCAGCGTCTGCAACCTCAGCAACGAGATCCCCTCTGACATTCATAGTCATCTACCCCTCCTTAAGTGGAGATAAGCTTCTTGACCAACATCCTTTTATACCAATCCTCCACAACGAGACCCCCGCTAAACCTCTTTCCCAGAAGATTCGATGGCAGCATCCGTAACCTCAGCAACGAGATCCCCTCTGACATTCATAGTCATCTACCTCTCCTTAAGAGAAGATAAGTTTCTTGACTATTGACTACACATTGTGTGGTGCAAAAGAATTACAGCAGGAACAACTCGCATACCACAAGCTAAATCGCCACGGGATTACGCACATGGCATCCCAACTCTGAAATCAAAATAAGCCATAACCCGAGGACGGGTAATAAAATGGATCCGGGAGTATGTTGACTCTGTGCCAACATGAACTTATGAAGAAAGAGAAGGTGATACAACTTTGTGGTACAACTTTGTGTTACAACTTTGTGTTACAACTTCTAGACACAACTTTATGTTACGACTTTGTGTAACAACTTTGTGTTACAAGTTTGTGTTACAACTTCTACATGAAGAGAGAGAATGTGTTACAACTTTGTGACACAACTTTGTGTTACAACTTTGTGTAACAACTTTGTGTTACAACTTCTACATGTAGAGAGAGAAGGTGTTACAACTTTGTGTTACAACTTTGTGATACAACTTTGTGTTACAACTTTGTGATACGACTTTGTGTTACATGCAGAGAGAGAAGCTCTCCAACTTGTATAAATACCCCATAATGGAATGAAGCCCACACTCTTGGGGCATTGTGTTGAGTCTACATTGATATTCCAAGCATTTGTCTCAAGTGTCCATGCTTCCTTGCACTGCACGTCCAAAAGCATGTCCTAACCTTGCAACCCTTCTCCCCTCTCCTCCAACCCTGCAACCCACCCTCTCCCTCTCCTCCTCCCTCCTCCCTCCTCCTCCTCCTCCTCCTCCTCCCTCCTCCTCCTCCTCCTCCTCCTCCCTCCTCCTCCTCCTCCTCTCTCCTCCCTCTCCCTCCTCCTCCTCTCTACTCCCTCTCCCTCCTCCTCTTCCCTCCTCCTCCTTCCTCCTCTCTCTCTTCCTTCACCCATGCTCTTACACCTTCTTCCTCTCCCACTCCTATGCTTTCCTAAACCCTTAAACTCCATGACCTACGAGGGAGACGAGTTCTCCACCATGTACTCTACTCTGAACCTTGGACCCTCCTTCTAACCCTGGACTCCTTCTAAACCTTGGAACCCCCTTCTAAACCCTGGAACTCTTTCTAACCTTGAACTCTTTCTAAACCCTGGATCCTCCTTCTGAACCCTTGAACTCTTTCTAAACCCTGCAACCCCCAATGAAGGCGAAAGCCTTTATTTCCCCAACAACAATGGTTTACGTGCCTTTTACACATGCTTGCATTTTGTTTACTCACCATACTTAAGCCTACGTCTCTCACCGGAACACGACTCGAGGTCCTAAGCTACATATATACTACAACGACAATTCCGATATATCTGTAGGTGACAAAAGCCTCGGAACCCTGCAACATAGAATACCCAGCTCTTCCTACGAAAGCGGTAGAAAAGAGCCAACACAACTGCTTCTCCCCAAAAAGCCTTTGAGACTCTCTTGAATTTCAGCATGCATCTCGTCATTTCCATGACAGTACGATTCTTCCTCTCAGGGAGTGGATTTTGCTGTGGTGTGTAAGGGCATGTCAAGTGATTTTTAATCCCATGCTGCTTCAAAAATCCCTGGAATGCATGTGACATGTACTCTTACCCTCTATCTGAGTTGAGTGTTTCAATTCTAGAATTGGTTTGGTTCTCAGCCATAGCTTTGAACTCCTGAAACCAATAGAACACCTTAGATTTTTCCTTCATGAGAAAAAGCCATGTGAACCTGGAGAAGTCATCTGTAAATGTCACAAAGTACCTTGCTCCTCTATGTGTGGGAATAGTCATGGGGCCACATATATCATTGTGTACTATCTGCAACACTATGGATGCCTTGACCCAGTTCTTGCCTTGCTTACTAAATGGCAAGCGATGCAATTTGCGAAGTGCACATCCCTCCCACACTTCATTTGCTGGTTGCTGTAATTTTGGCATTCCCTGAGTCATATTTTTGTTGTACAGGTAGGATAATGCCCTGTGATGGACATGTCCAAACCTGCTGGCATGCCATAAATCAGCTTGGGAAGTGTTTGCTATGTAGCCAATACCTTCTGATCATAAGGCTGAGCATCAAGCTTGTATAAGCCTTTGTCATATGTGCCTGTTGCTACAACCACATACCCTTTCTTTGGATCCTTGATCCTGCATTGGTTATCCTGAAATTCGACCAACATATGTTAATCATGGGCAATGTTTAAAACTGAAATCAGATTTTGCCTCAAATTTGGAACATACCAAACATCTCGGATATACTTAACTTTCCCATTATCAAGCTGAATGGGAATGTGCTCAACTCCGATGATGTCTTGAGAAGCATCATTGGGCGTCACCTATCTGCCATGAACAGGTGCAATGCTCTCAAACCACTCTTGGCGAGGAGTCATGTGCTTAGTAGCACCACTTTCTATATACCATGTATCACTTGCAAAACCACATGGTAGTCAAGCACCAACGTGTGGGGTCAATTTGTGTTTGCAGACAAGCTGGGCTACTACAGACAAGTCAGTAAACTATTGTGGGCAATTGGATACTACTACACCGAGTCTAGAGGGAGGCAAAAGGAGGCGGTCAAATAGGCACTACCAGGATCAGGTCCTTTTATAGGCTAAACAAGTATAGATTGGC